>NW_016690185.1:9841819-10236932 GCF_001604755.1 Lepidothrix coronata | reverse complement strand
CATGCTTAAGCATGTTGAAAAATAGGCAGTGAAAGGAATATCTAACAGCAGTGGCTCTTTGTCCAGGCATAAATTATGACTTTGAATACTTTTCATCTTAACATCAAAGAAGTTCATTTTTTTCTTCTTACAAGACAGAAAGGATGAATTTCATCTTTGGATGGTGCTGTAAAGAAATTTAAGTTTTTCTTTCTTCATTGCCCCAAATATGTTCTTGTGTGGCTTTTTTTTTTTTTTAAATTTAATTTAATTTTTTATTTTTTACCATTTTTGGATTTAATTAAGCATCACACTTGCATTGACTTTTTCCTTGTAAAATCTTGGTGGCAACAGAATACAGGTTAGTTGACTTTTTTTCTTTCTTGTTTGCAAGGGAAGTAGGTGTATATAGTGTTTTACATCTGCTTGTGCTTGACCTATTAGGCCAGTAACAATGGAAAAAAAAAATCCCAGACCCTGTCTCTACTGGGGTGTAATGAAACACCTAGTATTAGTGTTAGCTAACAGTGTCTAACTGCTGCTCTTTACCTTTATGGCAACTGTGGTGTGTTGACCTTGGCCAGATCCCCATCCTGCCTGTTTTGCTCAGTTCCTCAACAGCACAAGGAGGGTAAATGAGGTTGACAAGCTCATGGGTTGAGACAAAGACATGGAGATCACTTCTTTTGTAAATCATTTGCTGTCACAGGCAAAACAGACTCATTTTAGGGAAAATTTAGCCAAATTTACACCACAAGGGGATGGGGACTGGGAGCTGCAGTCAGTCCATCACACTTGGTCTCTGCTGCTCCTCACCCTGTTCCTCTGCTCCAGCCTGAAGCACCACTGTGAATAGTTAGCTGTAAGATTTGCCCAAAACTCTCATTGCAAATCTCAGAGTTACTTAATCTTGGGAATTAATGAGATTATGAGCATTTCCCTTGTTTATACTTCATGTTTCTGCCAAGTCCAATAATATCTTAAGATATTATGAAGATTTTACACTAAAATAATTATTAATTAATATTAAGATATTACAATTGTACATAAATAGGAAAAAAACCCTAACTCTTTCAATCCTATAGTACTTCTTTACAAGTAAAGAATGACTTTCTTATAAAAGGTGTAAGAACATATTTTGTATGTTTTTCAAAGGTATAATTTTTCTGTATAGTTTACTTTGGCATAGGCTTCTAATTTTCTTGGAGTAGGTAGATGACTGAGGAGGGAGCAAGGTTGTGTATATGCATACTTCCAAGACTTCTGTGAGGCTACTCATTTGGGCAAATGTTCACAAATCTATTACTTTTTTAAATTTAGGTTAATTTTTGACTGTATTTTTGATTAATCTGAACCTTCTTCAGGAGGAAAGGCTCTTTATTGTGATACCCTTCAGGACTGAAAGTATAAGGAAAATCTGTCAACATGAAGGTTCTGAAATCATTAAGCAGATGGGTAGGTAAATTTAGGTTAGGAAACTTTCCTGTAGCAATGATTCAGATTGTATGCTGAGTTGGGTTCTCTCACTTGGTTGCAAAGGTTTTCCTGGCATGCTCCATCTATCAACCTTTTTTCTGTGGGGTTCATTCACTAAATAGTACCTGATATGGAGTTGTCACTCTTGAAGAAATGAAGCAGCTCTGGACTAGGTTAGATGGGAACCTGTCTTTATCATCCATTCTGCAGAACAGCAGGACAGACTGTTTCATCAGTATAGCCTGTATAATCTGTTAAAACATATGATTTCCACTTCCTGCCTTTACAGCTAGGCAGGCACAGCTTGTTTTGTCTTATGTATACTTGTAATAGACATTTACAAGATAGACTCTCTTCCAGCTGTAGAAACTTCTGTTATCCCCTCAAATCCATTGGCAAATGGAGCAGTAAACCAAAGTTTTCAAAACAGATTTGACTTGTTGTCCTAAGTCAGCTATTTCCATTGCTAATGTATTTAAAATTCAAGTCTACCTTTTTTTTGAGGTAGGTCCTCAGAGATATGTGATGTCTTCTCTAGTTACTGCTTCAATGATGTTTCTAGCATTTTATAGCTTGCTGAATTTCATGCTACTTAAATTTTGAGATTTCTGAGATATGAAAACCTATGCATTTCTTCCTTTTTCACTGTGAAGAATCAGTTTCTTAGCATTTATCTTTACTTTTTTTTTGTGTTTTGTTTTGTTTTTTTTTTCCCCCTTTCCCACCCCCCCCCTTTCCTAGGATCGTATATGATAGTGATTTCCTCAGATCATGACCCTGGAGAAAAGACTAGACTTCAGCTTCCAACAATGAAGGAAAATGATACTCACTGCATCGATTTCAGCTACCTTCTGTACAGCAAGAATGGAGCAAACCCAGGCACTTTGAACATCCTGGTTAGGGTGAACAAAGGGCCACTGGCTAATCCCATCTGGAACGTCACAGGCTCCACTGGCAAAGACTGGCTTCGAGCGGAGTTGGCTGTCAGCACTTTCTGGCCCAACGAGTATCAGGTAAACTTGCAATAAATTCACGCTGCTTCATAATATTTACTACAAGGTCCTATTCAGTTTATGTTTGCTTTGGTCTGTTCTGATAGAGTATTCTCCCAGTGTCCTTAAGTAAAGTGTTCCATTCAGAATAAATAATTCTTTGAGGGTGGATATTTTTATAGCAGGTGATTGTTTAAAGTTATAAGTTATTGTATAATATGAAAAAATAATCTGGAAACAAGCCTTTTAAAAAGAAATTATAAGGTTAAAGTCCAGGAACATCAAAAATTATAAACTCCCAGAAATAAATTGCCTGTGCAAGTGTAATTTGTACTTGTCTTCCCTCCTTTTTTGTGTATGCCTGTGATACCGTGTCTAATTACATGACTGTAAACTATTTTTTTCCACATGACATTTGCTTCATTTGCAGTGCAGGCAGAATGGTGCTCACCTAATGAGCAGCTGTTCAGGACACGTTTTTTCTCCTGTTTGCTTGCTATGGGACAAAACCACCTGCAGTGTAGGCCTGTTGTTTGGAGGGAAAAATAGTTTTGTTGTTACAAGATGCTGTTATTTGATTTGTTTGATTAACCTGAGAAAGTACCTGCAGCTGTTTTGCTTAGTGCGTATTTGACGTGAAGGATGAATCTCATACATGGGCATTTTTGTCCTGGTCTCTAGGAGTGGATTAGATGCACTTACATGAGTTGTTACACCATGAGGTGTTATGTGCTTACAGACCCCTATCTAAAGATGCTTCACATCATTAGTGCTCTTGCAAACAGTTTGGATGTCCAGATAGTTATCAAATAAAGGAGAGTGGCTGCTTTATTTATGGTTTTGTTGAATAGTGGTATTGTAGGAGTGTTTCTTAAAAGTGCCTTTTCTAAAGTCTGTTGCAATTGTCCACCACCAAAATGAGGGGAAGTGTGGAGAGAGCAAAATTGAGTGAACAATTTCTCCTGCATTTTGAGGGCCTTGCCTTGGCATAGCTGAGCACAAACAGTAAAAATGCTGTGCAATTAACATGGCTTCAGGCTCTGAAAGCTAAGACAAAGGAGGATCTGTGCCAAGGTTAAGGTGGAGTCTCAAGTGGTAAACATGTGTCCTCAGCTCATATGGACACCTGTATTAATCCAATTAGAACTGGACAAGAGGGTATGTTTCTTTCATGTAGCCAATACTGTAGAAGAAAGATCACGCCTTGCGGTGTAGTAACAGTATATAATGGGTATCCTTTTTGTAATAAACGGACATTTTGCTGATCACATTGGTCGGCGCAGTTTGTCTCGAGCCTCTCTGCCGACAGGGAAGCCGTATGAGGAGCAGCTGAGGTCACTTGGTCTGTTCAGCCTGGAGAAGACGAGACTGAAGGAAGACCTCATTGCAGTCTACAACTTAGTCATGAGGGGAAGAGAAGGGGCAGGCACTGGTCTCTTTTCTGTGGTGACCAGAGGGAATGACCTGAAGTTGTGTCAGGGGAGGTTTAGGTTGTATATTAGAAAAGGGTTCTTCAGTCACAGGGTGGTTGGGTACTGAAACAGGCTCTCCAGGGAAGTGGTCACAGCACCAAGCCTGACAGAGTTCAAGAAGTGTTTGGATGATATTCTCAAGTACATGGTGTGCCTCTTGGGATGGTCCTGTGCAGGGCTAAGGGCTGGACTCAGTGATCCTTGTGGTTCCCTTCCAACTCAGCATATTCTGTGATTTGGTGCAAGCAGCCTTACTTATATGGTGAAAACTAAGTAATTTACTATAATTTTACGTTTTTCTTTGGTTTTTGTTTCCCTGTTTTTAATTTTTTTTTTTTTTAAATAAAGAAATTTAATCTATCAGTGGCATTGAAACTGGGTAAAATTTAACATTCTGAAGCCTGGTTCTTGAAAACGTGGCTTCTGCGGAAGTGTTTTATTAACCCTTTTATGTTGCTGGAAAGTAGCTTTTGATGTGCTTAAAAAAAAAAACGAAAACAGGAGCCTTTTATAGCAGTATAGTAGTGATCAACTATAGCAGCATTATGTGCAGTAAATTAGGTTTTTGCTGACAGATGGCCAGGCTTGACAATGAAATTGGTGGCTGGGGCCTTATCTTAGCAACATGGCCATTTTTCACTTATGTTATAGCCTTCACATTATCTCTCTATAGACAGAGCTTAAATTCTCTCTCTCTCTTGCTTGGTCATCCAGCAGAATATTGAAATCCTGTGTAACCCAGTTTATTTTTGCTGTTAATGCAGCCTGCTGTGATTTGTGTCCAACTTGCAAAATTGCTTTTATGAAGAGGAGGGGAAATCTGCATGCTGTCCATGCACAACTTCTTGTTTGCACAGAGTTGGTATTTTTGTGGGTTTGGTTTTGGTCCTTTGAGGTCTCAAGGTCAACATTGCTCTTGGTAGATTTCCCCCCCCCTTAGTTTTGAGTTGTTATTCTTTGGTGTGGAAATATTTTTTCATTTTTCTCACAGGAGTTCTATGCTGTACAGTTCTAGTTCCTGATTTTTGCACTTTGATCTACCGTTGGTCAATGAGTTTAGCTAGCAGTGAGGGAAATAAGCGCTGGTTTCTATAACAAGATGGAAGTGGTTCTTTACTAACCTGGGAATTGGATCCCTACCTGTACTAGCAAGGTCAGTGCTAAAGATCACTGCTGAGCACAACTGTTTGCAGTACTTTGTTACAATCAGGTCAACTTCATTGCCATTTCCTTCACTTTTAAGTAGGGAAGAGAGTAGAGATTACCTGGGGGTGAATAGCACGGGTTGCACTGTAAGGAAGTCTTGTGTGGTGACTTCAAAGTTAGCATGATGGCCGTGTTAGTTTTAATAACAGAGTGCTGCACCTAGTACTAATTAGCTCCAAAACAGTATTTCTGTGCTCTGCTGTGCTGTGTTGAAGCTTTATTGCTTCCTGTTCGAAAAGAGCAGTGTTTTTGCATACCACTCTAGTATACAGTATAAATTCAGCTTGTGCGTTTTTGGATAGATTTAACACTTTCTTTTACTTTGTTGTTGTTTGCTTTTTTTTAATAATCGATTTACTTAATTTTCTTGAACTGTACTCTGCTGGACAATTATTTATACATATTTATTTTCTGACAAAACATAGTACAGTTTATTACAATAGTTTTACTGGATCAGACTGAATTTTTATCTAATTTCATACCTCATCTCCTTGTCTCTGATGCAGATAACAGTGGAAGCTTGTAGAGAAGTTCAGGAACAGGACAAACTCATGGTCATACCTCCCCCAGAATAACTTCCAGCCTTGAGCCTATTATGTTGTTCAAGAACTTTGAGCTTAAGAACCTAAGTAGTGCCTTTCTGTATTCCTGTTAGTCCATGGTGGGGTTTTTTGCTATGATTTAAGCTTCTAGTGTCTATAGTATATATGATAAGAAATTTTAATGTTAATTCCATGTTAGGACTATTCCTGTGGGTTTCTTAAGCATGGGACCTGTAATTCTTCAGCTGTCATATTTTGCACTTGGGGAGATTCAGCAGTCCTGTAATGATACCATCTGTCTTCTCTCTTCTGTTAGCAAGGCATCTGCATTTTTTTCTATTCTGCTTGTTTAACATGTGGATGAACTCTCGAAGAAAGGGGTTTGATTAGAGAATCCCTTAGGATCGAGGTTATGATTTGATTTTGATCCTTGTTAGTTCTAGAATCTTTTTTTATCACTCTGTTGGAAATATGCTACATTTGACCTGCCTCAAGTTTGCTTCAAAGGAAAAATATTTTGGGATTTTTGTTGTTTAAACTTTGTAACTGACTAGGAATTTTGTCTCTCTGTTTTCTTTGTTGGTTATTATTGTAATTAATTTATTTTAGTTGAGAGATTTGTTCCTGTCTGGATGAGTTGTTTTGTCTAATGCTTCTGTTCATTTCCTCAAGTTCTCTCCTGCTTTACACAGTAGGTGTTATTCAGCTGCTGGGGGTTGTCTCTTCCTCTCTGCTTCTGACACTTTCCTTGTCATCGTCATCCTTTTTAAGTTTGATTTTGTTTGTTTGGGGTTTGTTATTTGGTTGATTTTTGAACACTGTCTCCCCAAAGTCCCTTTTTCCTATTTTTTGTGTGTCCTCCCCCAGCAAATTTGTTTTGCTTCCACTGGATCATATCTGTTTTTGCTCACCTGTGAGATGAACTTTGTGATGTGAACCATGGGATTTCCAGTTTTGGTTTTATATTACATATATCTGGTGTTTATATCAGAAAAAGTTAAATAAACTCTTGATTTGAAACCATCAATTTCAAACTTATAAAAATGAATTATTTGGTTTCTTTTGGTTCTTTAAAAATTCACTATACAGTAATGTTGCTCTGTAGTTTAACAAATGGGCTGGCTAGGATACGGGCTTCATAGGAATGATCTTGCACCTAGAAGTATAGCTAGCAAAGTGAAAATACTGAACTACACCCAGCAGAAGATCTTTTATCCATTCAGAAAGACTAATGATGTACAGGAAAACTCTAGAAAGTCAAATTATTTTCTTGCCTAATTGTGAATCCTGATTTGGATAATGAATTTGTTCTTTAATACTGATGATTTATAGCATTTGTGAAAGTTTAAATTACTCCAAGATATTGGGAAGTTATTTTCCTTTATCATCTTGAAAGGTCTCAAAACTGTAATAGAAGTATAATAGGAGGATGGTAGACTGAAGATTCACTAATGGTGTGTACAATTGGGCCATATGCCACATAAGGTACGAGACAGATTTCTTGTGAAATATGAGAATTTGTTGGGTTTTTGGATGTCAGATCACTATTCTGAACTTGCAGAGGTGATACTAAAAACAATCTGCATGGAGAAAAGTTTTGGAAAACAGGGAATTAGATTTGATTTAGTCATTTGATATAGCTAAGAAAGGAAAGCAACAAGTGAAATGGAAAGTACATAGCCTGTATGAACTATGTGGAACTGAGTTATAAGCCAACTTAAGAAAAAACTCACCCTACCAAACTCCAACTTCCTATTTATACGACAAATGGCCTTTAACCTTTAAATACTATGTAACATCAATAAAATACAAAGAAAATATTTAAGAAATAAAAACCAAAAACATTCCAAAGGACTGATATTTTCAAAATATTTTATTTAAAATATATTGGAATAGAGAAAATTTCTTAAAATAATATCAAAGACGCACTGGATAAATAAAACTTGGAACTAGTGTAAGATTGTTGACTACCTAGGTAAGAATGCAATGTAGAAAGTGCTATATTTGGAAATTTTGAGCAACACTATTAAACAGCCAACCAGTTAATGTTACAACTTGCTGTGTAAGCCTTGGATGTTGAGTTGCAAGCCAGTGAAAATTATCTGGTGAAAATCTCAGCATGAGAGGGAGTTTGGGGACAGAGGAGAGCAGTCTACAGTCATGTGTGAGGGGCAATGCTGAAATAGGCTGTTATCTGGCCTGGAAAAAGACACAATTTAGGAGAATGCAATAGAGTTCAGCAAAGCTGTCAGTTATATGAAGGGGAATCCTCTTCTGCTTGAAGAATTAGGCGCCTTTTTGTTCTGGTGGGGAAACTAGGCTGAAAAGAAGTGAATGGAGGTGGGTCACACAAGCAGGCTTTAGACCCATGAAGGTAACTGGCAGAAGTAGCTGTTGTGGATGCCAGAGGATGCTGTTGTGGATGTTCAGTGCCTCCCACTCCCCAAGGTGATGTGTACTTAATTTGGTTTTGGATTCCTAGGCAGACTAAATGTAATTTTTTTTTTATTCTGTGCTTATCTAAACCAGCCTGGTCATATTTTGGGTAGAAATGTCTGGCTGTAGATATGAAGACTGACTTTGTCTGCCACTACCAGCCCAACACCTCTTTCTTTTTTTTTTTTTTTTCCCTTATCATTTCCTTTCAATCTCACTTGGAGTAACAAAATATTTTAGATGTCTTAAAATTGAAATTTACAAATTAAGCCTTTTAATTTCTTTTTAAAGTTTCTAAGGATTTTCCAAAATAAAGTATGAATTAGAACTTTTATGTTGAATGACTGGAATTTCATTCTAGAAGAGATATAAAAATTGTTTAATGAAATGTGTTAGTAAAAGATTAGTTAACTGAATAATTAAAAAAAAAATTTAGGCTAATAGTTATTAAACTGAAAGAGTGCTTTTTTTTCCTTAAGCTTGGAACAGCTTGTGTTTGGTAGGTAGTATAGGTCACTGAAATGTTCCTTGTATAGATACATCATTCTTTAGCTTTCCTTTTGTGGAATAACTCCTTTGAGAATACTTTATGCCTTTAAAGGAATTTAAGGTGACTGTCCATAAACTATTTTGTTTCCAGTTCATTAATACACAATGAAATGGCTTATACATTTGTTTGTTTTCTTTGTCTTCCTTCTTTCCTCCATAGTTTTCACCAGTTAAGGGTGCTTTCAACTGTCTCACTGCTTACCATTATCTCTAATAGCTGAAAATATCTACAAAGAGCAATGATGTTGCTTTCTCATCAGAAACACTTTTTAAACCCCTAAGTGTTCTCCAGACCGTTACTTGCTAGGCAGCACGTAATCAGAAGAATTCTTTTTGTACTGTTTATCAAAGAATTACTCAGAGAAATGCCTTTTTTATAATGAACTTTCTTACTGCTTCTCCAAAACTTGCTAGTACAAGCAAAACACCATCTTTTTTAACTGCTAGGATAAACATGAACATGTGCAAGCATATCTATCACATTTCTGTCTCATTTCTTCCAAGATATTTGTCTTTTGTGAGGACAAAGAAAGCATAAGTTTCGATAGAGTGATTACCAGCACCATTTTAATAATTTAGTTCTCTAGATCACAAAGCACTCACAGCTCTCAAAGGACCTGTACAAATACTCTCTCATTCCAGTATTCAAACTGGAAAATCATAGTGCAGGCAGTGAAAGTGAGCGTTGCCTGGACAAGCCCAGTCACGACTGAGGTGCCAACCTCCAGGTTTTCAGTAACACTGTAAGTATTGTAGACTTCCTGGAAGCTCTTGATTTTTTCTTAGAAATGACGATGTGGGTTTTGACTGTTAGTTCTGATCTGTGGCATTGTTTCAGTAGGGTTTCATTGCTTCAGTATTGTTCTGCAGGCAAGCCACAATATGCTTCTTTCCATCCAGAGTTAGTTCATTAAAGAGCACAGGGATAAGGGAATGATGGTGGTGGGAAAGCAAGTATATATTGGTGATATATCTTGTTGGCCTCTCCCCTATCTACTGTGTTGTCTCCTCCTCCCACACTCCCTTTTTTTTTTTTCCTTTTTCTTAAGAACTTTAAAATTGTCTTATGGAGATGCATATAATAGCTTTCCTAGCTTGGTAGATTTTTGTTAGCCTGTTTTGATGAAACCTAGTTTGTTTTGGGACGTGCTACATTAAAACAGGGCCAATATGATAAATTAGTATCAAAGAATTTTTACAGTTAAAAATAGCATAAATTATTGTTAATCAGGTAAAATCTGTCAGCTTTGTCTCAATCAGTGACCCAAGCTGTACTTCACAAAACACCAAGAACTCGATTCCATCAGGGATGTAGATGAAATTACTTTGGATGCCTTAGTTTTTACAGGCTAAGGACCTGTGGGGTCCAAGCAATCACCTCTCTTACTCTATTCTTAGTCCTGTACTGAAGAAAAACTCAAGTGTTTGTATGGTGAAAAAGGAAATGTTAGCAGTTTACTCCTTCCCTTTTCATTTGTAGAAAATTTTCAACACTGTCTTTTCCACTGCTTTGATTTCTGTTATATTACATTTTCTGAGTAGCTTATTTTTGGTTTACTGTGTTCTGTGTTTCATGTCTTATGTGAATGATCTGACCTTAAAAGGAGGGTAGAAATGTTATACTTGAAGTACTGAAGTATTGTAAGGAATTGTATGGCTATACATACAAGATGTTCAATTCTCTTTCCATCAAATAATGTAGTACCAATGAGGCTGATGAAGATTTTGACTTTTTTTCAGTATTCCCTGTAAAATGGTGGTTGTCGTCAGGGCAAAGTGATGAAAATTTAGTAGATGCTTTGCATTTCCAAAGGCAGTGAAAGATTTGGAGGTTAATATGCCATATGAGTCCCTTTTATGAATTACCTTTAATTATCTAAAAGTGTTGAGTGGAACACCGACTGGCTGTAAACTCATGAAGACTTACTTTGAGATAAATATGTAATATTTTTAGCCAGTGCTTAATTTCTGATGAAATATATGTGACTTTAACCTCAGCACTCTTCCAGGAAACATTCCACACGTCTACAAGGTGGTATGCAAATTTTGTATTAACCTTGATTACCAACATTATGAAAAGCCTGTAGCACTCTCCTCCTCATCATGCAGCAGGCACTGTCAGGCAGTGAAATGGAAAACACACTATTGCTAATCAGCCATCTCAGACTGCCTGATTCAATTTTTTCAGAAATATAAGATTGACTTAAATGATGGTGTGTAAATAAAGAAGTTCTGGATATGGTTCCTTTTGTCAAGATTTTTCTCTTTTTAGGGTTTAGTCTGTCATTGGAAAGCGTAATTAGTTGCTGCATAAGAAGCTCAGATTTTGTCATATTTTTATCAGCTTCTGCAAGATCCTATAGCTTTCTAAGAAAAATTGTGAATATCACACTATCAAGGACCTGGCAATGATGTACTCTTCCACTCGACTCTTTTGTTCACATGAAAAATGAAATGAATGAAAGAGGATTATGGCAGAAATCAGTGATATATGCTTGAAGTTGATGGTTAAAGAAAAGCAGAAATTGGTAGTACTTTCATTTCATTATACAGGTTCTGAAAAGATTGTGTCTGCTAGAGGTTTCCAGATTACCCCTAAGTGAAGGTAAATAAAAATATAATATTACAGTATTGAATCATTATGAAAAGTTCACTAAAATGTCTGCACTTCAAAAATTGGAAGCCAATCAGTCTCCAAATTCATGGACCTTGAAGAGTCAGGGTTTTCAGTTTCAAAGTCTGAACTCATCAATTCCTCACTCATAAGATGTATTTTTAAGTAATTTTTGCTGTGAAGCATTGTATGCTGCTAGATGTCTGGATTTTCCCTGACTCCCCCCCAGTCCCCCACCAGTGCCTTTGGTGGTGTCATGGTTTAACCACAGCCTGTGGCAAAGCCCCACACAGTCCATCGCTCACTCCCCTCCACCTCCCCCATGGGGTGGGGAGAGAACTGCAAGGGTAAAAAAAGTGAGTGAGAAAACTCATGCCTTGTGATAACATTTTAAGACAGGGATCAAGAAAAAGCTGTAAGTGTAAACAAAGCAAAACAAGGAATGAATTCACCACTTCCCATGGGCAGGCAGGTGTTCAGCCATCTCCAGGAAAGCAGGGCCCCATGATGTGTAGCAGTGACTTGGGAAGACAAATGCCATCATTCATAATGTCCCCCTTTTCTTCTCCTTCCCACTTTATATGTTGGGTATGATGCCATATGGTAAGGGATATCCCTGTGGTCAATTGGAGGAGCAGGGACGCAGGGGTTAGATGTCTTGACTGTGTTCCCTCCCAGTTTGTGCACCCCCAGCCTACTCACTGGAGGGATGGGGTAAGAAGCAGACAAGGCCTTGGCTGTGAAAGCACTGCTCAGCTCGATCCCCGTGTTATCAACACTGTTTTGAGCATAAATCCAAAACATAGCCACATGCCAGCTACTGTGAAGAAAATGAACTCTACCCCAGCCAAAACCAGCACAGCTGGAAAACAAAATAATACTGAGAACTATGCAGCCACTTAACTTTCTTTTTGTCCTTTTCTGACTTTTATTATTTAGGGCAAGATGAAATACTCTAGAAGAATTTTTTGAGTATGTGCACACCATACTATAATGTATTGTTTGTTTTGATATTTTTTTTAATATTTTCTCTTTTTCTAATGCTAAGTGGTGAACAAGCCTGAGGCTTGTAGTAAAGTCAAAAGGTATTCTTCATCCAGAGTACTGTGTAATAGGAATCCCACATTGACTGGTGATATGACCTCCTCAGAGAGAAATAAGTACCTCATATCTTTATAATTCTCTCTACCCTGTATGTGCTTCTTTTCTGAAGTTTAGACTTTGTTCGAGGTGACATTGAGAAAACAACTGAGATGGTTGCTCTGACGGAGAAAATAATCAAAATTCAAAGATGGGGGAAAGTGTATCAATTAATTTGTGATAGAATCACATTATGATCAAATATGCAAGGTCTATGTATTTAAACAAATAAAAAAACTAGTGTTGCTGAATTTTCTGCTTCTCCCAAAAGATATTACTAAGCATTTTAGAGTTATCCCCACCCTCCTTGCCCCCTCTTACCAGAGTGAAGTAAATTGTACTCCTATTCTGGAAGTTCTGAAACACCATCTGAAGAACAACAATTTTCTGGCCCTAAGATAATGATGGGAAGCTTGAAAACTGCTAAGTGCCCTGTGGGATATAGAGCAATGGCCCAGTCAGGCAGATAGTTCTCTGATCTGAAAACCAGTAGTGGTTGCATTGTAGTCTTTGCAGACATATTATCTTCTTCTTTGAGAGCTCTCCCCATTATTCCTAGTCAGTTGTGGAACTCCTCCACTGTTTTCTTTAAATGTCTTTATGTGCAAATCCCAGAATGTTTAAAGAATTGGTATAAAACTTACTGGAGTGGATTTCTTTAGCAAAGTACCTTGGCTACCTGAAAGAAACCCTATGTAAACCCAAATGGTTTTTTTTTTCCTGGTGGGTTTTGGTTTTAAGGTTTGCTGTTGCCCTGTGAGGTTTCGTTGATGCACGTGCCAGGGTTACTGCATCTCTACCTGTATCTCAAGCAAGCAACAGCAAATAGAAGCCCAACACACAGCTATTCCTCAGTGTTGAGCTGGCACAGCGCATTAGTGCTTGACAAATGCACGGCAGAGCCAAGGCACGTTTTGCACATTAGTGGAAGGTACAGATTGTGTGGGCATCCCTGCTAATGCAGAGCAGAGGAGTTGATGGGGTTGTTGTGGTGTCACTTTACTGACCTGCTGCAGTGTGAACATCATATTTACTGGGGCTGATTGTGTGTGCCTGTTTGGTGCTTGTGTATGAGTTACCTTTAGAAATTTCATTATGAAGATTTTTAGTCTTGAGTCAACTTTTTGGCTTGTATTACATTTTTGCCGTAATTGTCAATTTTGTTGTCTTTACTATGTTCACCAGGCAATGAATGTCACTCACAGTTAGTGCATGTTTCAGTAGGTGTTGTCTGTTGGAAGAAAATAATTGTCACCTGGAAGTTATAGTAGCAAGTTTGCTGCTATTTATGGAATGAAATTATTTGCAAGCAAGGAAAGCATATTTGTTCAATGTGAATGACTGTAATGACTGTAATAAGCTTCTAAAAAATTAAATTATACAAGTCCTGTAACTCCAGCGTTGTTGAGTTATTGGAAGGGGAATATTAGGGATTTTGTTGTAGCATTCAACTGGTGATGGTCTTGACCTGTAAGACAGAACAGGACAAGTTTTTTAACTCAGTGGAGGAGTGGGTTTCTGGGGGTATCATCCTGTCACTAGTTTTTGGAGAAGGGAGAAGTAACAGTGGTTGTGCCAGATTCAGCAGTGAACACCTAAAGGATCTGCTTACCTAGAGCATTTCTAGTGTGCTCTGTCAGCAATAGAAAAGAAAGAGAAAGGAACAAGTGACTATACCATATCTTCCAGTTGTCAAACTTCAGCAGTAAAACACATTTTATCTAGTGTATCTGATTGCCCTTTGTGTGTGCACTATGCTCATGTTACGAAATTTTGGTAGTTTTGATCATTGGTTGATTTGGTTGGACCTGCTTAGCTTCAGGTATTGCAGTTGACTGGTTAACTTCAGAACTGGATTTCATCTGAAACTGAAAAAAAACCAACCAACAAAGAAACCCAACCCCCAAACACCTCAAAAACTAAAGTCCCTTGTCTTTGTGGAATTCAAGGCAGTAATGGAGACAGATAATCTTTATTTCTTCTGATTTTTTTTCTTTCTTTTTGAGAATTTAAAAGTGCACCTGCTCACATCCACACCCTCTCACATGTGAGTGAATCCCTGTTTCTCCCCTTCTTTTCTACTATGCTTAGTGGATTAATGTAAACTTTCTAGCCTTCAGGAAATGAATTAAGAAACAGTCGTAACCTGGATTGTCTGTCTTTTCTCCCTTTTCTTTCTTTTGAGTTGTGTTATCTTTTGTATTAAACAGAAGCACCTTGTGTGTCTGCATTGACAATTGGTTTGCTCATTCAGAGGTTTAGTAGTTTAAAAAAAATCAGCTAGTGATACATTTGAATTGTCTTGTTTAACTTTGATGAGTTGAACTTCGGTGTTTTCTCTAATTCTGATTCATTACAGTGCAGCCACTGTGCTGTGTGTCTGGAGGGGAAGCCAAGGAGCAGGGATATGTTGCCTTCAGAAGGGCAGGGGGCTATGCACAGGTGCACATCAGCACTACGGTCCCTGCTTCCCTCTCCTGCTGCACTCATAGCTGCAGGCAAGAGGACTGCAATGCTGTTTCTGCCCCTGCCACTGTCCATTTTCCAGCTTTCCCAGCTGCTGCCCTTGGAAGAGATGTAGAGGAAGGTGATGCTGGTCTTCCCTCTGCAGTGCCACAGGTCCCTACCCTGCTGTGAAATTGCATGCTTCCAGGGTGATACTTGGTCTTCTCCTTTGACAGAATGAATATGTGCTGCCATTTACACTGTGCTTGTATTTGTAAAGAACACACAAACACAAAAAATCATGTTTTTTAAAAATAAATAAAAGAATAATTAATCATGGCGAGGCTTCGCGAACGAAGATTTGGGAAGGCTCTATCCACATTTGCTACAGGCACGTTGGTGGCTTATGAGGCCAATACGTGACAGACATATCTGATTGCAAATGGCGCAGCAGAAAGACTCCTTAGATGGTGTATTCTGCAATACACGGTTCTTTCTGCGCTGCCTTTTTTCCTCGAGAGTGATCCTACGTGTGTTCTCGAAGGAAAGGAATAATTAATAATGAATTAGTAATACCACCACCAAGAAACCCCTCACCAAACACTTCCCTTTTTCCGTAATGGTAAGCCAAAGGGGTGACAAGTTCCTGTTACAACATTTCTAGTGGTTCTTTTTAGTGTAAGTCTTTAATGCAGGGTAACAATCTGCTTGATTTTCTACTACTCTTGATGAGAGAGATGAGAGTCCATTACATTGAGCCAAATTTATTTCCTATATGAACCGAATTATTAAAGTATTTGTAATGTACTGAAAGCTGCGATAAGTTATCAAAATATGGTTATGTTTTTCTTTTGATGCAGGTTAAAATATCAAGCAGCTTGCAATGCATTTGCAAGTTACAAAATAATTTTTTCTGTCATAGATCTTGCCAAGAGGTCAGTCATTTATTGTGTGACTTAACACAAAAATCAGAACAAAGCTGGAATTTGCTTGATTGACACATTTATCTTTAAACTAAAAATGGTGAACACCAAATACATGTGATGGGGTTTTTGAGTATATGAGCATGTGCATGTGCCTAGGTTTTAAACTTTTGTTTTTATATGGATAGAAATGAACCTTAAAGGAAAGCGTTATCTTTGTCCCTGGACTTAATTATGAGATTTTAACAGCACCTATTTGAACAATTAAAGGGAATAAGGTTTAGCAGCAGCTGCCTGTTTTTCCATAAAGAGCTGAACATCAGATGTACTTATCTTGGTAGCATTGAATTCAATATGAATTACATTGCTCAAGTGTTGATTTATTACTATTTGTCCAAAGTATAACTTGTAGTATAACCAATATTTTTCAAAACACTATGTGAGCAGTTTCCGTTTTATGTTTGTCTTGTTTCAGAAATCTAGTGAAATGGAACATGGCATGCATTTTAATATATTATTTGTTTACATATGTTAGATAAATGTGGCATAGCACGTTGAAACAGAAAAATGTGTTAAGTGAGTATTTTCTCACAACAAAACAGTTAAACCAGACACAGGCTTTCTTTGCCTGTAGCTTTACAGAACCATCAGTTAGGTTCAATATATATGATTGAAGAGCTGCCCCCACAAATTAGAAAGGGATTTTTTTTTCTAAATTGTAACAGTAAACCTTTAATTTTCCAGACATCCACTTCCCCCCTCCCCGCCCCCCACCTCCCATTTTTTCCTTTTTTTTCCTTTCTTTTTAAGGGTATTGTGTATGGTAAGATAGTACTGAAAAATGAAGATGCTTCAGAAACTTGTTCACTGTGATCAGATCTGTATTCAGAAAATCTGCTGAAATACAGGTGTCTTCATGCTTCCACTTCTAAAGTTAGAGAGCATTTTATTTTGAGCATGTGTATGTCTTGCTCATTCTCAAAAAAGTGTGACAGGATCAGTAGCAGAGACAATAAGCTTTGTTTCTTGTAGAGATATTCTTAATAACCACATAGAGGATTATAATTTTACTCAAAAGTAAAGTCATAACAAAGTTAAGCAGTTTTCTTCTCCAGCTTAGTTAATTGTTAATTAAATTGGGAAAACTAGCTTGTCCATTTTTAAATCCAGAGTAATTTTGCTACAGCAAGTCTACTGTAATGTTAAAACCAGTTCTGCAAGTGCTGTGTATGGCTGAAATTCAAGAGCAGTTTCCCTGGTATGAAACACCTTCAACCCAAACTCTGCAGAAACCCTCTTGGTAACTAACATATTCCAAATCCTTGTACTTTTTGAACAATCTTTTCTGATAAGTTTGAGGAAAAAATGCTTTGGTTTGGGCCATGATGGGGGCAAAGCAGAGCACATGAAAAATAAGTTAATTGTGTAATTTTGCAAATGCAGCCTCCTCCTCTCCGTGCAGTTTAGCCTCCTTCCTGAGCAGGTTTGTGCTGTATCAGTAAAAAATTTTATAAATTACAAACTGAAAAATTGCAGGCTCCCCAGAGCAAAGCCTAACTACACCACACAGCAAAAAAATAAGTCTTTGCATTATCTACTGTTGAGTTGTCTATGGTTGCTGAAAAGTGTGATGCTTCTCCACTGGGGTGGAAGAGTGGGGGGCAGGGTTACAAAACCAAGAGCAGAGGGGGATGCAAGGGAGTGTTTTGGGGATCAGGAGCCTTTGACGCAATTTTTAACTCGTGGGTCACTGCAGTACTGCTTTTGATACTGTGACCTGCGCTTGCTTAACCAGGGCTGTGTTAAAATTACCTGGGACTTCTAACTTGATGCTGCACTCAGCAAGCCAGCCTTATTTATTTGTGGAAAAATAAAAGGCTGTATTTCCATTTAAGATGTGGGAGATTGTTTCTTCAGGGGTGGTTGGGAGAAAAGCTGGCACCAGCGCTGTTTGGAGGCTTGACTTTAGGCAGGTTTGGGAAGGGAACCTTCTGAACCCATAACAAATGCAAAATGCCGTAGGGCTTGTTTTCTTGGAAATGTGCAGGTGGTCACAAAGTGATCATAAATCATAGGGAAGGCTCCAAATGCAAGCATTGGAAGAGCACAAGTTGCTGGAGCAGTCACCAGAAGGCAAAGGTGGGGAGGACAATGGAAAGTTGTCACTTGAGACACAACTTTCTAGAGCTGAACACCAGTACTAGGCAAGAGACCTTTCTGGAGGCATCATTTAATGGCAGTTAAGTTGCCTCTGGAACACTGATGGCAACAAGAAGTGAATGCAGGTGTATTTCTAGGGAGAATTTATTTTTGACAAAAATTGTTAATGGTTAAATATTTGCTTTCAGAAAATATATGTCAAACTGAGAGTAGGATCTGCTCCTTTAAGTGTAATCAACGTGTTTGATGTGTTTATTTGCAAAATAAAACAAACAAACAAAAAAGTGATTTCTTTTTAAATTGGAATAAAAAATCAAGTGCAGTTTTTGTAAAAATGTAAAACCAGATCAATTTCAAGCCATATAAACTGGGAACTGTAATAATTTCAGTATTTTTTTTGAGAGTCAATTCATTCCAGAGTAAGCATAAGGTTGGATACTTCATGCCTCTAAAGATCATGTAGAGGAGGTGTGCAACTGCAAATGGAGCTCATTGTGTAGAAGTTCTAAGCTGAAAATATTTTTTTTTCCTAGCACTTCTCCAAAAGTGCTAGATGAAGCTAAAGCTGAACATCTGAAAAATGGTCCAGGAAAATTTATCGAGCACAGAAACTGGTTTTCCATTGCTATAATTCATATAGTTTTAAATTTAATTAGTTTATTAAAGAAAATGACACAGTTTATGTTTAAGTAAAATGTAGATTCGTTTGACTGCTTCACTTTTATTAGTTCAATTACTGTAATTTTAAATGTAGTCATTTTTCATGGTGTGAAAAGAAGCCTTATACCAGATCTTAATTGCTTTTCTAAATTCTTTAGTTTCATGTAAATATTGTGATTCGAGCTGATAAGTAATTTTTACCTATGTTACTTAGTGTTGAAATTTTTACAGGTGTTTCATCCTTTAGTTCCATAGTGATGATATTTAATTTATAATTAAACTTTAACATTTAGAGCTGTAGAAGTTGTTGTATCTCTGCTCTAATACAGTTACAAAGTTAAGTTGGCTGTGTAGAGAATAGGAATAAAATTTGGTTGCAAAACTGATACAGATTGCCTGCAGAAGTATGCTAAGATTTCAGAAAAGAAAGTTTTCTAGAATTTTTTGTGTACAGTATTTTAAAATAAATAATGAAAAAAGGGTCCTAAATAAGTCTGTATTCTAGATGCTACTCTGGTGTAATATTTTTCAGGAAGGAATTGATATTCTTCTGAAATTCCCCAGGGAGAATTTTCACGCACCCTCGTTAAAATAAAAGCTTGGATCTGTGGGGTTTACTGCTAAATCCAGATGTGGTTATTAGTGAGCTCTTAATACATTTTTACTTATTGTTGCTTCTTTTGGTAGCTCACGTATTTAAGCTTTGATTTTCTTAGTATTAGAAGGAAACCCACACAGCGGTGGGAATAGTGCTTCTTCTTTACTTACCTTTATTGCCATGACAGCTAGCAGTAATTAAAGGCAACTTTAAAGATAGTGTTTCAGTTTCTTTTCAAGATTTTCTTTCCCAAGCCAATTAAAATGAAAAATACCCCCCTATGCTCCATCACCTAATTGTGTGTTGCTGTGTTATCTCTTCCACTATGCTTGGTGGTAGCTTCACAGGCAGTGTGAGACACCTCTTCTGTTTTGTAAGATTCAAACTTCTGGCAACATTTTCCTACTTTGTCTTCCATTGTCATCTTCTGCCTAATTTGCACATTCATCACCCATATTACAGCATTCAGTATTTTAATATTATAAATGAATCTTAGCTATTTTTCTCAAAGGAGCAATTTGCTCCTTCATGCTTGTTTCCTTTTCAGTAAATGAGTTGTTGGTATTGTGCCGGTTGTAAGCTGACTTGTCTAAGGATGATTTTGATATTGAGCCAGTGTGCTAAGGCATAGTGCAGGCCAAGGAAAACACTGGTCCTGAAAACAAGTAACAACTCAGTTTGGACATGAATCGATCTGTCTCTTCTGGTTAGCTGCAGCATCCCAGGACATGTGTTTCCTGAAGTGAAATGAAAACAGTTTTTAAGAACTGGTCCTTGATAACTGATACAGATATTTTGTGCACCGTTAATCTTTGTCATGTCTTGCAGGCATGTACCCATCACTGAAATCAGCCTGCTAAGAGTCTTTAGTGACATAGATTTAGTATCTACATGTGTCACTACAGCAGCTCTAGGTTGTCAGTGCTACGCAGAGAAGAGGATGAGGTCTGTTAAGTGAGCAGCGTACTATAAAGATGATTTGTGTGGGGTATGATAAAAAGTGGTCTACCAGCTCATTCCCAGTGAAATCAAAGCTGACAACTTAGGTGTATGTAAGACAATCAGCAATAAAACACAGCCAAAACGCAGTACAGTGTGACCACTGACAGACAACTAATGCCATGTGGTGAAACTGCAAGTTCAAGAAATCCCCGAGGTCCACTGTGCTAACTGGGTTCAGCCTCTTGCATTCAAATTTTTTAAAAAAATCAGCAGTTCCAGTTTGCCTGGCATCACAGTGAAGATAGAGACACAGTCCACACTAGGCCCATCTTAGTCCTTTAAAGGATACAAATATAGATGTGATGAGATCAATGCACAGCTAGAGAAAAAAGGGATTATTCAAAATACTAAGACAATCTGCATGAAGAAGATTTGTGATAGATAGGGTGTTAAGTTAGCATGTATTTTCATACAGCAAACATTGATAACTGAGATTTCACTTGAAAATAACATGATGTGTATTTTTTATGTTCAGCTTCTATATGGAACTAGAGCTGTGGAACAAAGCTAATACTGCCCTATGTAATGTCAGTTAGCAGTGCTGAGACTTAACTTTTTTTGATGTCTTCTGTGGTTATTTCTAATATATGGATAAAAAAAATGTTCAATGGTATTTGTTTGTGTTAATCTACCACTGTGATTTCCCCGGTTATGAACATTTGAGACAAATTTTATTCACACTTAGCAGGTATATGCTTTAAACCACTATGTAGTCTGGTATTCCTGTGTGCCTTTTGAATATGCACATGTTAAAAATAGTCTCCTGGTCCAGGTAAGACATTTCTGGGCTGCTTTTAGAAGAAGCTGACTTTGCGAATCAGGGCTTCATTGTCTTGCTTCTACTTGGGACAAGTCTACCTTAGCAGTGCCCTGTGCCTTGTGGGTTTTGTTGTTGTTCTTGCTGAATGACAATTTCAGGGGAAAACTGAACAATTGTTGCAAGGCTGCAATTGCCTTCTTTCATTTAAAGTCACTTCCACCAGAAATCAAAGCTGATTATTCCCAGTGTGTAGTTACTATCATGTCATCTTAGTTCAGACTATTTTCACTTATTCAAGAGGGCAAGGCAGGAAGGATCTGAGATGACAGTGGTACTAAACTGAGCTCATCAAAGCTGCAAAGGTTTTACCAGTTAGTCTGCCAAAGAGGCAGCTGAACTGCAGTGAAAAAGGAATTAGTTTTCTCAAGATAAAAGAACCTCTGTGGTTTAATCCAACTTCCTAAATTAATATGAAACATAACAACAAAAAGGTTCTACATCTACCCATGTAGCTACATTTGCTCGACATGTAGTTTCTTCTCCCTCTGATTTCTGAAGGACAAGGCCATGCTGGTAGATTCTGCATTGTGTAGGTAGTGGTGTGCACGTAAATAGACCCTATTGTGATGAATTGTGGGGATTGCTTTATATTTAGGTGTTCATAAGCACCCACTATTGAATAGTTCTTTATCTGGGTATTCTCGTTTCAAATCATTATATTTCTGTTCACTCTTAGCTACTGGATCTGTAAGAATGCCCTCACCTTGGACTTGTTTGTGAACAGCTGTACTGAATAACTGCATCTAGACAAGACTGTAATCTTTCCTGATGAGTATAACTACATATTTATCCAAGTAGCTGAAACTGTTAACAGATGGCAGATGGAAGTAAAAACATATTGTGTGCGCTGCTGCTTCTTTCTGTGTTCTTCCTCCTCCTCTCTTTGGGGAAACCAGAGAATGATCATGTGTTCTTGAAAAGTGGATGGAACTACTTTGCCAATGAACTTCCAAACACTCTACTTCCAACAAAAGAGTTTTAATGTTTTCATGCCTTTGCAGAGTCAGAAAATGTTAAATAACAGTTCTGAGAAAAACATTATAGGAGCTCCTTGTTGTCTATTTAGAGCAGAACATAGATATTTGCAAGATGGAATGTCAGTCAGGATTTGAAGTGAATTTTTTTTGTCTGTTTGAGTAGAGAGGTACTTAGTTCTGCTCATTTTATAAAGATCTTAAAATACTTTACTTACTGTTCAGAACAGTGATTTTTAAAACAATTTTGAGAGAGTTACAGAGTCTTGAACCCCTAATTATTTTTTGTGAGAAGATGAGGGAAAGCCTTCCTTCCTTAAAGTGTATTGAGCAACACAATTTCTCCTTAGTCACACTGCTGAAAGGATCATTTTTTCTGTACCTCCCAGCAATTGAATAAAATCCTCTACAATTTTGGAAGCTTGCTTGCTTTTCTTGTGTTCCTCTCTTTTCCTTGTAACATTTATCCCAGCAAAGAACTAGGGAAATACTTTTTTGTTTAGTTTTGGTTCTGAAGTATATCTAAGGCCATTGGTCATTTGGAAGTATAAGTTCTTCTTTTAAAGTAAGAAACATTCGGATGGGACTGAGAGTGACAGTAATTTGAAAGGACAAATAGTTCTAATTTTTATTGCCATCTCCTTAAGTTACTGTGAGCTGCACTTACTCTTGAGCAAATTGCATGTGTTAGCTGTCAGAGGTGAAGTTTGAGAACCCTGTGGTTTCCCTGTAGTTTTTGTTTTTCTGCTTCACCGGCGGGGGGGGAGGGTGGCCGGGATTTGTTTGCTTTCTCTGAAGTGTTTCAGTTTTATAATACCTTGTTATTCTCTCCCCATGGTAACTTTTTTTCCCCAATCAAACTTAAGGTTAACAGTGTATTTACTATACAGTACTGGATAAAAATGGTAGGAAACATTCAGTGATTTCTCTACTCAGCTTCTTGCCTGAATTACAGCACATTCAGAGAGGAGACTATTTTTTCCGTTGGAAGACTTCATTCACCCTCTTTCCTTGTCTAAAGAGTGGGAAACCTGGTGGGCAGCTTTTACAGGTAAACAGTACAGACAGATTAAAACTGTCAGAAGACTGACACTTGAAAATTTGAGGAACTTCAGTTTGAACTGGTAACTTCTCTTATTGAAGGTGTAAGAACATCCTTGGGCCATGGTTATAAAATGAGGCAATCAAGCCTGCCTGCAGTTTCACATGTGATTGGGAATGTATTGCCCTCCTCACTAACCCTAGTGTTAGTCAGCCAGTGCCTTCTTGGCCCTGCACAGCTTCCCAGTGTTTAGTAGGGGAAACATTACCTGGTCACAGGAAAGTATGAGGCCGCTTCATCTGTGATTTGAGTTTTGTCATTGCCCATAAAAGGTGAACTTTTTGAAATTTATTTATCTGAGTTGTTTCCTTCATGCATAGGCCTGTATTACATGAATATTGGATGAAAGCAGGGCTGGAGAAAAGGAGAGCACTTCTGCCAGCCCTGGAGCCCAGTGAGGAACTCTCCCCTATTTGTGGCTGTGCAGGTCCACTCGTCATGCTTTGGGACTCTTTGGGACAACCAACTGGTTTAACTGCTTAGCCTGGTGGAAAACCCTAAACCTGCAATAAAAGTCAGCAAAGCAGATTTTCTTTGGCTTTTGGAAGAATGAGCTTTGATGCTGGCAGAAGGCAGACCATGCACTGGGCAGGCAGGAGCAGTGAAATTAAGAAGAAAATCTGCCCTTGCCGGTGGGAAAGTGTTAATAGTGTCAATAGCTTGTTAAAATGTTGCCAAAGTTATCAAAATTTCAGGAAAATAATATTTTTGTCTTTGAAATTTATGTGTTATAATTTATTAGCCCATTTAAAATACTTACTTATGTTTACATATCTGTGACTCCCCAGTTATTCTTAGCATGATCAAAAGCTGAAAATTACAAATTGTGGTAATACACACACTTGTTAAAACCCAAATATATGAGGGGTCTGAAAATAATCCTTTGAATACGGTCTCTATTTTTAGTACTTTTTTACCAGTGTTTTTTGAACAAGCAGGGATCTGTTCTTGGTGCTCTGAAGTAAAAAGAAATGCAATTTCATAGGTTTATATATTAAAAACTGAGCATTCTGTGTTAACTTAGGGGAAAAAAAGTCACCTGTTTTGTGCTGTATCACAGAAATCCCTTTAATGATTCAGTGTCAGTCACTATTTATCTCAGAGTGCTCACTTCTAAAATCTTGCTCACAGTTTAAATGGGCTTGATAAAGCAGTTTAACTGGTTAATCTAAAAAAAATTGTTTTAATCTGCTTGGTCAAAATGATACCAAATTGTATTTATTAGTCTGGAAAAATAATTTTTGCTGTATGTGTCTAGACATAGTCTTCACTTTTCACTTTGACACTCAAATTATCATTACCCTCTAGTAACTACCCTAATAGTAACCATTACTATGTAAATATGGTTATTAAAAAAATTATGTAGTTATTTAAGTTATTTTTAAAAACCTGAAAACCCTTGAAAGCATTTGGAAGTAGCATTTGCAGTGTAGTAAAGATGGGAAAGCTGATATGGAATAAGCTATAATTAATAGCTGCTTCTGTTTTCAAAAGACAGTTTTAAATTCTAATATGAAAAACGTACTTAAAGAGAGACAACTCCCAGTGATGAAGCCAATTTGTTAAATATGGGGAAAGTGCATTCTTGCTCTTTGAAGGATACTCAAAGGACTGAAAACCAGAGTTCTGCATTAGACAGCTGTTTTGTCTGGCTTGTAGATGAGTTGTCAAGTCCGTACTTTAGTTTTAAGCTTCACTTTTGATTCAAGGAATGTTAGAGAATACAACAACTGAAAAGCAGCTTCTCTTGGGACCTTTCGGAAAAGCTAATTATTATTAGCTACAGTATCTAATGACCTTTTCTCATTGTGGACGGTTATGATACCTTCTCCAATGCACAGCAGTTTTTATTTTGCTTCCGATCATATTAATTATAATAATTTTTGTCATAGCAACCAAGACTTACGATGTTCAGTTGCTAAGGGTTTTGTTAAAATGAAGATAAAGTACACTTAATTGGTGATTTTTTTTCTTTTCTTAAATTAGTGTGACTTTATATGAGAGTCGTTTTTTTCCCTGAGTCTTCTGACAAGCTCAGACTCTTCTATTCTGCTGAGTATGTAGGTTCAGTTCTACTTTTTATTTCCTTTAATAAAGTTTTAATAAAGGGTAAGATATGCAGAAGAAAAAAAATTAAATTCTTTAAGAAGTACTCCACTAATATTCTCTCTGTCCTTATGGAGATATTGGAAGAATCTTTTGCTCCTAAGCAAATAGCTCATTGAAGGAATGGAACTGGGTGCAGGAGTTCTGCACCATTTTGCTCCCAGGGCAGCATCAAGCTCTTCAAAATTGAGTCAGCCCCGTAGAAGCATAAAAAATGTGATTTTTCGGAGAAACTCTGTGAAAAACTGAAGTTTTTCTGTTAGTTTGGCTGTTAGGACTGTTTTAGGACTGTACTCCCAATCCGGTTGTGATGGTTACTGTTAATGGGATATACTAAGCCAGTAATATAGGTTGATGGGGTAAATATTAAGGTGGAATGTGGAGAGTAAGTTTTCAGTTCTATGAATGGTTATTATCTTGAAGGATACTACTTGAGGTATCTTGAGGTAACTACTTAGGAAACCTACCAAAGAGAAACCTGTCTAGCCAGGGAAAAATCACATTATTATTTCTATAGCTATTCCGTAGGAGTGATCCTGTTTCATTCCATAGGAGCAGTCTCACAGAAGTGAGATTTTTATATGGTAAAACAATAAAATATGTTGAAAGGAACAGCTGAAAGGTTAAAACAATTTCAGCTATCATGGAACAACCCTCCTGTGTAAGAGGGATCTGGAACAATAGAAGTAAGAAAGCCAAGAATATCCCAATACCACTGAAACTAAAAGCTGCGGGGATTTAAGACTAGAGCAAAGATGACTATTACAAGGAAGAAGACATCTTTTAAATGGTGCGAGTCATGTCCTAATGAGAGTAATAAAAAAGAGACTGAGAATATTCACACACTAGGCCCAAAGCATTAATGACTGAAATAAAAGTAAAACCACTTCCTCATGCTCCCCCTGTTCCCTTACCCTATCCTCCCCTTCCTCGTTCTTTCCCCCAGTATTTGTTGCTTAGGACAATGCAATATGACATGGGATATCCCTCTGGTCAGTTGGGGCTGACTGTCCTGCTTGTGCCCCCCACAAACCTCCTGCAAACAACCTCCAGCCTCCTCACTGGTGGGGCAGCGTGGAAACAGGAAGGCCTTCATGCTGTGCAAGCACTGCTCAGCAATAGCCAAAGCATCCTTGTGCTGTCAACACTGTTTTGGTCACAAATCCAAAATGCAGCACCATATGAGCTGCTATGAAGAAAATTAGCTCCATCCTCTCCAAAGTCAGCACAAATAGGTAAGACATGAATAAGTGTACAAAAATGGAGTACGTGAGGTCTTCATCCCCTTTATGGAAATAAATTATTCTTCTTAGACCCTTGAGTTCATAGAAAAGAATTACATGAGGACATATGTAAGGATGATTCAGATGATATTTTTTGAGATTTGATATGAAAAGTTTTGACTAAAGGTTCTTTGACAAGGCTTAATTTTTTTTGTGAAACATATATAAAAAAGACAACTTGCAGTTCAGTTGCCTATAAAAAAAAATATGGGTACGAGTAAAATTTGTGGTCATAGATTGGGAAGGTGAGAGAAAACCCAATACTGGAGTTTCAAAAAGAAGTCTTCTGGAAGCTGTGCACTTCAGCATCCTCACAAATGAATTAGGAAATTGATGGTTAAGTAAGTGGTATTTTTTTCAGATCATTCAAGATATTTTTTTTGGATAGTCAAAACTAAAATTGTCTATGAAGAGATGCAAAAGAAATACAGGAGTGAGCCAAATAAGTTTAATTATAAAAATATTACAGAATAAATGATGGGTTCGAGGAGGAATTCCAACTATTAATTTGAATTTCATGATGATTACAGGTGATGGCAAATAAAATGTTGCCAGGAAGAAAGATATATTGGAATGATTGTGGATAGTTCTGTGAAATATCATTGCTCAAAAAGGTAATCGTAAAGAAAAATAGAAGATTAAGTATTGCAAAGAGAGAAATAATACATAAAGAATGAAGAAGAAAGCATTTTGGGAATAATTCTAATAGCATCAGTTTTTGACTGTTCTGAAATGGTGCATACCATACAGCTCTATAAACTGTGTTAAATAAAAGACACCTTAAAGAAATTAAAACAATTCCCTAAACTTTCATGATAGAAAAAGAGCCTTAAAGAACAGGAAATATGGTGAAAATGTGCTTTCATGACATGTATTTCACAACAGTTGGAGAAAAGAGTATCTTCTTGCTGCTTATGGTACATCAGGTAAATGCCCTGGTAAATATTTTTTGATGTAGTATTATACAATGTAGAACAACTTGATTCAAGTTTTTCTGCCTGTTTTATGTTTGATAATCGTAACAATAGGTTCAATAATAAATATAATGTTGGTCAAAGTGTGAAGAGCAATGTTAGAGTTATATTTCATTGGAACTCACATTTTAACAATGAAAATTATATTTTAGCTCAAATACAAAAGTACGAAAATTTTGGAGCTTCTACTTTAGAAAGTTTGTAATAGGATACCATCTTTTCTAAGTTTCTGGTGTTATTAAAGAGGCAAGAGAGACCAATGCCATAGGTAGTCAAATGGTACAAGTTAGAAGAGTTTAATATACTTTTTTTAACTTTAAGCCATTTAGAGGAAAGGCAAAGTTGTCTACTGTCAACCTATTCAACTTTCATATACTTCAGGACAAGTTCTAATGTGAAGGGTTCTTTATGTATGGAATGTTACCCGTGTTACTAAGTGTTGTCTTCACTTCCTAATGTTTTTCTTTAGTATTTTAAAGATGTCTTGAGAGCTATAGTTTTTGGTCTTCTGTTTTAACCATCTTTGATCCTGAAAGGGCAAACAATGAAATGGGGGGTCCTATTATTTAGTGTCCTGTAAATAATCATACCAAGAAGGAAAAAAAGATATAGATATCATCATCTTTCTCACTGCCTTCTTGTTGACAGCATTTTCTGTTAAGGAAACATACATCTCATTAGCTAGGAGATAGAAATCACTGGACTGCTGCTTAAAAGAGCACATATTATTAAATAAATTATTAGAGCTTGGGATCTCTCCTCCTCATAATCAGAAATCTGTGGATGACAGGCTTCCTTTTCCATGTGAGAACTGGATTCTGACCCTTTTCTTTCTGTGTCTGGCTTTCACGAATTGTATGTATGTGTGAATAAGCATGTAGATATATAGCATACTTTTCAAAAGTATGTGGAAAAGCAAGCTGCAAGCCAAATAGATAAAAGTATCTAAAGTTCCTAGTGTTGACCTTGAATCAATTCTCTAAAGGATGTTAAAGAGAAGATGGAACTGTATTCTTCTGTGAGGTGCATAGCAAAAAGATAAGAGGCAACAGTCATGAGTGTCTGACTGGACGTAGGCAAAAAATGAGTGTCTAAGCACTCATACCAACATTTGTATTTAATCGTATACTTATTAATTTCCCTATCTGCATTTTGCACACCATCCTGACTGTATGGATGTCCACACATCACTGTGGGACATATTTCACAAACACAGCTTGTCCTGTGAAATTAAGAGCCAACCCATGACACCTGGACAAAACCAGCTGCTTTTACCTGCAGGGGAAGGACTTGGAGCTTTCATGAAAGAAGGAATGAATGAGTTCCTCACTGGTATGATGAACTGAAAAATAGACAGGAGGAAAGTAATGAAGGCAAGAAAACTCCTCTGTATATGGAATGTAAAATTTGAAAAAGAGGTGCAAAGCATTAGCTGGCTCCTAAAAAGCAGTAGTTTACAAATATGTTTGAATTGAACACTGTATGCGGTTACAGAGCGTAAGCTGTGTGTGATCTTCATGGGTGGGCTGAAAACATTAATGCTAGGCAGTACTCTTTGCAGTCATTGACATATGATGGCTCTTTGATTTGTATAAAATAGATTTATATTTTATTGATTCATAGCAAGCGTGTTGTTATAGCAGCAAGCAGCTTATTTACAAAGCGACAGTATGTAATGTAAATGACAGTGAATCAAAAGAAGCATTATAGAAATGTGAGCAGTCTGATATTGCTAAGACTGAAACAACAATGCCAGTGAAATAAACACTTGTTTGTTTGCTTTTAGTATATGCTGAATTGTGCACATTGGACCTTCTTAGGGTACGGAGGAGTATTTCTAGGTAGGTGGTACTCCAGACAGACTATGAACTATTCTTTAAAGAATAGGATTCTGGGATTTAAAAGCAAGAGCAAACCCAAAAACTGAACAGACTTCAGTCACTTAACTGATAATGTGATCATTAATATGCATACATATATTTATAACACTGCAAAAAAGTGGAAATGTTGTACTGTTACACTTACGGGTAAATGTTACCAGGTAAAATAATTGCTCCCTCAGATAATGTGTTTTGAATTCCTTTATGATAAAAATACTCTCTATTTTCAAGAATAACTATATACTTTTGGTAACATACGTGATTTGCTGCAATAAAGAGTGATTTTCATTAAAGATTTTTACTCGGGCTCTCCTTTTGTAAGGCTTCACAGCAGTGTGATTACTTTCCATTTTTCATCTTTTCTAGCTTTTTTTTTAAATACCTTTGTAGTGATTTTTGTGAAGTTCTGTAAATCTTTTCAGACTGTAGAATTTTGCTCATAGTAGTTTCTAACCCAATAACTCTGGCAGTTTGGTTTTCATTTTAAAAGGGAGAAATCTGGCATTTTTTGGATTCTTTGCTGCTATAGTAACACTATCTGTTCGCTTCCGCTTTAGCCTTTTAAAATTTTTTTAAGCTGTTTATAGGAGAGATTTTTAAAAAATCAGTTAATGTTACAGCTAAGTTCAGTACATTTACCTCAAATTGTCAATGTGCTAGATGTAGGCGAAGAAAGTTTATTTCCTTGCCTGTAGTGTAATACTTATTTTTGAAACAGACTAGAATATTCTTTTTAAAAACTACTTCTTTTTCATAACCAGACTTAAGTGCATTCGTAACAATTAATATATATGTGAGATAATAGCTTTCTTTAGTCAGTATATTAAATATTTTCACTTTTTTTTTCTAGCTTGCTGGTGGGATACTTGAGGATTTGAGACAGTCTTTGTGTAACTTGTAATTTAAATCTGGAATGAGTGAGTGTCAGTAAAGGAGCAAGGAAGGCTTCATTCAAATTTCACATTTCCTAGTACAGATCATGTACATTCTCTATGTCTGTGGGCAAAGCAGTAGACCTGCTCCTTTAGCAAGTCCTGCCCCATCTGTCAACAGCAGTGTACAAGGCTGCATTTTCAAACCTTAGCCTGTCAAACTGGTTCTTGTCCTTCTGAGAAAGTCAGACCTCTCTTAAGAAACATTTATCGTTTTTGGTGGATTGTAAGCACGAGAAATAGATGCAAAATCAGAACAAGTAGAAAAGATACGTCCTGTATGTACAAAACTGTAGTTCAAGAAGATAGGAAAATTTTTCCTAATATCCAGTCTAAACCAGGTGGAACTTGAGGCTATTTCTTCTTGTCCTATGGCTTGTTATCTCAAAGAGACTGATCCCCACTTTCCTACAGCCTCCTTTCAGGAAAATGTAGAGAGCAACAAGGTCTCCCCTGAGCCTCCTTTCTGGAAACTGTAGAGAGCAACAAGGTCTCCCCTGAGCCTCCTTTTCTTTAGACAAAAACCCCCCAGCTCCCTCAGACACTCCCTGTAAGACTGGTGCTCCAGACCCTTCACCAGCTCTGTTGCCCTTCTCTGGACATATTCCAGCACCTTGATGTATTTCTTGTAGTGAGAGGCCCAAAACTGAACACAGGATTCGAGGTGCAGCTTCACCAGGGCAGAGTAAAGGAGAACGATCACTTTCCTAGTCTTGCTGGCCAAGCTATTTGATACAAGCCAGGATGCCACTGGCCTTCTTGGCCACCTGGGCACATATTCATATTCAGCTGCCTCAGATCCTTTTCCGCAGAGCTCCTTTCCAGCCATTCAACCTCAAGCCTCTAGCATGACAGGGAGTTGTTGTGACCCAAGTGCAGGATCCGGCACTTCACCTTGTTGAATTTCATACAGTTGCCCTTGGTCCATTGATCCAGCCTGTCTAGATCCCTCTGCTGAGCCTTCCTGCCCTCCAGCAACTTGGTGTCATCTGCAAATCTACTGAGGGGGCACTGAATCCCCTCATCCAGATCATTGAGTAAGATATTAAACAGGACTGGCCCAAATCTGAGCACCAGGGAACATCACTAGTGACCGGCCACCAACTGGATTTAACTCCATTCACCACCACTCTCTTGGTTTGGCCATCCAGACAGTTTTCTATCCAGCCGACAGTGTACCTATCCAAGCCATAAGCAGCCAGTTTCTCCAGGAGAATGCTGTGGGAGACAGTGTCAAAGTCTTTATTAAAGTCCAGGCAGACAACATCCACAGCCTTTTCCTCATCCACTAGGCGGGGTGTCTTGTCATAGAGTTCATGTCATGACCAGTGATGGTGGCAAATTTCCCCAGGACAAGGACAAAAGGTCCTACGATTTGACTGTAAATGGAGGTATTGGATGAGTGACTGTGCTACACTGAGAAGTAGAGAACGTGATAATTTTTGTGTCATGTCAACAGGTAATGCACAACAGGCAGTGTAGGAGAAGGGGAAAAATTGCTTCAAATCCTTTGAGACTTTGCTGTAGTTGTACAAGTTTTTTATACTTAGCGAGATGCTTTTATTAACAGCACAGGGAAATGGCCAAGAAATACTTGCCTGCTGTTCAGACATACTGTGTGCACATGGCTTTTTGTTTTGCATATGTTTTATTTTGCTTTTAGAAGTGGATTTAGTGCTTTCTTCTTAGAGAAGTATGTTATTGCTGAATTTGCTGAAGTCACTTAGTGAATTGGTCAAATTTGCCCAGTAAACACTAAAGACTTTATTTCAGTGGAGTATTTGCAACATGTGTCTTTGAAAAGTGGCTTTCTGGTAAATTGGTCTTACTGGTTAGATCAAACAAAGCATATGCTTTGCTGGCAGGGACAACCAAAAATGATGAGTTAAAAGACTTCCCCACCTCCCAGGGAGAAAATTTTGTATAGTAGCTCAGAAACAGGATTTCAGGCTTTTATTCAGCTAAGATGCTTAACTTTTATGCACAGGCTCCTGCATGAGTGAATTAAAGGGACATTAACAGGTATTTTCAGATAAGCACTTGACTAAGAATTTATGGTTGGACTTGATGATCTGAAAGATCTTTTCAATTCAATTCAATTCAATGGTTCCATGATTCTATTAATTTATTTTGCCTTTAAGTAACTTAAGTTTCTGCTCCAGACTTGTGCTGCCAGTTGTGGGACACTTTCAGCTTCTGGTTTTATTTTCACTCTGTCTTATAAATGAAGATAATGTCTATGTAAGAAGCTTTCACATACCTGTTTGAAAAATATATTAGTAGCCTTGGATAGAAGTCTCATGGGTTTTCATGAGTGAAGTGGAGCGCTTTAAATCAAATTATTATCTTTGAAGTTCTTTTCAGACGATGGCAAAAGATACTTCATCCTTTGCAGGAAGGGCAAGAAACAGTGAGAGAGGAGGGGAAGGACTGGAGGGGAAAAAAGAAAGGAAATGATCGTTTGGGGAAGTAATATTCTCTTTAAAAAAAATAAAATTTATATGTCTCTTTTTATGTGTACTTTGAACTGATGAACTGAGCAAAATTACAAATGAAGACATCATCCTGAATATAGTGGTTGCTTTCTTCTTTTTTTATGAAATATTTTTCTCATGAAGTTAAATACTGCAACTGGTTTGGCTACTAAATCTATGAAAAGGGATGCTACCCTTGGGTTTGTCAGTTATAACAGTTTGTGATCTGACCTCATTTTGTTGTCAAATCTATTAATTAATGGCCTAGGTAGGAGTTTTTGGTTTTTTGTTTTGTTTTTTTTCTCTTCATCTTAGTCTTTCTGATCAAAAAGTCAGCTAAGTCAAAAGAGACAACAAATTAAGGATGGTGTGAATTCAGTATAAGAAATGTTTATTTTTGAGTGTGTTAGATCTTATTTAAACTTTGAAAGAAATTTTAACCATTACTTTCATGCAGTTTAGTTTAGATGTAAAATTGTTTTTATTGACCGATGGAGGTAGCCCTTGATATAAACAGGGCTATTAAAATGGTGTCTTTCTCAACTTTTATATAGAAAATGTGGCAGAAAGTGGCATGAAGTGTGGCATGTACATGTCTAGATACTCTTATACTGACATATAAGTAACAGTCTTACATGTAAAATTTGAATACACTCTTCATTGGTTAGTTTTTAGAGATGACACAGAGATTTTATAAGTATATTCCATTGCATACTTTCACTTTCCTCAGGCCATGTGCACTAAGAAACTTAATTTCAGCTAACTGCTGTGAGCTTGATTTCACATTACATCAATTTTAGGTACTGTTGCTGCAGTGACAATTTTTATTCAATCTGATTGTTATCTTTTTTCAGTAAAAACCCTGCTGGAAAAAGAAAAAAAACCCAACCAAACTCAAACCCTGATTTTTTTTTTCCCTAGCTTATCCTTTGATTAGCTCCTCTGCTATTCATTGAGTAGAAGAGTTTGAAACTAAATAAAAATTGAACAACTGAGACTATGTTGTAAATATTTACAGTTTTTGAGGTATGGATATGTAAGAGCATATGTTTGAGGATGCACTGGAGGGCATGCCACAAAGAGTATCTTCAGAATGAATGAACTGGTTTTTATGTGGTGGTTTAACAGTTTATGCTAGAGCTCTGCAAACTGGTAAAAGCATGAGGTGCTGTAGTAACTTAATCACACAGAAATGAAATGGTCTGCTGAAGAAAAGTGCATGGAAATAAGCATGCTCTATCAATGTCTAGAAGATTCCCTTTATTGGTACTTCTGGGTTTTTCCCCTTTGAAATTAAGATCTTTGGTAATTAAAAAGCAGCTCTTTTTGTATTTCTTACATATTTCCATTGTAGTTAAGTAATATTCTACTATCCCAAATTTGTTGTACCTGATAAGCTTATGTTTATTTAATTTCTTTCAAAAGGATCAAAATTAGCCTTTTAACATATACCCAGCTTATCTATTTTGGTATTTGTTTAACACCTAATAGTAGCAGGATGGTATTTGAGGCATAGTGAGAGATGCTGCTAAATCTCCAAGTTTTGCAGTTTTTAGAATTGTGCTTTAAGGCCCTGGAACTTTCTAATGATTTTTTAATATTAACTGTGTACCTCACTCTTACCTTCTGGCACTCATCGGAAGTTTTCTTTGGATAGAAGATATAAAGTATTTTGTATGTTGAAATCAGACATGTCTAAAATGTTCCACTTTAAATAGTGTTTGAATATTAGATACCACTGTTCATAGTTCATTATATTCAGAAAGTTAATTGTTAGTAGAATAGTATACTTTTTTTTTCTCCTCTGGACCTTGATCCAGTGTGTGGATGGAGTTTCTAGAACAAACACAGACATTTTTCTTGAAGCTGTCTCACAGTGTTTCGAAACCTTCTATGTTGCTAGAGAGAGTGGCAACAAGACAGTAAGAGCAAAAAACCCCTGTGTGCATGTGCATGCATGTGTGTGTTAATACCCTGACATGTACATAATAAATTGTTTAGCTCACAAGGAAAGCATTTTGTCCTCAGAAGCACATCCTGGATTTAAGAATTCAGGCATTCAACAACTTACACTAAAGCAGTGTAAGATGAAGAGGAAGGAGAAAAGAAGGCATGGCTGTTAGTAAGGGTTTGTTTCTCCATATCTTTCAGGCACAAGATGAATAGCAGCTGAGTTCCCTAGATATTCTGACATCCGCTGAATTTATTGTCTTACAAATACCTTGAATTTTTTCACATCCAGAGACCTGTTTACAGCACAGAGATGGATCACACAGTTTTTTCTTCTTTAGTTTGTATTGTCCTTATTAATCACTGACTTTTGTCAGGACCTTGATGTTTGCTTTGTTTTTGTGCACAGGATTGACTAAACTTAAGCCAAGGATAGCTGCATATGGTAAAGGACAAAATGACTATTACTCAATTTGTTGTATTTACCATTATTACACAGTAATCAGTGTAAGGGAGGGGAATAGAAATGCTTTGAATAGCCCTGTCCTGTCACCGTTTGGCTTGATCGAAATGACTAGGTCTGTTTTAAGCAAGGGAGAGGAGAGAAGAATCTGGTAACTCCCTGTGGATCAGTTGAGCAACTATAGAAAGCTTAATTTTGACATCTCTTTACAAAAGGCTTTTAGGTAATCCAGATTAGTTGCTCCAAATACCCTGTTGCCGAACGTATAAGAGAGTATCTGAAAATGTTGCTACCTAAAAACGGCATCAACAGTCTGGTGGTTTCTTAGTGTTCTTTAGATAAACAGAGTTAATGTTTGTTGAGACACAGTGCCCTGTTCATTTTGTGGGATCAATACCTTGTCCAAATTCAAAGCATGTTTAGGCACATGTAAGCACATTCATGCATAGATCTATATATCTATTGCTAAATGCAGAAATATTTTAATATGCTCTAATTAAATGCATTGTTCTCCTTCAGTATATAGACGGTGTGTATATATATGTACATATCTTGTTGACTTTTTTGTCACAGTTAGGCTTGTGATTTTATTTAAAAGTTTGGTATCCAGAAAAAGTTGTGTAAACAGATCAAAGCCTGTAGTTTTTTCACGGACATGGATTTGGAGTTTTTGTAGCTTATCTTTTTTTAGAATTGTGAAAATAAGTATTATTGCATATGTATTTTAAATGTGAGCATAAAGTAAATGTGTATTCTATGGTGAACTTTGCTAATTTAAATGTACATGGATTTTCCAGTAGGAGACAGTAGAGAATTTGTTGCAGGTACTGACACTGCCTTCAGTATTTATTGTGGTGGAGCAATGTACTCTTGGCTTTTGCATGGTGAATGTCTGTGGTGGTTAAAGTTGTGTTTTAATGCTGGGAATTTATTATGGCCTGTGGTGTTCTGCAAACCTTTGTGAACTGAACCTGACAATAATCTCCTATGATTGCAGAAGCCTGAATCTGGTGAGGAGGGAAATCACCATTCATATTGCAAACCCTAATGTACTCCCACTTAAGAAATGCCTTTGTCATCCTTTATAAAATATCATGGAAGTAAAAAGCACCATGTTGAATATAATGCAGTGTGTTGTGATACAGATATCAACTGGATCCACTGGTGGGACAATGCCCCTGCCCCCCTGCTGGAAAAAAGGGCAGCTTAAATATAGGTTTTGACTTTTCTGTGATTGCCAGTGGGACAATCTCTAATAACTTACCATGACTTACAATAATAAACAATGAACCTTGAGAGCAGAGGTTGTAAATGTGTTTGTTTTGGGATTGAAATTTATCTTCAGAAGGTTACTAATAAGGACATCTTTCTTTCTTATCTGCTTATTGTAGATGAAAATTGTAATTTTATGTGGTAAAAGGTTAGTATTCATCTATGAAATCTTTTTCTGCCATTTAATAATCCATCTATTAGAAAATTATTTTATAGGCACATTAAAAACGTGTGTTTCAAATTAAAAGAAGCTATGGTAGGTTTACTCTACTGGTTATAAACCCCAAGCTGTTTCAAGAATAGTAATTGCTTGGTGTTCCATAGCTATTTTTCTGAATAATTTAAAAAAACAAGTTGGTGCTTTATCCTGAAAAAGTTCAAAGGATGTAATTATGAATGGTTCTTGGTTATTTCTGTCTTTTAAGAGACAATATTCATTTTGGCAGTATTTTTGCCTTCCTTTGTCTGTGGAGAAAAATGATACATTTCTGTGCGGTACCAGAGACAGAAGCACTACTTGTCTTAGTAGCCAAAATTGCTGAAATAACTTATGTGGTACACCTATAGAAGAAACAAAGATCTGCTCAGTAATAATCTTAAATACTTAAAAAATAAAAATGGATTTGTTTTGAGAACAGAGAGACCTTTTTCCCTTGAATTTGGATTCATCGTTCTTTTGTTTGACTTTTCATTTTAGTTTGTTTGTTCAAAGGCTAGTTGATATAGCAGATTGATCAACAGCAGAAAGGTAGGAGGGAAAACGACTAATAAGACTTTATTAGATATATTCAAGGGTTTTAAGGAGGACAGAGGAAGTTCTTTGCCCCCAAGTCTCTGTCTTGTTAATTTTTGTCTTAGTGAGATGTGCCTGACTTGACATGTCAGTAACTTGTCTTCTCTGATTTGATCCAGTTTCATTTGTTGAGCTATATCAACTACAGCATCTATAGATATAGAATATAAGCTGACTAGCTTTAGCTTTCTGCTCCAAATAAATTGAAGAAACTACAGATTCTGTATTTAATTTTTTTATTATTAATGATATAATTTCTGAAAGCTCTAAAAATATCCCAGAAAAACATATTTGGAGAATCCCTTCTGAGTTAATATAACATATCGGCCTTGGCCAGTGGTGGGGTAAACTAGATCTGTATCATTCCTGACTGATGTTGACCTAATCAGTATCACAGATTCCACAGCTATTACTTTTGGTGCTTCATCTTTACTACCTATTTCTGATGTAGAAGCACTTGGGAAAAAGAAGTATTTCACTATCACAATCTCAAAAGCAAGTTTCTGCTTTAAGTAGAAAATTAGGGAATTAATCTGACATGTCTGATTTCATTAAGCAAGACATGTAATATTGCATATAACCAAGTAGTAGTGACAGTTTAAATGGTTTCAATGTTCCTGCTCTAATGTTTTCAGAAGTAGGAAGATAATTTGCAGAGAGACTTGTTGAAATTGAATCTGAGTATCTGGAGGTCTGGCATATCTGATATGTCTAGAGGCCTTTTCAAGGTCTTTCTCTTTGTGGTCTTGCTAGGTAGTCTCACTGAACGCAAAATCACCAAAACCTGGTCCCAAGTGTACACCCTAGACATGACCTGTACAAGGATGTCAGGTAATATACTTTGAAAGATTCAGTTAGTGATTTTTGTTTGGCTGGTTTTTTGGGGTGGTTTTTGGTTTGGGGATTAGTGTTTTTTTTTACTTCACAAAATTAAATTTCATGAGAAAAATCCATGGATATCATTGTGTATCTATGGAGATGTATTCTATCTTTTTTTTTTTTTAAGGTGTATCAGTTTATGAAGACAGAAGCACAACTTTAACCTCTTTCTTCTTCAGGTTTTCATTTTCAATGCATCATGCTCTTGAGAAACAACTGGTTCTTTTGCTTTTTCATTCACAAATGTGGCTTTGATAGACTTTACTGTCACTTTACCAACCATGAGCAGTTAATTTCTTTCAACTGTGGTAGGAACAGAAAAAAGGAGTTGAACCAGTTGTTAGGCATGGCTTGAGGTTGTTCTAGCCTAACCCAATGTGGAAATTATGCTACTTACAGTAAAGTAAAGGTGTAGCCTGTCAAACTGATTTGTTCAAAACTACTATGAAGCAATGAAGTCCTCGTTAGGAAAATTGAACTGCATTCCATTGCTTCACTGTGACAAAAGCCATTTTATACTTGATTTGTTTGCTGTAATCTGCTTCTGGAGAACTTGCATGTGCTGCCTCCTCCATACAATTGTTCCACCTGTAAGTTAAGGTCCTATGATTAGCCTTCATAAATATATGGATTTCTTGGGTCTGTAGTCACTGCTGATAAAGAAACGGTCATCACCAAAAAGGCAGTAACAACTGCCCACCTAAACTTCTGGTTCATTAAATCAAAACACAGAAAAGCTTTGAGCTGCAAAACAATCAAACAAGAAAGTATAAAACAGAGCATACAAGATAATTTAGGAGTTACCATATCAGTCAGCTCCATAATGCAGGGCAGCATGATCATTTAGGCTTGTATTCTCACATGAAAACAAATAGGAATTAACACAACAGATTTTGAGCTTTGGGTTTTAAAAAACTTGCTTATTCACATTTAGCATTTGGCAACAAAGTCTCTGTGAGCCCACCCTCAAGTGCAGACAATGGGGCAAGATTGCCCTTCCCACTGGAAAAGTCTCTGCTTCTCCATAGTTATGGATAACATTTGTCATGGCTAAAAATGGTTGCTGGAGAACCTTTCATAGCTCAAAACTTTGTTGATAGATGATATTACATTTTTATCAGGTACTAGTGGAAGGGGATAGCAAATCTTTCCAGGTGACTTATACAAATATTGCTTCCATTGTCCCACAGATGGTTCATAGGCAGGAATTATAGTAAAAGGGGCAGGTATTAGTCAGTGGCTGGCATTTTAGCAGAATTTATGTAGTAAATATTAATGATTGCAAAGTGCATACATGAAACCTTTCAATTTACACTTCCTAATGAGAAAGGGATGATATGCAATCCAAACGACAGTGTGTGTTTGGTCCTGTCACACTGTTTCTGTCCTCACTCTCTCTTTGGGTTTTTATATACTTTGATGAGATCCCTGTGACGCTTCTCTTCTCTGGGCTGATCAGTCCCAGTTGTGTCACCTTTCCTTATCTGAGGGATGCTGCCGTCTCTTCATCTTTCTGGCCCTTCATGCAGTGGCTCTCTTCACTGTGTCCACGTTTCTCTTGTACTGAGGAGCTTAGCGCTCCAGGTGTGGCCTCACCAGTGCTGGATGGAAGGATCAGCTCCTTTGATCTGCTGGCAACACTTTAATGCAGCCCAGGATACCATTTGGTCTTCTTTGCCACAAGGTCACAATGCTGGTTCATGTTGAACTTGGTATTTACCATGGCACCTAATGTCCTTTTCTGCCAACTACTTTTCAGCTATGTGGCCCCCGGAATATGCTGGCTAATGCAGATATTACTTCAAGAGATAATGGGTATGATTACCAAGAGTGTTCAAATGTGTCAGTAATTTGACTGGGAATATATATGGTTTGAGACAGAGCATATTTACAAAAAAAATAAATAAAATTTTTTCCACATAATAGGGAATTCCCAAAGGTCACTGAAAGTCAAAAGGGACTGACCTCTGCCCTAGATTTGAAAAAACAGCACATGCCAGGCTTGTATTGCTGCATTTTAAAGTAGCTAGCGATGTTCAAAAGGACTGCTTCTGCACTACTGGAAAGTGTTTTCTTAAGGTTTTGGTGTATCACAAAAATAAGCAAAGTATTAAGTATTTCATATTGATCCTTAACTTCTCTTATGGCTACTTTCCCCATTTTAGCTTTTAAATGTCATGACTTACAATGCTATTAATGTCTTTGTTGCTCATGGTTAAAAGTCATGCCTTTGTATGCAGTGTTACTGTTATTTTTAAATCTCAATCATTTAAGAACTTTCACACTTAAATAAATGTTTTGGTGTATTGAAGATCTGGTGTTTATGGGCTATGTAAGAATGTTTTTTCTTCAAGTTCTTCAGTCAGTCAAGAGCAGGGTGGGTTTTTATAAAACTGTAAGTGTTCCCACATGATAAACTACTGCAGCTCCAAAGCCAGAGCAGCTGTAACTCATCCATGTGCTTCATCCAGACATTTTCTAGACAGGAGTCTAGAAACATTTGGCATAAGCAACTTATGAGAAGTAAGCAAAGATAAGTTCAGGGAATTTTTTTTCCCAGTGTTCTTTACTAACACAGTGTTTTACAGGGTCTCTGAGTCTAATTTCTGGCTCTTCCTGCCACTGGATAACTGTGTCATTTCAAAGGCTTATTGTGCTTCATATTAATAATGTGTTTTCCTGGAACATGTATCTTGTTTGTGGAGGTAAAACATTGTTATTATCTTTCCTCATTTTTATATTGTTTGGCTCACTGAAAGTTATTTCTTAAATGTAAAGAGACAATTTCTGTATCGTGGTGTGAGTTGGTTTTTTTTTTCCTCCTTTTTTTGCCTGGGGATTGGGTGGCTAGGTGGCTAGGTGGCTTGACTTACAACTAATAAATTCGCTGAAGGATTAGCTTTTAGGAGCCTTTGGAGGCATGTTTTGTGTGATTCCTCACCAGAGAGCAGGAACTGAGATGAATCTTGCAGGTGTAGGTATCCCTATGTTAAGGGGAGCTTGAGTATAACTTGAGGGTGTGAGTGTCAAGGCTCCTTGTAGGTGATTGTAAGATGCTCAAAGAATCTGAGATGACCAGCTCAGCTGGTAAGGATACTAGTGAGCAGATAACCTTATATCCTTTGGTTTTCAATATCAGGAGGTGTGGTTTTGAGGAAAAAAGAAGTGATAGGGTGTTAGCTGACTTGGCAGACTTGAGATCCCAAAGTTTTCACCCAAGTGTTTGCTGTGCTGGAAGTTATCCTGGGTCCTGTCAGCAGCAAAGGCTGCCTCACAGTACTACTTAAGCATTCAAATTATGTTTTCATGAATTCTAAATTAGTTCAGCAAAATTATTTGTAACTTTCACAAGGGAAATGCTTTTTGTCAACAAAATTTTTATATGTTAGATAAGATTTCTTTAGCTGTCCCTTTCTTTCAGCTAGCTTCCATTAAGTGTTTCTTTTGTAACATGACACTGTTTTCATGTTTATATTAATTTTTAGTTTCTTGGTAATTAAAACCTTTGATTTAGTGTTTTAAAATGCCTTTAACACTGTAAAAGCACTGGATTGGGCTAGAAGCTTTATGTGAATAGGATTGCTAACTGTTTTATGTATAACTGGTCTTGCTGTTCATGGCTTTTCATCTACAGAAAATTATTTTACTACAAAACAAACTTGCTTCTATGTGCCGTTTAATCTTAGTCATTTTAGTGTAAGTAGTAGGTTCAAGTATATCTGTAGTCACCCTACTGTGCTTTTACAAAACTGAAAATTAACCAACAAAAGAGATGTGTATGAAGTAGAAAAAAATTAATATATTTTCTTTTTATATTCTTAGGAAAGCCTTTAAAGGTTTGTATCTGGGGAGGTTGATATAACTCACACCTAAAGAAGTTAGTTAATATAGCTCCCCTTCTTCCTGTGATGTTAAGTAATTCATTTGTTTTATTCACAAATTGAATAAAAATTATGTAGGAAGTGCCAAAAATCAAAATGCACATAATCTGGATTATGTGCACTAGAATTGCACGAAATTTCCAGTAATGCTCTAGTTGAAGTTTGGTTGGGGTTTTTTTGTGTGTATTTTGTTCAGTTGGTGAGGGGGTTTTTGTTTGTTTTTTTGTTGGGATTTTTTTGTGTGTGTTGTATTGTGCTTTTACTGTGGTTTATCACAGACATGATGCCTTCTATTTGCATACAGCTCTCTAATACACCTTTCCACCAAGCATTGGAATTCACCCATCTACAAGTTTGATTTCAGGTAATGAAGCTAGTAGAAGCCCTACTCTGCAGGAACAAAAAATATGTTAAAAGTTGAATGCTGTGTGGAAACTACAATATCTAATTTTTTCCTTTTTAAACCTTTTTTTTATTTCCATCACAAATTCTTCTTCACCTCTCTCTAATGCAATGTATTAGATTCCAGGAAAAATTAGTCAACGAAACACTACATTTCTGTTGTAACTAAACCTTTTAATACTAATTTTTGTCTAATTGATGTTAGCTTTATATACATGATGATGTGACAGGACTGCTGTCAAAACTGTGGGAGATTCTGCCTCCTGCAGTACCATGAGTAGCCAGAAAACTAGTCAAATGGAGAAAGGACAAGGAAGGTCTTAAACTGTACTGAAAGTATCCTGCTCGGTGGTGGTGGTGGTATATCGCTTACAAGAAAACAGCTTTTACAAAACTTAGGAAGAAATGTGTTCCTAAAGGTAGGCTTTGGGCTGCAAAGTTGTTTTCCCTCTTTCCTGACTATGATTGTACTTAATGGACTAGGTATGCTTTGGGAGTCCTTATTTTGATCAGTGCCTCAAATGAGCTAATAATGGTGCTGATACCTAAACTTTTGGATCCTGACAAGAGTTAAAAATTCAGTGAGGCCAGTCCTTAAAAAGCACCTTTTTTATATTCCTGCAAGTTCGGGCTTAGCCTTCATGGTGATTACAGGATGCATTGTTAGGGCTGTGAAGGAATGTGAAGGTTTGAGTATTTCTTAACAACTAAACCTGCGTAGGAGTCTCTCCTGTAATAATTGCTACTTCTCCTATTGCATTCAAATACTGTTGAGTACTTAAGTTGTTCAAAACATTTATTTCTGAAATATTAGATGAATAGTGATTTTCATCATCTACATTTTAAAGCTGGGGTCTGAAAAGTACATGGATGATAGACCCAGAGCAAAGGAATAATATCACTTTAAAGAATGCATGGGTTGAGGTATGTAGAAAGTATAGTTGAGGGAGGTTTAGTCCAACTGTAACTATCATTAGGCCTAGATGGCTTGATGTGGAGAAGGCAATAATTGTTTTGATATTGTTTTGGGTTAGGGGACATGTGGTGGCGAATAGTGTGGAGAGGGCACCTATGCAGAGGCATAAGGTAAGGGCAGTTTGGTTGTTACAGAATATGGAGTGAGTGTGGATGAGTAAAAAAATTTTGGCTACTACTATGGTGCTGGAGTGAAGTTGGGCAGTTAGTGGGGTGGGATCTTCTATGGCAGCTGTAGTCATGGGTGGAGGCCAAATCGAGCAGATTTTCCTGTGGCAGCTAAAATGAGGCCTAGAAGGGGGAGTAGCGGAGTCTGGGTTGTGGAGGATTGTTGAATTTCTCAGATATTTATTGTGGAGGCTAGTCATGCTATACAGAGAATAAATCCAATATTTCCAACATGGTTGTAGAGTATGGGTTGAAGTACAGCAGCATTGGCTTCTGCTTGGCCATGTCATCATCCAGTTAGAGGGAATGATATGATCCTGACTCCTTCTCAGCCAATAAATAATATTGGAATATTATAAGGAATAATATATGAGGAATATATTGTTGGTGATGGTTAATATTAGTATAGCAATGAGGAAGGTTAGGAGGTGGGAGAAGAATTTTGTGATATGGGATTCTGAGACTATATATATATATATATATCACATCTCTCATTTTTGTTTATTTTATTCTATATTGCACATCATCCACCTAATTTTCAACTTAGAGTCCTTTAGGGGTTGACAAACATATAGGTAAGGGTGATGTGATTGATAGAGTCTAGTTAGGTTTCCAAATGCCCCTCTATACAAGCTTGTAGTGAAGCTAAGATGCCATTCTATGATATACTTCCATAGATACATAATTGTTTAGGAGGAAAAAGAGAAAGTAGAAATAAATTGTCAAGATGTCTTGAAGTAGTCACCAAGGCATCCTATGGAAATTTATGCCCTTCAGCATGTTCGTATGGGACCGGAGTGGCTGCCAGAGAACAGTGCAAAGACAAGTTTGTTGGTGAAAACTACTTTGGAATAGCAAGGACAGTATGTAATTGTAAGGTCCTGTGGAAGGACCATCACAGTATCTCCAACTGTGAGTGATTGAGCAATAAAATAACAGGCACATTTTAGTGTAGATAATGAGATATAAAGTAATGCACACTGCATAAAATCATTGTGGGGTTCATAAAAATGTCAGCATAGAGCCCAGTGATGGTGAAAAAAAAAGGAAATGAAGTGTTAAGAATGGTTAAAAAAGTCAGTATAAATTAGATAACGATATTGTGCTGTTGTATAAATTATGACTCACCCATATTTTGGTTACTGTGTGCCAGCTCTGCTCTCATTATCTTCAAAGAATATAGTGCAGTTAGAAAGAGCTTTAGAGAGAAGGATGAGTATAATCAAATGGCTTTTATATGAGATTGAACAATCTGGGACTGTTCAAATTTGAGGCAAAATTACTTGGGGATGTATAATAGAGGTCTACAAAGTTGTGAATAATATAGAAGGGTGACTGGGATCAGTTTGTCAGATTTAGGTCATTGAAGGAAGTCTGTACAAACCAGACAAATGGAAATGTCTCAATGCTGTCGTGGATCTTTCCAAATGATACTGTGTTCACTAAAAGCTTGCATGGTTTTAGGGAGAAAATGGCCCAATATATGGACAAGAGATACATTGGGAATCTCTAAATATGTAGGAGTACATCCAGTTCAGGGAATTCTGACTCTAGATCTTCATTTGCATGTGAATGTAGGCACTTCATAAACATGCATATGCAATTTTATTTGGAGAATTAAATAACATTTGAGTATCACCTTGGAACTGTGTAGAAAATTCAGGGATCAAATCTAATTCCTTTGAGTAGCATTTGAACTACCTGAATGATTCAGCGTTTCCCTTTCTCATTCATTGTGGCAACGCTGGTACAAATGAGACAGGATAGCTGTCTCTACAGCCCTGCTCTGTGCCAGCCCAATTCATCCTGTGGAAACGATCTCTCTCTCTCTCCTTTCCGTTAAAGGAAGTGAGCATCTCTCAGAAGTGCACTAGATGAGCATGCAATTAAATTGTAATAAGTGGAAGGACATTTATAGTTGCACAGACAACTAATGTTTTCTGGCTAGAGTGATAATCTGAATTATTTTTCAGCTAAAATGAAAGTGTTGAAGCCATTCTTTCTAGGACTGTAAACTGAACAGCAGTGCAGATGAAGTGCAGGATTCACTCCCAAAGCACTAGTGTCTTATTAGGATAAGCCTCCTCTGGTGAAAGGAATAGCTCAACAATCTGTTTTTTCTCAAGTAGTGTATGCTTATCTGAGGAAAAGAACAACCCCAGGTTCTGGTCTGACTTGTCAGCATTTAAAATTGCTTTTTATAAGTTTTCACCCATATATGCAATTCCCCTTTTCTACTTCCAATTTTAAATGTGAACAGATGTTATTAAATTAAAACCTGATAATAATTTTTTTCAGCCGCACCTTTTGTTATATTGTGTCTATAATTATGAATGCTTCATGGTTGTATTTATACCAATTATGAATGGAAATAATAATAATTTAGTACTGCGTACATGAAATCTCAGCTCTCTAATATCTGTCTTTTTAATTATTGCATTTTTCTTTTCCTTATCTTGTAAACATTATACCTTATAACTTTTGATAGACTTTGCCTTTCCATATTTCTTCATGTTTTCTGTTTTGTTGTGTTGTGGGATTTTGTTTGTTTGTTTGTTTGTTTGTTTTTCCCATGGATCTCCTTGATTTAATCTTATCAATTCCTGCGAATTTCTCCTTTTTTGATAATTTCCTACTCTTGGTAGGTGGAGATTACTTATATTAATCTTGTAGAGGTAGAAAAACCCAAGTAAATTAATTCCCAGCTGTGTTCCAGGAAAGGTAAGTTTCTCTTCTGTGACACCCAGTGTGGGAAGGTATCAATGTACAGGAGAAGGACACACTTACATAGGCCAAGCTTCCCTGGGAACTGGATCTAAGTTACTTCCGAATAAATTACTAACAACCCAGTTAGAGTGAGATGTAAATTTAGTCCAGTTCTTAACATTGATGCTCAAATTTCTTAACTGGACTTTGAGAAACAATGTGCTTTTGGAGTTTGTGTACGTTATAGAACTGTATTGTATTGTAAAGAAACTTGTCTGCCAGAAGAGATTTAGATATAATGTTTATTTCTTACTGAGTTGTCTTCCACATCATGTAACCATTTAAATAAAAATATGATTAATAAATATTAATATTGATACTCCTTACTGGGAACAAGTGCCAGCTCTCTGAAGATGTCTGAGGAGTGAGTGGACACTGTCAAATAGTGCTTTGGTCAGAGAGGTCACTGGACAAGGGGCATTGTGAAAGTAGGACCCTGAGGCACTAAATTAATTTCCATCAAGCTGTTGTTGGCCAAAGCAGGAGGAAGAGGCAGAGAATAAAGTGGGTTTTGCAACTTAATTGCGTTTGTGTGCAAATAAAATAAAAAGGAAAAAAAAGAAAGGGGTTAGAAATGCAGTCTTCAGGGGAACTTCTGGAGAAATTGGAAAAGGATTGTAGTCCAGTGCTGTCAAAATATATGTGCCCCAAAGGCTTCCTCTTTCTGCAGTCAAAGCACAAGTTTGGGAATGCTGTGAACCACATCATTAACATGTCCATAGCCACCTTTCCTTGGAAGTTTTCCTTATTTTTCCCTGTTTGAGGTTTTGAAATTATCTCTGGGTGTAAACAGACCACCTGGGATCCCTGCCTCCTGTGGTGGGGAGACAAATTGCACTTCACATCTGGATGGGATGTAAAGGTGAGGAAATTCAGTGAGTGGAACATAAGAACACGGAAGTGTACCTGATGCAGTGCACAGAGTCAAGTTGCATAAATTTCAGGTATCTTGCTGAAGAGGGTATTTTTGTGAATGAGTGGTCCACAAGGAACTCTGGAGGTTAACAGGAGCTGCTTGCTCCAAGGACTCTCTTGAGACTGAAGTGGTCATTTCTGTCAGTTGGTAATGTTTTGGTACTTCTGTAGCAAAATCCAGTTCTGGTCTCTGGAGCCATCCAAGAGCAATTCTTTGTTGTTACTGCCCATTTGAAGTGGATCAAGATGCTGGATGTGAAAATAGTCTTCTCTTTTTTTTCATACACAGAAATTTCCACATTATCTTGCCAGAATGAAGAATGAAGTTAACAACTATTACATAAATCTCATGCTACAGCTGTTCTTTTCGTTGCCACTGGGGAGTGCCGCACTATTTCTGTGCTGCTGCATGTTTCCCTGTGCAACTGCTCTGCAAAAGGTTACAGGAGACTGTGGACTATATTGGGACCCCCAACAAGAATGATAAAATTTTGTTAAAATTGGTTGATCCGTTGTGTGCTGATATCTAACCTGTTTCAAAGTAATGGCATTTTTTTTTAGAATCGAATCGTGTTTGTACATTTAACTGAGTGAAAGCAGTATGCCATTAATTGAAGTAATAAATATTTTTTTCTGGTGTGCTATGAAAAGCAAATCCAAAGCAAGTCATGTATATGAATAGTATGGAACTGCAATACATTGAGTAATAAATATTCCATTCAGTTGTCAAACCTGATAGGAACTTCAACTAAATGAAAAAGGCAATGTGTCTTATATCTACACGCTTGCCACTGGGGGGAATTCTGTAGAAATGAGTGTTGTAAACATTTTTTCTTTCATTTTGACAGGTAATATTTGAAGCCGAAGTCTCAGATGGGAGAAAGGGCTACATTGCCATTGATGACATCCAGGTCCTGAGTTACCCTTGTGGTAAGTAATGATTAAGAGCTGCATTTTTCTCTGTCTTTTCAGGACATATTTGATATTGTTGTGGCCTGCTCAGTTTTCATCACTTGAAAACTGATGTTCTTTTTTCCTTCAATAGTATTTTTGTTGCAGCTTCCAGGAGGAAATGTAGTGTTGCAATAGTGATTTGTCTGGGTGAAATCTTTTTCTGCCACAGGTAAATTATACAGGGATAAAAAAGCAGGAATTCTTCAGTGTCTTTTTAGTCATACTGTAGTTGGTGTGCATAATCAAAATGGGTTTTAATGTTAATATGTGTACTCACTGTTAAAGAAAACTGAATTGGCAGATGCTTGTAGGAGGTTTATCAGATTTCATGCCATTTTTTTTCTCTTTTTTTTTATTCTAAACAGGCACAATAGATTTAAAAAAAAAAAAGAAAGTAAAAGGGCTATTGAACTACAGAGGGATTGCATTCTGTTTATTTTTTTTTTGTGGACAGACTTCAGACATTTGTTTTTGCCTTTTCCTTCTTAATCCTGGGGAATAATTACACACATGCAAACACAAGTTGTGATAATGAGAATCTTCTACAAATAAAAAGTTGTGAGGAAGAAATCGTTACTGTGCATTTCTGACACTTGTTATCAATTCTTTTTCGCAATTTGGTTCTGTTCAACTCTTTTGATCTTCCCCTAGACATGCCTGTTCTAAAATGTGATTTCATTGTAATGTACCACATGGCTGATAATTTAATTGCTTTCTGAAATGATCAAGATATCACAATACCCTGCCCCAACTTTGCAAAACAATGTCAGATAATAAAGTTGCAATGGCAACCTCAAATCTTGTTTTCTTCTACCCCAAACCTTTTAAAATCATAGCTCCCAGGGGCTACCAAGCTTACAGGGTATTTGAGTGAGTTACCTTTTTATATTTCAGCCAGCCCAGCTATCTGATGTCACTACTCAGCAAAGTTCTGCTTGGATTCGGTATCTGCCTTTCTTTCTGCCTCTCTCCCCCACTCCTATGTGTTTTTTTTAAGTGCCAAAACAAAACGTACAGTCATACCAGCAGATTATCAGCATGTTATAGTATTCAGATAAGCTCTTTTTTGTTACTGCTGTTTAAACCCTCTTCGTTCCAATTTAATGGTTTATTTTCCTGTGTATTGTGGGATTTTTTTTTTTTTTTTTTTTTTTTTTTTAGTAAGCACAAAGAAATAACAGTTCAGCTGCTGTTTTCTTTAGTAGGTCTTGAGAGAGGGATGGGCAAGCTATGCAGTGTACCCATTCCTCAAATGTGTCTGTCGGCTTTCTTCAGTTTAATAAATCCTTCAGGTGATTTTGCCACTGAGGTTTCCTAGGGGCTTTGTCAGTGTGGGAAATAGATTTGTCAGCTTCTGAAATACTACATTCAATGGCATGAATGATTTCCTTTTCTAAAACAAGAGCTCCGAGTTGCATTGCAAATAAGTGAATGGTATCTCTCTATTTGCTTGAGCAGTATGCTGCTAATTGGGTTTTTCTCAGTATGATGGATTTCATACAGTCTTTGGGATAATTTTTGTAAAGTGCTGCTGACATTTTGGCATTTGTTCTCCTTCTTTTGGCTTTGATTTTAAAAAGACTTTATTATAACCCATGTATAACGTGAAGTTAGTAGATTCACCAGGGGAGAAGGGAAAGGACTGAAAGCACTCCTCGAACAAATGAGAGATGAAAGAAATAATTTTCTCTCTTCTGTTTCTCTTTTTTAGCCAAAGTTTATGAAAATATGGATGTTAAGGGAGATAATAATGTTGCTGGCACCTTTATTTTTTGTAATAAGTCTTATTTGTAATTTTTGTTTTCTCCCTCTGCAGATAAATCTCCACATTTTTTGAGGTTGGGGGATGTAGAGGTCAATGCAGGGCAGAATGCTACATTTCAATGCATTGCTACAGGGAGAGATGCAGTGAATAACAAGTTATGGCTCCAGGTAAGGCTAACTCGTGCAAGTCTATTTGGCTAGAGGACAAGCTACTTTCTGGAGATGAAATGTTTGAGTTCCTAAGCCTTTTTTTCTTCTACATGTAAAGTATGTCATTTAAATGCAATTTTATCTCTGTTAAATGGAGAAACTTTAATCAATTTTTTAATTCTAAAAAGCTTGCATTAAAAATTAGAAAAACTGGTGTTGATGCTGGGGTAAAGTTGGCCCTTAAAGGTATTGTGGGCCTTCTCTCCTTGTAAATCAACTCTCTGTGTCAAAATTTATTATCATTCAATGCAGATAATTGACATTTGGGATCTAGTATGACACAGATGTAACACAGCTGTCGTGAATTTTGAGGGTTATTTTATCATGTAAATTACCTGTCTGAGCAGGTGGCTGGAGGGACATGGCTGTACTTCTGTGTGCATATCCATTTTGCTCAGCAGCATATTTAATGGAACAGCATAAAAGGACTGCTACATGTTCTTTTTCTCTGTCTCCATAGTAGGAGGAACTTGAACTTTTACCTATGTGTAATTCTGAGTAGTATGCATCTCAGAATTTAAGAGATGACTAAAACCAGAAAAAAATCCTTCTTAGTATAAAAGAAGAAAAAGAAGAAATTAATATGATTGTCCCTCCAAAATAGCCACTTTCCTTTGTAGCCTGGGGATGGGGTTACTTACAGTTCAGACCACTGGTTAAGTAGGAAGATAACAAAGTTTCCAATTGCTCTTTAAAAAATTATATTTTAACACTTAGTAAGGATTAAAAAAATCACTTTAGTTGTATGTGTACCTTTGTGTGCATTCTTTATATGTAAACCTTAAGCACCAACATTCCTTTAGAAAGGTTTCTAAATATATTCTCTAAAACTTTTTTTTTTTTAAATGTGTATTTCTGTATATTTTCAGAACTGTAAAGTTCTGAAGTACTTTTTGGGAAAATGTACTTTTAAATTAATTACAGTCAGAACTTCAAAACATTTATTTTTTGTCAAGTATTGTAGTTTGAAGTGAACTATAACCAGCTACTTCAATCTGCTTATTTTTTAATTAATAGTGGAGCTGACAAACCTTGACTAACTGTTGCATATAGGCATGTGATAAGTTAAAAATTTTAAAGATATTTTTATTAGGTTATTAAAAATCTGATATGCAAAATGTATTATTAGACAAATATACTGCAAAATTAAAGAAGTAACACAAGTATAGCAGTAACTGCATTGGATTTAGTTAAAAGGTATCATAGCAGTAGGAATGATTTGTACTCTGTGTCTTGGAGCAATAATTTGTTTGAACTGAGTAAACATAGAATGCATTCATTGACAAAAAGGAGTTGATTTCCGAGACTTGCCAAAAAAGCACACTGAGCACACAAAATGAAACTGAGCTGGATTTTGCTGTATCCAAGGCAGAACAATAGCCATAGGAGCATTCCAGCAAACCTGCGAAGCACCATTTTCAGTTGATTGTTGATCAGAAAGACCCGATAGAGACAGCCAGCTGGAAATCTTCCCTATCGCTCACTCCTTGGAGTCATAACTCTGACAGATTATCCTTTCTAACTTTGAGTCCCCTGAGAAGCCCAGTTAGCAGCCAGGTCAACTCAGAAAACATATGTTTTGTCCCTCCATATGCTTCATGGATCGTTTGTTTTTTCTTGTATGTGTGTTTGTGGACCACAGATGTGGTAATGTCTCACAGTGCAAAAAATAAGGTCCTTTACAGGTTATAACTCTGCTTGCTTGTGCTTGTGAGGTACCCTGATACTCTTGAAGATACTTGCTACTTGAGATTCTGTTCCACTTCCTGTTTTTCCATAAACAGTGGCAAATTTTCACCAGTTTAAAGGTGACTATTTTTTTTCTTCATCACTCATCATTCCACCCCTCAATCCAATATAAGCGTGAATCAGCAGCCTTCCCTTTCTGGATTATCTTCCTTAGATTACACTCGAAGTCACTGCTGTTGTGCACAGCTAATAGTGAATTTCCTCCTTTTTCTTAAAACCTCAGGTGGACATATATGGACCTCATGAGGCACTGGAGCGTAACTTGGAAAAGGTTCGGTTTAACCTTTGACCAAACCAGAAATTCATAAAGCCCGAATACCCTGAAAGGAAAAACTAGCAGATCAAATCAAATGCCTAAGTAATTGTTTTTGAGAGCGTTGAGCTGAAACATTCCAGGAATGTATTTTTTTCATAATGAGAAAGGCCATTGGAAAAAAATGTACAAAAATGAAAAATAAATGGACGATGGAGGGGGAAAAGACACTCTCCAAGCACATTGTGTTAGAGAAAATAGCTTTAGGTTATGTCCTTATTGAAAGAGAAAAACTATTTCCGTGAGGAGGAAAAAAAAAAACAAAACAAACCCAAAAGCAAACCAGTAAAGAATTTGCTATTAAAAGACATTCTTTGGCAGGGAAAGTTCCGAGGTCCAATCTGGGACACTAGGCTTTTTGTATCTGCAGGGATCTAAGATCTCATTTGCTTACACTGAAACAGTAAAGATGTGCAAGAGAGATTTCGTTAAAGACTCTATACCAGTGCTCTCTGTCTCTCCCAGCCCCCTGTTTTGAAAAGAATTAAAGTAAATTGAGCAGCACATGAAAAAAAATAGCAGTCACCCTGCTCTGTGTTCAAAGTCCTGCAATCCCACAGCTGCTTCAGCTGGGCTCAGTCTGAACTGTCACGACCTTGGCTTCACCTTCTTGATCCCTCTCTGCACTGACTCTGGACCTTTTGCAGTTTGCCAGTCAGTCAGTTCAGGAAAGTGATCTGACTGAAAAAGACATTGACTGTTATTGGGTTTTTGTTATTGTTGGGGGTGGGGAGGACTCTGTTTTGGTGTGTTTTTTTTGTTTGGTTGGATTTCTTTTTTTGTTTGCTTGGTTTTTTTGATTTTTTTGTGTCTTTTTCCCCAGCTTGATTCATGTCTAAATTACCTATATAAATAATGCCAGCAGGTAGAAAAAGATTAGGATGTTTGGTTAGAAGCAGGGAAGAGGGAAAAATTTTAACAACCTGAAATGAAAGTGGGGATCTTGGTAGTATGTCTCCCTGTAGTGTCTTATGTAAAGTTCAATATTGTTATAGTTATTGGGGAAGAACCCTGATCATATGCTAAGTGAGCTATGTGCGTTCACATTTCCATGCTTATGTTTTTCCGAGTGTATATATAATTAAGTGCACATAGCTTTATATGCCTTAAAATAAAAATTAATAAAAATAGACGCATTTCAATACACAGTTTCTTGTGTTTACCGCTGTAATGACAGTATTTCCATCAACTCCATTTTCTATAAATGTATGTCTGTAAACATTTCAGACAAATAGGGATTAACATTGAATTGAACTTCTGACTTTCATGGCTGCAGATTCTGCTCTTGTTTGTTTGTTTTTAGATTGTATCTGGTCTCTTGTCCCCTTTGATATCCCTTCCCTCCAACCACTGTATTTTGCAGCCCCAGTGGACCAAGATCTGGGGCAGACATAGTTCTGTCATTGAAAGATAAGCAGTAAAGATAACAGAAGTTTTTAAAAGTTGCAGCTGCATTAATATGGAACAAATATTTGAGCAGATCAAGAGATTTAACTGGTTGAACAAGATGGTCTGAAACACACCTTTTGTGACAGTGTGAATAGTAGGTATGGAAGCAGGACAGAATGCAGCTGAAGTTCTTTTGTTCTTAACTTTTTCAACCTAATCTACTGTCAAATCTTTTATGGTTGAGAGCTGAAGGATTCTCTTTATGACCTGCAATTATTAGCAAATTCTGAAAGTTTCAAAGTCTTTAGTTTTTGTTTAAATGTGAAACAACATTGATGTTGTTCCTGAAATACGTTCAGTCTTGATGTGTAGTATCTTTTTTGCCTGCCAAACCCTTCAGAATGTAGTGGGGGGAGGGAGAGGGAGTTCCTCAGTATTTTCTCCCTCCTCTTAAATTTTCCTCTGCAAAATATCACACACCACCAGCCGTTGGTGCCACTACACACACTGAAGCAGTTGGGTTGTGTGATAGGAGACCACAAATCCAGGGTGGTAACCTAGTTTTTCCACCTCTTATGCATTGGTATTTTCTGACTTACAAGCTTCAGGAGATAACAGAAGTTCTTGCTGAAAAATGCTTTCCTGTAGGAGATGAACATAAGTGTGCGTGTAATCTTAAAGAAATGAATATAGTGTGCATAGACATCATAATTAATCAGTTCTGGCCCACTTACTGCTGATTTTCTTTTTTTCCAAAGCCTATGAATTGTCTTTCTTTGAAAAGACATTTAAAGAATAAGGATTCTTTCTTTTTTTAATATTTGATGCACCTTACTGCTTCATGCACATTTATTTGCTGAATTAGTATAGAAAGGACCCCCTTTTAATTCTATTTATTTCCCTGTGAAATGCCATACACTCCAGTGGAGTAACGTCAGTAAACAGGCTTGCAAACAAGTTCCTTCTGTATGTTAATCCTGTGCTCAGAATGGATACGTGTTATATATTAAATGTTTGAAAGAATAATGCTCACAGAGCATTCTAAATATGAAAATACAAGAGTGGGGTTGGGGCTCTGTTTGCCTGTTTGATTTGGAGATTTCTGTTTGGAGAAAGCTTCCATGGATTTGAGCTTCATTTCTTTACTACAATAACAGAGAAATAGAATTGACTGGATAGGTTAAATAACATTTAGGTACACCAAGGCTGTGGAGAGCAGTGTATGTGTTGTCCAGCATTTGTTCTGCTGATCTAATTGGGATATCAGAGCAACAGGATTTTTTGCATAATCGGGCTGTGTTTAACGGCTTCCTGAGCTGGGAGCAATTGTGGTTCCCAGAACTCCAATACGATTTCCAGTGTCTTATCAATGTCCGATTTAACTGGACACTCAAACAGTGCAGAGTATAGAGCTTTTTGCTAGAACATCTGTTAAACCATATGTCTTGGCACCAGGTTCAGATGGCGATAACTGCAGCACTAATGAGTCCATCCATCATTGCTGAGCTTTGCATTAACATAGCATTGGATTAGCAAAAGCGGCTTGTTCTGGCTTTGCAGTCAGATGTGTTTTGCCACGGTCTGCGGTGATACCATTTGCTTTGGCGAATCTGAAATTCAAAGGGGTTTCGGCTGCATGCATTTAAAGATTTAATACACGCCTTGTAATCCTGTGCAGATTGCCGTCAGAGCGGTGGCGAGCGGGCCAATCTGTCAGCAATAGCTGTGGGTGCTGGCTAACCGCCCTCCACTTGGGCTGCCAAGGCTGGCAAGGCAGCCCCGCGCTCGCCTGTGGAGAGACTCATCAGCGTTAATATGGTCTGATGCAGCCCTTCTCTCTGCCAGAGGAAAGTATCTTTCCTTGTGGAATAACAGATAATTAAAGCAATTGCCTGAGAGTAATAATTGAAAAAGTGAAATTAAACAGCATTATGGAAAATAAAATGCAAATTGCTGTAAAAACAATGGAGTCGAGCTGACCTCCCAGTGGTACCAACTGTTACTGGAGGATGAACGAGCGTCTGTTCGGGCTCAAACTCCCTTTGTTGAGGAAGCTGCCATAACCCTTAATGCCCTGTTTACCAGCATCTCTGGTTTTGGTGCTGGTTGCCACAGAACATGATGTGATATTTAGCAGTCGTTTCTCTTGCTAGGTACTGTGTATGTGTGCTCTTTAACAAATCCTTGAACTGGGCACAGGCAGATGGTATCCTATGATGATGCGTTGTGCAGGACCAATATAGTATTCCAGGACTTTAGATTGGAGGGTGTATAAGGACCAGTAAAGTATTCCAGGAATTTATTCTGGAGAGTTTACATGAGAACTTGTGCCTCTGACAAGGGATTGAGGGACACAAAATTAATTGTTTTGTTTTGCTTTTTGGAAGGACAGAATTTCCTCTCAAAGGAAAGAAGTTATGCCACACAATTCATTTCTTCCTGCTGTATCCAGAATGTGAAAGCATGGATCAGTATTCAGCAGAAGGGTTTGAGCATGGGCCATGGGCCTTTGGGGTAAACCATTTAGCTGCAGTGAATGTTGGGAGGCTCACTCGTGGTCTCAAGAAAAAGTATCCATAATAGGAGAGTCATGTCCAATTTAACTATGTTTTATGTTGTTTTGTATGTTTTTTTTCCTATGAGTTTTCTAATGCAACTTTGCCTTTTGAGATCCCACTGCATTTTGATACATTTAATTAACTGGTTAAGATATGCTTTCTTTAGTTCAGTGATAAAACTTTTGCTGTTACAGTGTACCTGCCTATTCACCATTTTCATTACATTTGAAGATTTTTTTCTGTTGGTTTGCATATATTTTATGACTCGTGAAAGTTAAGAGGAGCTGAGTACACTCTGAGTGTTAGAGAAGCTTTGTTATTTTGCTTTCTTTCTTTTGTGGGGTCTAGAGAAAGTTCAGAGAAAGTGCCTTGTTGGCATCACCAGGGTTTCAGCTATAGAACTGTGATAGTGAGTTTCAATCTGCTTTTTGGTTTTGGTCAACTGTCAAGTTTGATGCTTTTTGGTTTAGAACTGAAATAAGTCAGTCAGGCCTGCTTGCCCTAAGGAGGAGTCGAAGCTATGATGTATGGAGGCTGTGGGGGCAGAGAAGGCCTATGGCTCTGGTTTTGCTCTAATTTGCACAGCAAACAGGACTGTTTATGCCAAACCTTCTTTCTTCAGCCAGTAAAATCCCGCTCAAGTATACATCATCTTACCTTTATCTTGATTACTGACAATGGCCAAGCAGCATATAAGTTTTTTTTTTTAGTTGTGCTCAAGACTTGCACAGAAACTTCCCTTGCCTCATTTGTCTCATATTGGTTACTTTTATTTATAGAAAAGGTGTTTTTGAAAGCAAGCGACAGAATAGGGAGGCATTAGGTATACTTCTGCAGTGACTTGTCTATTTTACCTGCACTTTCACCTCATCAGATTTATGTTCTGTGATAGAAGTCCTGGTTTTCCAAACATTTTTTTCAAAGATGTATGAAAAGCTGCCTTGAAGTGGTCTATCAGACTTCTCATAAATGACTTGACTCTGTATCACACACTACTGATTCAGACATGGTTATAAAGAATATTCATCAATGAAAAATACAGTATTTATAACTTGTTTGTTTCACATAGGGTATTTTTTTCCTTGTTTTTTCTTTTTACTCTGTATTCACCTTTGATGCTATCTATGTCATTTAACCCCAAATGAACCATTCTTCCTCTCTCCTGCCTCAATTTATCAGCTTCATGGATAAATATGGCAGTTTCCCCTAGGTGCCCGGTCATCTTAGGTTTCAGCAACATGAAATACTGTAATCCTCCTGGTCTTAATTTAATTCTGCCCCAGTTAACTAAGTCCTCTGGTCTGCATAGCTACCAGTCATTTAGTTTACAGGGCAGCCTTTGGGGCTGTCATCCCCATAGGTCTTCCCTGGGTCCAGTGGCTGCTGGAGCATGAGTTGCTGGGGGCTGCACAGCTACCTGTGGCCCCAGTGCTGCTGGGCGCAGCTTCTCAGTGACCACCTGGTGTTCCAGGTGCTGCCTTCTCCTCCCGCCGTTTTGTACTTTACAGGTAGAGCAGCTACAGTGGAAATTTGGTCCCTCTGTGTAGTCCTGGTAGTACAGCCAGCCAGAGACTTAAACCCGCATGTAAATGACACCTGAAATTAAGGTGATGTTTATAAAAACATATACTATTACAACTTCCTTCTGTCCTGTGACTCGTGTCTGTTATTGCCTGCATTCAGGTTGTCTTCTCCTCAGTGGTGTGATGTGTGGAAGGTAGCCTAATACCCCAGCCCCTAGTTTCCTCAAATAGCTGCAGGACTTAATGTATTACAGAAAAGTAAGAGCAGCTGGTGTTCTTGGCTGCTTTTAGAAAAAGGTAAAATTATCTGCTGAGAAGTGTTTGAGGAGCTCTCTGGTGGGGCATTGGTCTTCAGTAGTGGGGATTTTTGCAATTTTTTTCCTTCATTGTCTTCTAATCAGATATTTTTTGCTGCAGGTTGAATACTGTAGTTCAATGTGCACTGCTGAAGGTGATATAGATCTTTAATCACTGTCTGGAATTTGTTTTTCTGTGACCTATGCAATTGGTTGATTGGCTGATTTTTTTTTTTTTAAATCAACAACACTGCGTTAAAGAATTATAGCTTTCTGAAAAGCTTCTTTATTATTTTTGTTAAAACATACTTTTTTTTGTATGTTTGACACATGTTAGATTAGGTTTAAAATAAGGGGCTTTAAAATATTCAGAGAAAGCGAGTGTTGTTTTTTTTTTGTGTAGTGGAATGACCAGGGACACAGTAGTATGAATTTTGCTAGTTTGCCTCAGGTAGCTTTTATTATAATAAATAAATTAGAATTGCCACCTCTAAAGGGCCAGATGGCTGTCAATTAGATTATTTCATGTGAGCCCTTGATTTCTTCAGTAGGAGGATCAGTGCATCGCAACAGAAATTTGAGCTGCTCCAAAGTGAAGAAGTTTGAGTAACAGCAGTGCATGTAACCAAGACATTTAAAGTAATCACGGATGTTTCTGTACTGCAGTGCAGCAGGCAGGATAAAACTTGGCTTGCCACATTTATTCATGATCTTCAGTGTATGTTTGCATCGGAAAAGCTGTGTGGCTTTTCCTTCTAATAAATGAATGCATAGTTCATTGGAAAGTAGAATCGTATTCTGGTTTGCTGTGCATGTAGATCAGCAAGTTGAAGCAAGTTTTATTAATTTCCTACCTAAATGTTTGACTGCTTACTTCTTCTTAAAAATCAATCAAACAAAAGAAATTGCTATTTTGCTTTCTTGTGTACTAAGAAGATAGGACTATCTAGGCATATTATTTAGGCTGTGGTTCCAATTCATAATCCGCTTGAAAAAAAATGATTTCTTAGGTTTAAATTGTGTATTTATAAATAAAACTGGAAAAATAATCCCACTTGTTCAGTATTTTGCCCTTTTGTGGGGGAAAAAAATTAAAATTTTATTTATAGCTTCTTACTCTAACTAGATGTCATGCTTTATTATGTTTCTAAGATGTTAATAAGTTATCAAGTGCCAAGAATATATTGAAACATTTGTGTAAAAGAAGAAAATAAACTAAACTAAAAATATTAATAATAAAGAAATTATTTCAGAAATTCTTTTAGATTTTTCTCCATTTGGAAATTGTGTCCTAAATGGTGTAAAAGCATATGCTGTGCGTGCTGAAAAGTGATGACAGCACTGTAAGTAAAGTTTAAACAGTATAGTTATTTCTGATTTTTCCCCTCACAGCTTTTTTTTATTTTTTTGAAAACATCTTTTGGCAGAGAGTGCACATTATTACTGGCATTCAAACTATCCACAGTCAACCCTCTTTTTTTTTTCCCTGTCAAAAAATTACATTTCTCCTCTTACTTAATGAGTAAACCCAAGAATGTTTTGGACCATGTTATTTACAAATTCCCCTTTCCTCGAGGCAGCAGAGATTTAATTCCCATGGCTGCTGGGGGCATCCTTACAGCCCTCCTGCTGCGGGTGAAATTATGATTGCACCTTTGGGGATCAAGTCGTTTAGACAAACTACGGACTTGTGGCCTGCTCACCACGTGTAACTTGCCTTCTTCTCCACTCCCAGTGTCTGAGCAGTGAATCCGATCACAAGCTAATCTGTTTGGTGATGATAATATATGGAGAGGGAGTATGTTTTCAGGAAGGTTTTTTTATTTCAGGTCGGTTTTCTGCATGAGCACGGGAGGGAAGATGAGGAGATAGTGAATGGGGGCCACTGATAGGGCACTGCTGCCGGAGTAACGCATGTGTCACTGCAGCCAAAGTGTTGACATCTTCTGATCTCTGGAGGCATCCTGGCATCCAGCCGAGAGCTCGAGAAGGCAACTAGAGTTGACTGTAATTATTAGCAGTGGAGTGGACTTATTTTAAGGTGTTTACAGTAAGAAAGGGATGGGGATGTGTAAGGTTGAACTGTCCAGGCTAATAAAAATCACCAGTGTGAAAAAAAGGGTTCAGGAAAATTGCTGCAGAAAGGTATGTTATTGCTGTTTAAACAAAAAAGCAAACCCCACCACTTTTCAACCTGGAAAGTTGAGAGAGAAATGCTGATAAGTTTTAAATTTCTATAAGATCATTAAAAATGCACTTAAATTCTACCAGTTAAATAAGATGTTGGCGTTTAGATTCTTCTGGTTCCACTCAGGTTCTAAAAAGATGCACTAAACTTTCATTTCATATTTATTAAATGCTTGATTTCTTTTGTGAGACGAAAGATAGATATTTAAGACTAATTGTTAATTTACATAAGATTTTTTTTTTAAGCTGCATGAACTTTGCTGTTGACTTTACTTAAAATATAGATGATCTAATTTCATTACCTGAAAAAATTTTTAATAAAATCATACTCCTATCAAATTAAACACAACCTTGAAGTCAGAGAGATTTATGTAGGATCGGGATTTTAAATGTCTGAAATGCCAGAATTAAGGAGGTTTTTTCACAGGGTTGTATTTCTTTTAATCAAGTGTTTATAGAGAGTAGTTCTTTGTGAAGCTCAGAGTTATTTTCACAAAACGAAGAGAACTGCCTGGTGGTGACCTCTCCTAAATGAGCAATTCAGGGTTATCAAATCAGACAGCAAGGGACTGGAGGAACCAAGGATCACACAGGGTACAGCCATTACCCATTAGTATAACTCCACATTAATTTTAAATTGAATTTTTAAAACCTAATTGAGCAGCATTTTCAAGCTCTGTTCAGTGTGAGCAGGACATAAATTGAAACAGTATGTACCAGGAACCCTTAATAAGCAGAGAGCACTGCTGCCTTTCTTCCCTCTCCTTTAAAATCAGTAGTAATGCCCTGACATTAAAAAGAAGAATTTAATTAAGAGATCGTGACAGTGCATCTGAACTCTGACTGGCTAATGGCTTACCAGTGTAAGGGATATATGCTGAAATGAATGGAGGATATTTTCTTTAACATTCAGTTTTAGATGAGAACTCTTTTCTGTTTGAACTTTTCATCATTTTAGTGATGGAAAAATATTTTAATGGATAAGCTGTACATGAAGAAAGACTTTGAAAATGTAGTTGTGCAGTTGGATTACCAAGAAACAAATTCTAATACACAGAAATTAGAGCAACTGCTTCAAGCCTTGTAAGATAATGTGGTAGGAAATCACTGATGTAAATAGAAAAGAAAATCCTAGGTGTTGTTGATCTAGAACTGTGAAGCTTGTTACATTTATTTTGATTAATTTCTCTGAAAGTGCATTAATATTTCGTTTTAAGTAAGAACCCAATTCACTTTGTTTCTCAACATGAAGCATGCAGATGAGCTTAAGTAAGCAAGTTCTGAGCTTCAGAGTGTAAATTATTTTGTATAGCAAGCTTGGATGTGCTTCTCTGCTGCAGACTAAGCGCTTGGCATTCCAATTTAAAGAGATTATTGAAAGAGAGTCCTTTATTTTAGAAAACTCTCTAATATTTATTTTTCCCTTCATAGCAGAGCAAGAATGACTGCATTATATAGGTTACTTGTCAAGTCTGAAAATCATCCCTGTGATAAGCAGGCTTGTGTTGGTTATGGGAGGATGGCAGTTGTAGGGAGAAGCAATGAGAGTAGCTTTTGGAAGTGTCTCATGTGCCATTTTTTTTCGGAGATCTGTTTTCATTCTTGGTATCTCATTGTTCTTTCTGTCCCAGCCCTGCAAACAGAGCTTATCCCTGGGGAGTCACTCCCTGTTCCTCAGGGGAAACTAGATGGTGTCTTCTTGAAGTGAGAAAGTCACACCAATAAACCTGATGTTGTTAAAGGTGATGGCATGGTCTTTGTAGTGGAATAAGAGTGACTGAAATCTGCCTGGTTGGTATAAATGAAATTCATCTGTTTAAACATTTTAATAGTTAAAATGAATGCTTGTTTTGGTGAGTTTGAAGTGGTACTGAAACCCTGGCTAATTATCACAAAACTCTTTAGAAAGACTAACCTAAGATGCTAAAATGACAAAGGGTAGTTGTAGAATGGAGAGTTTGTCTCTACTGTGACAGGAGGCTGGCTGATATACACATACAGCATTAACTCATTTCCTTTTTCTCCTCTTTGTGTTTTGCCCCAGGCTTTCAGGTTATTAAATTCTGTGGCTCGGCAGTAGCACTTCTGGTGTTAGAAAGCTTGGAGTTTAAGACCTCGATGAAGTTTCTCATTCCAGGGGTTGATTAGAGCTAAAAATGTCCACAGAGGTCACATTTTGCTGTGTATCGAGGAGAATGGATGGTTATAAGCAAATGCTGGCAGCTTTCTAGGGACTGAGCAATGCTGGGTGATCAGAAACTATCCTGGTCAGGGAATAACATGCAATTGATCCTTGGGAGAGAGCAGTGACATCACTTGTTCATTTGGTGCGTGTTTCTGGGGTTGTTTTTAATGACTTTTGGTGGAGGGTCTGTTTTTCTATTGAAATCAAAATTGAACATTTAATGTGAATGATTACAAGAAAAAAGGATCCCACAAGAGCTCAGACTATTTCTACCTTACTGACCTTTCACCCTACCCCACAGCTCCACACAGATTAAATTTTTCAGTGATTTGTGGTAGCTATGATTTTTTAAGAACTCTTTAAGCTCCTTCCTTTAAATGAGATCTGTGTTATTCCTCTTTTAGCTTCCTGCCCTCCACCTTCTATTTCAGCTAGCTTTAGATGGATAGGTGGTGCTTAGTATAACAAAGGTAAAATTTTAGAAGGTATTGAACTTGGACAGATAAAAAGTAGCATTAAAAAGGAAACATTGGTTGGTTGCTGGAAAAGCTGTTGAAAACCTGTGAAATCCCTCAATGCCAGATTTGTTTAAATACTTCTTACAATATACCCAGTGTATCTGTTATATATCTCCTTAAAGTTGAATGAATTTTCTTAAAAGTACAACTGCTACTGCTGGGCTCCCCAGGATGATTCCAGCTATGAGGCAGTGGCAGTTGAGTATGTTGTGGTCATGTTTTGTGCCAGTGCAAGATCCTGGCGGTGCTTTTCACCCTCAAACTTTATTCTGAAACGCGTTTGAGTACTGCTTGTTTCTTGATGGGACCGCAGTACCGAGCTTTTCTACCATGGAAATGCAGCATGGGCTGAATGCATTTGAGGTTTTGTTTTGTGTGTATTCTTTGTACGATGATAATGAAATGTCTTTTATATCCTTGTAACTCTGCCTTGGTTACTCTTATTTTCAGAGAAGAAACGGGGAAGATATTCCAGTTGCTCAGACTAAAAATATCAATCATAGAAGATTTGCTGCTACCTTTAAGTTACAAGAGGTGACAAAAACTGACCAGGATTTATATCGCTGTGTAACTCAGTCAGAGAGAGGTTCTGGAGTGTCAAATTTTGCTCAACTTATTGTTCGAGGTAACGTTTTAATTGCTTTCATTTTATCCAGTTAAATGCTCCTAATACCAGTGCTTTCTACTTACACATTTTAATTAGCCTGCATATGCCTTGATCTGAAACGATCATACAAAGGTAGCCCTGTGAAATTGTCATAAAATGAAAGAGTGGTTTGCAAAGCTTCTTACAATTGCTTTCTACAGAATACATCTGTGTAAAACCCTGTTCCTGCATAACATTAAGTGTAATGTTCCTGCCTGGTTTTCTGTGGATGCTATTTTTTGAGCTTAAGGTGCAAACTGCTTAACTTCTAATAAATAATTTTACAGGTATGAGATTCCACTATACTTAGTTGCCATTCCCTTTTAAAATCTGTTGCTTTGGGCAGACCAGTAGTGTAGATCAAATAATTAATTTTTCTGTTATCTGGGAGACAGGTGTATAGAAAGAGTTGTGAAGTTTCACCTACTGGCAGACTGGGAGCATTGTGGAGATGTTCTGTGATGATTTCCGGTACAGAAGTAGGAGGAATAAAAAGTAAAAAACTTGCTTTTTCCACTTGTAATACTGTTTTTTTAGTTGTAATTCATTCGGAAGCAACCATACATTGTGTATGGTGCTATTTGGGTTAGTGATTTTTGTATTTATGCATTTTGTGTTCTGGAAGCATGTAATATCAACTGGCAAAGGATATGGTTGAGCACAGGAGTTCAGTTTTAATTTCCAAATGTGTGTGCTGTATGAACTAAGATAAGCTATTGAACCTCTCCTTACCTAATTGTGTCACCTGCAAAATTGCCCATTTCATTCTTAGTTGTGATGAGGCTTAATGTTTTTTAAGTGGGAAAAAGAAGTGGTGTACAAAATCTGCCTGTGGTGCTGCTGGCTAGTGGAGGAGCTGTTTTGGCCCAGTAAGTGCAGGGGTCAGACACACAATTGGGCTCCTGCTTGATTCATTTGAGGAGTGGCTGAGGACGCTTGGTCTGTTTAGCCTGGAGGAGACTGAGGGGAGATCTCAACACAGTCTACAACTTCATCATGAGAGGAAGAGGAGGGGCAGGCACTGATCTCTTCTCTATGGTGACCAGTGACAGTACCCAAGGGAATGGCTTGAAGTTGTGTCAGGGGAGGTTTAGGTTGGATGTTTGAAAAAGATTCTTCATCCAGAAGATGGCTGGGCACTGGAACAGGCTCCCCAGGGAACTTGTCACAGCACCAAATTGGCCAGAGTTCAGAAATTGTTTGGATGATACTCTCAGGTACATGATGTGTGGCATCTTGGGGATGGTCCTGTGCAGGGCTAAGGATTGGACATTGGTCCTTGTGGGTCTCTTCCAACTCAGCATATTCTGTGACTTTGTGATTCTGTGATTTGTTGGTCAAGCAATGGGCTGTTTGGTCAGTTCAGCATCTTGGAGTCAGACACTGCATCTGGAGCTGGAACAGAGAAAGCAAGTTTGTCCTCAGCTTATAGAAATAAAAGTAATGTAGAAGATGCTCCAACATATTTGGTATCTGGCATTTGCTGGCAGAGATCTTTTCCTTTGGAGATCAGTTGATTGAGGTCAACTAGGTTTTATACCTTCTATATAACATCAATAAACACAGGCTTTGCTGACCATACAAAGATTTAGACAATATAAGAGCTTCTTTTATTCTCTTAGATATACCAATTTTCTAGTAAAGTGCAGGATGGTCTTCGTCCTAATAAAATGAAATAAGTCCCGTTGCAACATGAAAACAGACTTTTGTTCTTAGAAACACAAGGCAAATCAATGTATTTATCCAATAAATGAAGTTTTCTGTTTTTTCTGGAATAATAGAGCAATGGTGTTTAGAACACTATTTCTCTCAAAAAAAAAATGAGGTAAGAATATAAATTTTCATAGTACCCTCATTTTAAATGCATCATATTGTCATGCTGGAAAACATAGGTAATTCCAGAGATAATACTATATTTATGGCTTAAAACATAAATATTATATCTATATCTATATATAACAGCTATATAGGTTTGTATTTTACAGGTAATTTTACTTTTTGTGTGCTTTTTGGTTTGGAAGTCCAAGAATTTTAAATATATATATATATATATAAACTAAAATATTAACCTTCCAAAAATATTTTCATCTGTTTGACAACATGGTAGAGAACAAAGATATGCATCTTATACTAGGATTTATTGCTTGCTCTTGTATTTGAAAAGCAATATACAGTAATACATTTTCTTGTTTGTCTGGATAACCACTAAATAAATCTTGTTAGCCAAAAAAGCATACCCATACCCTTAGGGATCAGCTACCCTGGTGTTAAAACTGTACTGAAAATTAACCATAATGACAGGTCCTATATCTCAGTGGCACTTTAAAGCTGACATCCTGCTACATGGATACAAAAGATGATAATTTTAAAGGAAATTTTTGGGCCACTGATATGAATTGCCTTTAATAAGAGCTGGCATAGTATTGCCCATTGTCAAAGATGACCCAGGGGGAAGAGTTTATTAGTGCATTTCCTTCTAAACTGGAAGTGACAGAGCATGCTTGGGGGCCTTTTGTTGCTGTTTGTAACAAATGAAAATTTTGCTGCAGAATTCTCATGCTGAAGAGTATTGATCTGTGTGTTCTCACAGCCAGAGGAGGGGAAAAAAACCACAAAACACAAATTACTTTGTCATGGCTTTAGTATTGCTTCCAGATAATTTTGAGTAACGATAAGGTCTTCGGTTTGTGGAAGCCAAACTTTATTGACAACGCTGGTTACTAGAGGGCAAGGGATGAGGAACAGGAGTTGTTGCCCGGTAAATCAAAACCTTGGTGTTTAGATGCGTAGCCAAGATGCTTACATATCCCACATCTATACAGACGTATATAGATGTAGAGGCATCTGATACTTTCCTAATCAGCAGACTAGAAGTTAGTCTTGGTAATGAAAATTTCCAGTTATAATGTACATTATGTTGAAACATCACTATTTCATTTTGAGCTTTAACAGAAGAATTGCTTCTAGTGGAGTTCTAAACTCTGTTACAAATGTAGTTACCTGGGAGGGATGGTATACATTTAAAGACCCTGAAAGGCATAACTCAATTACTCTGATTAGTTTTTTAAAGAAGAATTGAGCTAGGATAGGATTTGTAATTCAATTATGAGATTTTTACCAAAAGTAGTTCCATCAATGATTTAATGTCTCACCTTTGCTTAGATCTGGTCTTCAACTCCAAGCTCAATGGCTGCATTGTATTGATTTTTTTTTACATGGTTTCTATGGCATTGCTGTCATTCTGGGAGACATGAAGAAGGAGTTCTCCCTTTCCCCTTTCTTTTACAGGAAATTTGGTGCTGTTATTACTTTTATTTGACTTTACCCTCCTGAATAGGTCCATCTGATTAATTGTCTATTTATATTTTCCCTTGTTGGCTGAGAAATTGGCAATTTCTGTGAAGGGATTTTGTTGTAGTCTTTAGGGTTGAATGCACTGGAACTCGAAGGAGGGACTGGGAGGGAGGAACAGTATCTGTGATAGGTAAGTAAGAGTGAACAGGAAGACACTGACAGTTTCTTTCTTTTTGCTTATTTCTTACTTGGTTTTGAGAACAAGTATATCATGGTCTCAAAGTCTTTCTGCTCACTTTGCTACTTAAGGTGGACTTGTAGAAATTATGTTTCCAAAGAGGTCATCTGTGCCCCGCTCATGTGTATACTTGATGTATAAAATTGTGTAGACTTTCCAAGTTACGGTATCAAATGTCCTGATCTTCAATCAGTTGAGAACTTTGCCCCATAATCAGCACTTGTACAGTTTCATTGTTCAAATCTCTTAAAAATGTAGTGGAATATTTCTCTGTAGTTGGCAGTATGTGCCAGAAAAGTTATCCTATGCATCAAGAAACCAGGCAGTGTCCAGCAGCTGTGATCAACTTCTTAGTTGATGTGACATGTTAAAAGTGGCTCTCAGATGGAGATGCAACTGATGTTGCATTCTTATGTGGTTAGTTAGCAAAACTTTGTAAAATAATCCAAATTCAGTTTGTCTCCATTTGGAATGCCTTACTCTTGGGCAGTCCTGCAGGGATGATGAACAAATTAACCATTTTCTTTGGCTGAAGGATACAGATGATGTCTCTTTTTTTTTTTTTTTTCATGGAATAGCAATTTGTTTCTCTGATTGTCCAAAAAAAAAAAAAAAGGCAAGCCACCCTCTTAAATATGAATTACACTTTATGTGCAGTGTTTGTATGCTTCCCAAGTTTGTTTTCCTTTAAATGCTACACATTGTTAGCAAACTAATTGTATGAGACTTGATATTATGATATTAAATGCTACGAAATAAGCAGGAAATGTGATGCATTTTATTTTACATAGTGGATCTTACATAGATGAGTTGGAAAAAAATATTTGTTAGTGTTAAAGACAAGATAGAAAAATAAAGGGAAAAAAGCTCAAAATGTATGAATAAATGCAATATTTGTTAATAATCTGTAAATAATTCTATCATATATTTGATTCTACTGATAAGTTTATAAGTTTTATCTGAGTCATAAATTGGTATTTTTTATGTTTTTGCTAGGTGAATTTTTTTCTTTTTAACATTTCTTTGTCCAACCCAAATAGGTCTTCTGTGATGGTGTTAAGCAGGGGAGGTCTACACCTTATAGTTCCAATATGGAATTGTCTTCATGTGCCTGGTAAATCCAGTTTAACAACAGAAAAGAAAGGCAGTTTTCCTCTACTGTCTTCTGACTGTTCTTCCGGTAATCATAGGTTCTGGTGAACTGACCTATTTGTAGGAGTTTATGAATATGATTGTTTCTTCTATTTGATTTGATATGGCAAGCAACCATCAGGTTCAAGTTTTGGTGGAGTTTGTGATTATGTTCTTCTTTGTTTGCCTTACTGGACCTAGTTTGTCATCAAGAGCAGTTCTTGTTATGCAAACCTGGCAGTGATTTTTCTGCCTTTTTCTTCTGAAATCCTTTTAGGGATTTTGTATAGGAAAGCCAGCAATTTGGCTGGTTCCCCGTGATGCTGGGGACACCGGGAAGATGGACTTTGCCCCTGGCAAGTACTTCTCATGGGAGCATTATTTTTTTCTCTTACAAGAAAACTCTGAAGTATTTCCATCTGAGAAAGCTGTGGACCAACATTCACTTTCCAAATTTCACTAGTACTTGTTTTGTCTGGAAAAAAAAGTGAAATCTCTAGACTTGCTTCAGATGTGTGTCCTCAATTTTGTAACTTGGTTTACTTGTTCAGTATAATAAGACTTAAAAATATGCCAAGGAGAGTCCTAGAAGGCAAGTAAAAAATAAACTGATCAGGTAGGCTGAATATATTCCCTGCTTGCAAATAAACTTAAATACTTTTATACCATTTCTGAAAAATGCCCCATATTTCTGACCTCTATTATTAAGTTCTCTGATGAATTGATTTTTAAAAATTATCATTATTATTTAATTATTGTTATTTTACCTCTGATCATATAACCCACTATCATAAATGTTATGTAATTCAGGTTATTATATACTTTGTAATGTGTTCAGAAATTCAGTCTCCAGGGTACAGTGGTAATACATAATAAAACTTTGGACCGTATCTTTGAAGAGTCTTGAGCTGGGTCTTAAGGTGTGTGTTTTTCTGAACTCACTGAATTTCAGAGCAGAGGGGAAACTGGGGAGAGAGATTGCACAGTGCAAGTTGTTGAAATCTGTGGTCTTTACATCATTACCTTGTCTAAGTTTCCCTTTGAATCATCACCAGACTTCAATAGAGGTATGGAAACATTTTATATGTGAGTCAGAAGACACATGTGGCTGCTGTGCTTGGTTCATAAGGTGCCTTCCTGGAGTATAGATATTGATACTGTTACTCTTTTGGACCCTCAGCTCACCTTCAAAAGTATTTTATATTCTAAGTTTTCTCATTAGTTGTAGCTTTATTTTCTTATGATTGTATCTGTGTAGGAAGAGCAGAGGACAATGTCTTAATTACTTTGCAGCAGTTGGAAAAATAATGAAAATATTTTGTGCGGTTTTTCTAAACCTTGCTGATAAAACACATTATATTTGGGGTGTATATTTAGCTATAAGCATCATTCAGAGAGTCCAGGATCCAATTAGCTTGATCTTTTTTTGTAGCATTCTCTGGTTTTAATTTCTCTACTATATTAAGATCTTATCCTCTTTAAGCAGGTTTAACAACGGAATCTTCCTACTTTCAATCTTCTGTTTCTTACGGCAGGTAAAGAGGGGCTGTCACCCTGAAGTCAAACCCTGCCTCCTTACATAACAATAAACGTAACAGAATAAAACAAGAATATAGGAAAATACCTCAGAAAGTCTTTATGTTCATAATGAATAAATCAAGCCAAATAGGAGTCTCAATTTCTTCATGCATCTACATATCAGAAAGAACAGCAACTTGACTTTCTGCTCACGCAACACTTTCTGCTCTTCTTCACTCAGCGTGAAAGTAACTCTGCTCATCGCCTTTGCTCAGGCAACATTTGTCTCTGGTTTATGTAATTAATGGGTACATTGCTCATTTTCTTTAGGAAGCGTAGAAAAGTTGTTTTGGCTGGAGAAGCAGGAGAAAACAGTTTTTTTCGAAGAAGCCAAAGAGACTTAGATTTACAGAAGGTAACAGAAATGCAGAGGATTTTGAATAAGATCAATTCCATTATTCAGTGTTGAGCAATCTTGACTGCGCAGGTTTACATTTGAAATGTCAGTGACAGAATGGCTGAGATTGAAAGGCGCTTCTGGAGGTCTTCTGGTACCAAACATCCCTGCTCAAGGAGAACCACCTAGGACTATTTGCCCAGGATCACATCCAGATGGCTTCTGAATATCCTCAAGGATGGAGACCGTGCAGCCTCCCCAGACAACCTGTGCCACTTCTTGGGCACCTTCACAGTAAAACTAGTGTTTCCTGATGTTCAGAGGGACTCTCCTGTATTTCAGTTTGTGCCCATTGCTTCCTATCCTGTGACTGGGCACCACTGAAAAGGGCCTGGCTCCATCCTCTCCACCCTCCCTTCAGGTGTTTTTACACATTAGTAAGATCCCCTGAGCCTTCTCATCTCCAGGCTGACCAGTCCCAGATCCCTCAGCTTTTTCTCACATGAGGGATGCTCCAGTCCCTTTATCATCTTTAGATGTCCCTTCATTGGACTCTCTCCAGTGGAATTTCCATTTCTCCCTCATACTGAGGAACTTAGCACTGGATGTAGCACTCCAGGTGCTGGGTAGAAGGATGACCTCCTTCAAGCTGCTGGCAAAACTTTGTCTAATGCAGCCCAGGATACCACTGGCCTTTTCTTTGTCACCGGATTACATTGCTTGCTCGTGATCAGCATGCTGTCCTCCAGGACCCTCGGGTCTTTTTCTGCCAAGCTGTTTTCCAGATGTGTGGCCCCCAAAATATAGTGATGCCTGAGCTTGTTCCTCCCCAAGTACAGGACTTTGCACTTATCCTTGCTGAATTTTGAGGCTCTTGTCAGCCCATGTCTCAAGACGGTTGAGATCCCTCTGGATGGCAGCATGACCTTCTGGCATTATCAGCCACTCCTCCCAGTTAGTGTCATCAGCAAACTTGCTGAGGGTGATGCCCCATCATCCAGATATTAATGGACTTGTTAAACATGAAATGTTTCAATGCTTTGTAGCAGTCAGTTTGACTGTTTACTTTTTTCCAGGGAGGAACAAGGTTCTTTAATTTCAAAGTGTTTCCATGTGTATGTGATTTTTTTAAATTGTATTCGTGCTATCAGTAGAAGTAAAACCTTGCATTTTGGACAAAGATTAATCTCGTTTGGTGTGATGACTCTTGCTTAGCCAATTGCTTCAGTGCAGTGTTGTCTTAGTTTGAGTGGAGAGTGGTTTTATCTCCTTATGATCCTCTTGAAGGCTTTCTAATGTGAACTGTTGCTTTACTGTAGTTCTGATGTGTTCTTCAGGAAGATCTAAAATGTTTAAGGTAAAGCACGTTTTGCTTTTATTTCATAAGACATGAGTTTTGTACTACTTGATACAGACTAAATTAATATTCTCATTAGACAAAATATAGCAATTTCAGTGCTGATATGCATATTCTTAGTATATTATCTGAACTTTAAGGTGATTGATCTGGATCAGAGCAAAAGCCAAAGTCCTGTAGCTCCATGTCCTGCCCCAATAGCTAGTGTTTGGAGTAGAGTATCAGAGAAAAGTAGATGTAGAGGCATTCTTTTTTGACATGGAATTTTACCTTCCCAAGAGTCTGTGGTTGAGATATCTTTTATGTAAGGCCCTCTTGGCCTGGACATTAGCGTTGGGCCTTAGTTTCTCATTCATAAGCATGCAGAAACCAAAACAGATTCATGATTAACTATTTGACTTATTTGGTGCAAGGGACGTTGTCTATTTATGGATTTCATTGCCTGATATATACTTTTTCCTGACATCTGTGATGGATGTTGATGCTGTTTGGCCCTTTGATTCATGAGTCTAAGCAGCTAGCAGTTCCTATTGTGTTTTCTGCAAGGCTAGCTGTATGAGAACACATGGGATAACAAACTCTCTGGAAGTCCTCTCTCCTGTTCTCATTTCTCAGTGACAAGAAGCATAATGAGGACTCTTTTCACAGGCTCTAGGTGGAAACCAGCACAACAAAGGAAAAAAAAGAGGAGGAAGGCTGGGGATGCTGATAATTAGCCAGATCAATGTTAGTTTGCATGGATATTTTTGTTTCTTTCTGTGAACTGCTTTTTCTAAATATGTTGATACGTTTCTATGCATCTGATCATGTCTAGAACTACAGATAGTTTTTCTTGTGTCTTTCCTAATTATTAGGTGTGACACTATTTTGTGTCCAGGAATGAACTTATAGCAGGCCCGACTGTTTTTCTGATGATCATATTCGACCATGTTGCATAAATATTCAGACAGGAATGTGCTTTCAACATAAATCTTCAGAAAAGGGCCTTTCCCCACTTGCCAGGCAGTGGACTACTACATGTCCTTGTCAGGTCTTGTGGAGACCTTGCCATCTCTTGGCAGTCAAGTAAATACAGCTGTAGGGAACCTTATAATGGGAAGTAGTGACCTGTGATGAACTTGGCCTAACAGCTCATGTTTGCAGAGGAGTTAGCTCTATGCCATCAGGCTTAGTGCTGGCTTTAGGTAGTGTTCCTCAGGGGTTTTCTGCCTTCAGCAGACCAAGTATTATCAGCCTCCTTACAGGCAACATCACCTGCTCTGCCTAATCCAGCAAAGCCAAGATATGATGCAGCTTCACTCAACCTGGCTCGAAATCATGTTGCCGGTGATACCACAGATGTGGTGTCAGTGATTGATTGTGTGAGCAAGGTCTCACTGCTTAGGTGCTGTCCTATAACTCTGTCATTTTCTCATGTGCCATCTTATTGTGAAAGTACTTCGGTGAATCCAAACAGCAAATAAAGCATTTGGGAAATTACAATGTAATCACTTTGAATAGCAGGATCCCTGTTGGCCTTTAGGCTTGATGGGAGACAGTGCAAAAGAAAAAAAGAGATGAGGAAAAAGCTTTTGGCAGGTGTCACTTCAGGGAGGAAATAAGGGGGTTCTTTGTTCCTTATATCTGCATTTTATCCAAGTACAGTGACATGAACATCATTTGCAGTAATACAATTTTTCTCATCTTAATTAGAGATGTCTCCAGACTGCCCTACCACATCAGTGCTGTATTTCACTTGGATAATTTCCCTTCCAGTATCTGGTCTGTCTCTGCATTTATTTAAATCAAATATTCCGTTTGAATACTGCAGCTCAGGATGGTCTCTCTCAGTTTAAATGCCACCGACATTAGTGGGGCAGTTTAAATATTTACTTAAGAGTAGACAAAGTTCCCTTACCTGCCATTATTTTCCAGTTTGGGGGAGGGGAAAATCCCTCTAGGTTTGACATCGCTGTGTATTGTGCAGAGTTGTTAAAAAGGGTGCCGATGAGTGGATGCATGGTAATGATGAAAAGGAGTGCATTTGGAATTCAACATAGATGGCAGAAAATGCAGGATGTCAGAGAAGCCATATATTAAAGGGAATTTGAATTGGAAACTGAATCCCAACCTGCCAGTGGGGGCATTTTGATCATTTTGATTTATTAAACTTTTATAACAGCATTCAGATGAAGCTGAATTAAAACGCTTAGTCTTGGGTGGTTTATGGTACACAAGTCATCATGCTAGTGAAGTCTCGCCATGATCAATGTAGAGTTAATTTAAGCTGCTCTTTGAATGCAGGTGCATCTATGTGCTTTAGTATGTATTTAAAAATCTAACAATGTTCTAATACTGAATCACTTAACAAAAATACAAAATGAAGCCACCCCAACATTCATTTTCAGCTGCATTTTAGTGAATCTTGCTATTAAATTGTAAATGAACTGCAGGAAAACAAACTGCGTATATATCACTATATCAATTTTATATATTGATAAATATACATGCATTATAAATAGCTAGCTGTGGAAATGTAACAATATTTCCTTGGAAATGGGTCATATTCCTAAATGCATAGATGTTTGCATTGTAGCACTGTTCTGACCATGTCCCAGCGTCAGCAACTGTATGCAGTCTTACTGAGCACCGTCTCTGCAATAAAAAGAAATCAATTACTATTAGAGTGACACTGCAGGTTAAAGGCATTACAAGTTCACACTCAGTTTTGCAGCAAGGAGATGATACTTCGCTTCAAATGGGGAATGGTGCAAAAGATGGATGAGACAGAGTTCAGGGAGCAGTAATGTGAAGGTCCGGCACTATCATTCCAAGCTGTCTCAGAGACATGATGGATGGTTTGGCGGCAAGAAGCAATAATACCACATGATGAGAGATTCATGTCTAGATCTTGAGCCCACTGCATGCTGTCTACCTGTTGGTGTTCTAGTGGCATAATGATTCCTGATGTGTTATGAAGAACTAAATTACTGTACTTAAGCAACTAAACTGATATGTTGAATTTAGTAACTTAGGTTTTTTGGTGGCTTCTTGAAAACCAAGTAGCATATCAAACGCTCCTGCACGTGGTAAATTTAATTACCTCATGTTTATCTGTAGTACTTGTTGACAGGATCTTGTAAGCTATGCTAATATGATAGGTAATTTGTTACCTCCAGAAATCACTTTCCATGTGCCTTCTGATCATTATCAGGAAACATGATAAATGATCTAGCCCATGAGGTGTAAATGAAAATCAAATGGATAATTGGATTCTATGTCTAAATTGTGGCTGGAAAAGTTGTTGCAATTATAATGGAATTTATCTCATAAAAATAAGATTTGCAATGTACTAATGATCTTAAATCATCATCTTGGTTGAGGATAACTTGAAAGAGATTACAAAAAGTTTACTCAGAATAGTTTGGATAGAAGTTCTTTTTCTTTCCTAAAAAGTTTTAAATATTTGTCTGTTCAATAATTCATATGGCAGGATTATCTTGCAATGTTGACTGCTGGAATATTTGCAGAATTATACAGAACGTGGTAAGAAACTTATCTGCCTCTCCTGAAGAAGAGAGAAGCTTAGCTACATGGAGGAAGATAGATTTCTTCCTGCTGAGATGCAGTGTTGAATTTGGATGTGCTAGTGTGCTAGAAAGCTTGTCATTGAGATTGATATGGAACTGCTAACAGGCATGTCTTGGAGAACGTTTAAGGAGTGTTATAAGGAAAATGAATTTGTTTCTCTCCGCTGTTCCCTAGGTATGTTCATGTTGCTTATGGCAGTCTGTGTCCTACCTCCTTCATGAGGAAGGATAGCAATGTTGTATTAGGACTGATGTTTGAATTTTCATCTCTTCCCTAAATTTTTTGCGATTTTAATTTTATTTCTTTTTAAACTGCTTTGTTTCCAGAACCTCATCTGTAACATTTCATTTAGTTATTCTGTCTGATTTTCTTAGCCATTTAGCTTTTAAAACTTGCAGCATATCTTATACTGCCAAACATTTTGAGTTTACCATCCCAGTTGATGTCTGTATGTGATAACAAGTGCAATTTTTCACTTTCCTGAATTCTTTACTAGTTAATGAAAGAGAAAATTTCAACTGATGAGTTTGGGGACTAAACAGAGACAAAACTCACTGAACAGTGTTAGAAAAAAGTGAGGGCACCTTCTTAGGAATCAAAAATTGCTTAGAATTGACTTATGTTAGAAACCTTGCAGCCTAATAAGAATGGTTAGTAGGTATGGTAGGAAAAAGTCTCTCAACAGTCAACTTACATAAGTTACTTTTTTCCTTCAAGAAAGGAGGATGTAAATACAAAATATCACAGAACCATAGAATCATCAAGGTTGGAAGAGACCTTTAAGATCATCAACTCCAACTGTCAACCCAACACTACCACTGTAACCTCTAAACCACTAAACCACCCAGTGCCAGATCTGGATGCCTCTCAAACATTTCCAGTGATGGTGACTCAACCACCTTCCTGGGCAATCCATTCCAAGGCCTGACCATCCTAACAGAGAAAAAGTTTTTTCTAATATCTAATCTGAATCTTTTCTGTCTCAGCTTAAGGCCGTTTCCTCTTGTCCCCTCACTGCAAGCACGATAGAAGAGACCGGTCCCCACCCCGCTACAAGCTCCTTTCAGGTGGTTGTAGACAGCAATGAGGTTCCCCCTGAGCCTTGTCTTCTCGAGACTAAACAAACCCGTCTCCCTCAGCCATTCCTCATAAGACCTATTTTCTTGACCTTTCATGAGCCCGTTGCCCTTCATTGGACACACTCTGGTATGTTCTTAATCAATATGATCTGAAAGACATAGACATTGTATGGTGTTAGTTCAAGGCTTATAAATCCAGTGTGGAGTTCTAGTATTATTAAGCATGATTGTCCCAATTTGTGTGAATTACTTAATTTGAATAACTAAATATCAGAAAAAATGCTTTGCTCAATTTAGAGTCTTGGTTTGGATTTCCCCCCAAATAAATGGATTATAAATTAACTGAATTTGAACTTTGTTTGAATTTACCAAGCATCTTATAATTTCTGTAACCTACCTAGTTGAATCTTTTATTCAATCTCAGCTTTATTCTTATATTGCTATCCTCATGGTAGCATAAGTTGTGTTTTTTAACAACTGGAGATATAAAGGCTACTGCTTTTGAAGGGAGATAGGAGTAATCTAAATGTTTTTCTTTGACTTAAAAATTGAGACTGTAGACTCATGATTTTTAATGCTTACTTTGAACTTTACTCTGACTTTGAATTGTGTTGACAGCAGTTGGAAATGTCTTGACTAATGATTTATTTTTTGACTTTTCACTTCTCTTGCACTGGATAACTTGCATGTCCTAGAGAAAACAAGATACACTCAGTGTGATCAAGCTTGTGATCTATGGGTTACATCACCAGCAATGGGAATATTTTCCTTTTGTTTTTATTGGAGATAGAAAGGAGCAGCTGTTTGGCAATGTAGGAGGCACAGCTTCATGTTGGCAGCCAGATACTTCCAGTGTACAGTTGCAGGGTAGTTTGTTGTTTTGATTTTCTTTTTTCTTTTTTTTAAATATGTGATGTTGTGGCACAGTTCTTCCTTTGAATGTATGCAGCATAGCACTTGGTCACCTAAGTGCACTGAAGGGGAGAAGAGATCTACTAGTTAGCACAAGTATGGCATGCTGCAATTCTCACTTTTGCCACTGCCTTCTCTCTATATTTTCTTTCTTTCATTTTTTTTTTCTGTTTTACACCTCTGTACTTTGTGCAAAATTATTTAAGTCTGCCATCTTTTATGCCATACCTGTTGGTTGCTACTTTTTTTCAGTGGAGCAGAGAAGATGCTGTCAAGTTGAATGTGACAATAAATGACAATGAGGTAATTGAAAAGTGGTTAAAAAGTTTGTTTTACAAGAAAGAGCAGCTCCTTTTCCAAAAGGTTTCATAAAGGCAATATAACTGGACTCTTCAAGAAAAAGATTGGACTATGCCTACTTTCTGACTGGCTGAAGACATGTTTAAGATGTATTTTGAGTTTAGGCTTACTTCTTTCCTGGTATTTGTCTTTGTTTTACGTGAGAAACTGCCTCCACCTTTTCATTTTTTTTCTTTTTGTTGTTTAAGTTCTTTACGTTCAGCTACTTCCTAGTGCCATTTCAGGAATCTGTTTGACCTTCCTTTTGCATTTTTCATGCAACATGGCTGTCTAAAGAAATGTTTAATGAGTTTTATTTTTCCTGGGAATGCTTTCAGTACTTACTTGACCTCTAAGTATGTGGACTACACAACAGAAAGAATTGTGCCCCAGTGATACTTTTCCCTTCAAATTACTGTCATTACCAGTTGGGTTTTTTTGTTGTTGTTTGGTTGGGTTTTTTTACTTCTAGTTGTTCCAGGAGCAGCTTTAGCCTCTTCTTTGAATAACATTATAAAAGGCTAAAGAAATTATAGAGATAGCACAGGCTGGCTTTTCATTCAGGCCAAATCAAGTAGTGGTTTCAAGAAGTTCACCAGGCAATTTTCTCGAGTTGCAGACAGATGAGAGTGGTTTAATTAATGGCGTTTTTTGTCCAGATTTTGCTACCCTTTATGTAAAAACAAAACAAACCCCAAAGGTAGGACTTTAGTGGTATGTCAATGCTTCCAGGCTGGAACAAAGAATTTGTTAAAAATGTGTCATCAAAAGAGGACGATGTTCTTGCTCTGAAGCAGAATGTTTTGTACAGCTGCTATTGCTTACATTAGAAAAAAGGGAAGGGACAGGAATCAGAATGTGTGCCCCAAACATGTGCAAACTGTCCTTATTAAGGAGGCTGTCCCTTAAGATATTTGCACCATTAGGACTTCTGATAATTAAGATGAACTATATTTCAGTGAGAAGACAACCTTCTGGCCAACTGACTAAGCAGATGCTAAGTGGAAGCAAATGATACGAAGTTGAGCTCTCAGGCAATTAACAGAAATTAATGGACCAGGTAGATACCTACAGTCTGTTTCCTGTGGGTGTTGGTTCCGTGTCCTTGCCCTTCCCACCCTTCCAGCTCAGATGACTTTCAGGTGTTTAGCAACTTAGACTTCCTCATCGAAATTTGCTGGGATTTGTCACCTGCTTAGCAGAGCTCATAGGATTCCTGTGGGAGATTAAAAATTTCACAGGATTCTGGAATTTTAATTGATTGAGAAGGAATAACTGAAGTGATTCTATGATGGCAAGAATCCTGTTTTGACTCACAGCATCAGAGTACAGAGGAGGCCTTCCAGAGGGATTTGCACTGAATAAAGAGTTGAAACTTATCACTCACCATTTGATCTGATTTCAGCCTCATTTCTGAAAAATGCATTTCCATATTGCCATAATTAATGAAGCTTCCTAATGTGTGAAGGAATTTTTTGCCTGATCTGTTTTTGACTGACTCTGTGCCTCATAACAGATTAATACACTAATTATTTATTTGTTTATTTATTTGTTAGACCCTTCATTAAAAATATATATGTAAGCATGCATAATGGCTGTTTATGTTCATCAGTGTCTGATGTTACACCAGATGTACAAAAAGGTCCTACTACTCTTTTCCCTCTCTCAGTCCCAGTGTCTTGCCATTCCTGACTTATGTTACACTAGAACCATGCTGGTCCCTCTCTTCAGTGAGCTTGATGAGTGAGCTAAACAAAATAAAGACACTGTAAAAACAAGTAGGTGTTTTTATGTCTACTGGTTGTAGAGGCACTGATTTGGAAAAGATGGAAAGACCAGGAAGGAGGTAGTAATTCACTCCCCATGATGATGTGATCATCCTGGCTTGGCTTAGTTATAGTGGTAAACTGCATCCTCAGTCTGTTTTGCAGGTGAATTACACTACTTTGCAAAAAAATCTTTGAGCCCACAGGGAAATGTGGTGTGGAATGGTTCCTGAGATAAACATTCCTGTGGTTTGAGACCACCACAAAAATCCAAAATCCAGCTTCCAGGCTTCCCTCACCCCTTTCCATAATTTTATCTCAACACCGAAGAGAAACTTTCAGACAAGAGTCTTCTATAGGGGAAAAGGGGAACTATATATACATTTATTCTGCACAAATAAATACTGTACAAGCTAAAAGCAACTATATATATAACATTATACACTTTTATCAGTCCTTTTAAGCTTTTTCCCTTAATTCAGTCCAGGAAAAGCTCTTCAGGCTGATAGGTAAAGCAGTCTTTCTCTCGTGGGAGCGTTCAGGGAAAAGGGTTCACTCCCCCCACCAACCTCCAGCTGTTTGCTGAAGTCTTTTCTTATTCACAAAGTCCAAGAAGACAGTTCTGAGTCCTTTCTCCTTGGTTCCATGCCATCTCTGCTGTATCATTCTCTCTCTCTTACCTCGGTTCCGTGCTGCTGTAGTTTAGTTCAGCTTACCACAGTACGTGTCTTGGAATCTTCATTGCTCCTCCGAGTTTTCGGCTGTCCTCCGTTTTAAATCATGGCAAGGACATCTTCCGGGCCTCTCTCTGGTTCATCTCTAATTTCGTGTGGGGTTATCTACCTGGCACCGAGCTGCATTCAGCCCGTCCACTTCGGCTCTGCTCCAATGCCAAGCTTCCCCTCCACATTACAGTGAGAGGGAAAAAAGAAGCCCCCTCTGCAACCTAGCTGCAAAGGCAGGGGAGAGAGGGCTTGGCTGCAAGGCCTACCTCTCTCTCTCCCGCTTACCAGCTGTTTGTGAGTTTCTTCCCTCACAAACACACACTCACTCCAATGCTGCCTCCAACCCTGGCTTGGCCAGAGCTGGGGGCTGCAGGGTCCCCTTTCCCCCCGGAGGCAAAAGAAGGGGACCTTGCCACCCCTGGCCTTTTCACAGCATCCCCCCCACAGGAGCAGACAGACAGACCGATTGCCAACAACTTCCGCTGGTTGTGTATACATGATTTTTCAGCAGGAGCGAACAAGATGGGCGGTGATTGGCTCTCCAGGGGAGACTGCCCTGGCACCCAATCACCTCTAGGCCCCCCGACTCCCAGGGGGGGCAATTTTCAAACCATGACAGTTGGGGGGGTTTTTTTTGAGTTTTTGGTTTGGTTTGGTTTGGTTTTTTTTGGTAGCAGCTTCCTTGTATGAACATGCCCTTAGAGGAGTTGATATAACAGAAGGGGGCTGACAGGAGATACAAGTATGTTCCTTAAAGCCCACATTATCTTGTCATAGTAGAGGAGATAACCAGATACCAAAATGATAGGCTGCAATGTAACAGGCCTGAATAGAAAAACCTGCAGTAAGCCTAATTTTTGTATTATTATGAGAAAGAACAGTTGGACTTAATATGGAAGACAAAGAAATCAACCAAAAAAAAAGTAAATAAAGAGGGGGAAAAAAGGTAAATAAAATGTCTCTCTTCAGTTGGACATTGGGTTTAAGTTCAGAACGCTAATCAGGCCCTTTAAATACATAAATACAATAACTCTTGGAGTGGCTTTTCCGCAATATCCTAATGAAGTAACCTAGTATGATTTCATCATCATCATCATCATCATCATGGCTAGGCTTCTCAAACAAAGATCTGGGAAAGACTCTACCCACATTACAAGCGCGCTGGTGGCTAAAAAGGCCAATATGAGATAGACACGTCCAACTGCAAAAGGCACAGCAGAAAGACTCCTTGGGTGGTAAATTCTGTGAGACACGATTCTTTCTGCATTGTCTTTTCTCCTCAAGAGTGATCCTGTGTGCGTTCTCAAAGGAAGCAGCGGTGTTATAGATGGTGTGTCTTCAGACCTCCTGATTGGAGGCCAGAGCAGACCAGTTATGTTGATCCATATGGCCGAGGCTGAGATGTTGTTTCAGGGAGTCCTTGTATCTTTTCTTTGGGGCTCCTCTCTTGCGGCAGTCGGTGGCAAGTTCACCATAAAGGAAGATCTTAGGGAGGCGGTGGTCCTTCATCCTTGAGATGTGTCCTGCCCAATGCAGCTGTGTTCTCAGCGACATGACCTCAATACTTGTGACTGCTGCTTGTTCTAGAACAGACGTATTAGTCACATAATCTGACCAGTGGATGTTTAGGATTGTACGGAGGCAGCGTTGATGGAAGCATTCTAGGAGACGCAGGTGGTGGGGGTAGATGACCCATGATTCAAATCCATATAATGGAGTAGACAGCACAATGGCTCTGTAAACACTGATCTTTGTACTTTTCTTCAAGTGTTTATTTCACCATACTCTTTTATGGAATTTTCTGAAAGCACTATATGCCTTTGCTAACCTGTTGTCTATCTCTCCGTCAATCTTACCGTCCGAGGAGATGAGGCTACCTAGGTAACTAAACTGCTGGACTGATTTGAGCTCTGATTTGCCAATGGTGATATGGGGATGATGGAAGACTTCCTGAGATGCACGTTGATAGAGAACTTCTGTCTTCTTTAAGCTGACTTCCAGCCCAAAAAGCTCGTCAGCATCTGCAAAGCAGGATGTTAAACACTGCAGAACTGCTTCTGTGTGGGCAACGAGGGTGGCATCATCAGCATAAAGCAGCTCCCGGACAAGATGGTTTAAGGTCTTAGTGTGGGCCTTCAGTCGCCTTAGGTTGAAAAGGCTTCCATCAGTACAATATCAAATGTAGATACCATCCTGATCATCAAGGTCTGCCGTGGCCCTTTGGAGCATCATGCTGAAAAAGATTGTGAATAGGGTTGGTGCAAGAACGCAGCCTTGTTTCACACCATTGGTAATTAGAAAGGGCTCAGAAAGTGCATCGCCGTATCTGACTTGGCCGTGCTGATCCTCATGAAATGAGATGATCATTTTAAGGAACTTAGGGGGACATCCTAAACATTCCAAAATCTGCCATAGACCTTTTCTGCTCACAGTATCGAAAGCCTTGGTGAGATCAACAAAGGTTACATAGAGACCTTTGTTCTGTTCCCTACACTTTTCTTGCAGTTGTCTGAGAACAAAAACCATGTCTGTTGACTCTGAAACCACATTGGCTTTCGGGTAGAATTCCTTCTGCTATAGCGGGTATTAATCTGTTCAGGAGTATTCTTGCCAGGATTTTGCCAGCAATGGAGAGCAGAGTAATACCACGGTAATTTGAACAGTCTGATTTAACTCCTTTCTTCTTATGTAAGGTGATGATGACTGCATCATGAAGGTCTGATGGAAGTTCACCTAGTTCCCAACAGTGCACCACAAACTTGTGAAATTTAGCATGGAGTGCAAGGCCCCTATGTTTCCAGACTTCAGGTGGAATTCCATCAACTCCAGCTGCCTTGCCAATTTTCACCTGCTGTATGGCCTTAAGAGTTTCTTCCAAAGCAGGGGTAATATCCAATTCATTCTTCACCAGTTGTTATGTTGAACTACATGGCTAGTACTGAAAAGAGTCTGAAAGTGTTCAGACCATCGATTCAGAATGGAGGTTTTATCTGTCAGAAGCGTTTGACCATCTGTGCTGAGTAGAGGGTTTTGGACCTGGTATGTAGGCCCGTATGCTGTTTTCAAGCATATGATTTGTATAGGTATAGTTTAACTGTGGAAAAGAAAAGAAGTTGGGAGAAAATGCACTCTTGTTAAATGATTTGTTGAGTCTAAATTAAAAATATTCTTCCACTGACGAATAATTGACTGATTGCGATATTAGAAGTAATTCAAGTAGCTCAAAAGGACATTTAAAAGGAGGGCGGCAACCAGAGGGCACTGTTAAGGTGTTCATAGTTCAGAGGAGAAGGCAATACAAAGGCAAGAATAATATGCTGAAGAGCAAATGATTATGAACTGGGTGAGAAAAGTGCCATGACAACTCGTAGGTGGAATAACAGGTGTTTTGTGTTTTTTAATAACTAATTATTGTATGGTGTAAATGGACCATGAACAGAAACACTGTATTAAATAACTTGAGAAAAATTGGACAACATATCGAAGGGAAAATATCATGGTACTTTCAAAGGGTACTTTGAGCTTCAGCAATGTTACTGGCCCAATTCCATTATCCATTTTTTCTTTTATGTGTTGTAGAGAAAGAAATGATAAATAATTCAGGCCAAGGAAAGTATAAACGCCACAGGGTTAGAATACTTACCAATGGGGGAACTGTTTAAACTACCTGTGAAAAAAAGGCAGACAGCAGGGCAAAGCATTTTGCCTTGGCAGGAGAGGCTGTGTAGACAAGTGGTAGTTTTATCTTCTTTTAAGGTATTTAACAGTTGTAAGCCCCAGTAATACTCATGGATTGGCCTGCAGTGAAAAGTAGAGTCAAAGGAGTTCAAACAAGATATTTTACTTGCTGACTTGTTTACCTTTGCTATTTATTTTTCCCCACACATTAAAGAGATGATGGGATAGGAAAAAAAATTTTCATAAAGGTATTACGTATGTGGGATGACAGTACAGGTACAATGTAATTATGCTCTTCTTACTACATCTGTATTATGTTAACCATTCAGGGATGTAAATCAACAGAAAATTAATCTCTTTTCAATTTATTAGCTTATACTGCTTTGGCTCTACAAAGTATCTTTTAAAACCAAGAGCTCCCCATTCAACCATCATAAAAAAAGAGAAACTTGATAATTTATAATTAAATCTGAAGTAACATTGGCCATACAGCCATGCACCATTCACACCCTGAATGTGAAGATGAGAAGCTGGATCACATGTAGAGTTGGATCACATGTAGAGTTGGATCACATGTAGTTCTATGCAGAGGACACTGACCTATAATGGATTAAATGGATTGAAGCCTATGGGTTTTTATATTGTCCAATATTCAGTCGGTAGCTTGACAGCTAGAAGTTTGTTGTTGTTTTTTTTTCCTCTAGAGAACATGATAGCAACTTCAGAAAACCTTGCTACTGGGTCAAAAACCTTCCTAGTTTAGTGTATAAGCTTAGGGGAAGATGTAAGAATGGGAGAAGCACACAGTGATACACTCCATGATCAAGCATCTAGTGATCTGTAGCTTAAGATTTATGAAGCCAGAGACTATTTCATCATATTCTGTGTGTAATATCCTTGACGAATCTTCTATGAATCTGTCAAATAGTTTCTGAACTAGTGTTTTTGCCCAACTTGCAGCAATGAGTTCCCACAGTTAAGTTAGAGAAGAAAGTACCTCTGAAGCTGCAGGTGACCCTTTAAAAAAATTGTTATGCAATACCTTTTTTCACTGCAAGAAACAGCAAGTCATTCCATGTTAGTCTGTTTCATGTCACTTGTCATTTCATAAACATCTAGCATGCAGTCCTTCAGTCATTCTTTCGTGTTGAGTGTTAGAGACTTATTTAATGTCTTCACATATGGAAGTTGTCCTAGGTCTTCAATAGCTTCTATTTGGACTTTTCTATGCCTTGTCTTGTAGCCCATCCAGTGCGAGATAGGAAGACTAGATTTACATCTTTTATTTTAGATGAGAGAACATTATGAATTTAAATACTAGCACAAGATATTATACTTTCTTTTGTGTTTGTTCCTAATAATCACTGATATCTTATCTGGCTTTTTTGTCTGAATTGAGGTGATGTGGTCATGAAATTCCCAACTGAATTATTATTCTTGTCTGATTATACTAATTTAGAGTCCATAAGGGACTTCCCTGCAAGTGCACTGCTTTGTATTGTTTAGCTTTGACTTTATGTGCTGTTTTATTTCTTAATTCTTCAGTATCTTAAGAAAAAAAGAAAAACTGGATGTAACTATTCACAAAGACCAGCAGATATCTACCACAGAAGATAAAAATATTATTGCTCTAATTGGAGGCATGATTAAAAACCATGTTTTCTCCTGACATTCTAGTCAGACATACAACTTAATGAATATGTTGCAGAAAATGGTTTAGCCTCAAGAAGAAGGATATAGAGACTCTTCTGAGAATCTCTGAACCTGTAGGTTAAGGTCTGGTCCTGGGAAATAGGAAGTCTGCTCAAATTCTTACTCCACTTCAGTCAGACAAGGAGAATGGATATGGAATGTCCTTATTTTGAGAGATTGAATAAGTCACTTCTCTATAATCCCGAACTATGTTCTGAATGTCTCTTATTATTAGCTAGTGCCTCATATGTGACTGGGCTGAAAAATCAAAACATCATTTTGGAAATGCTAATATAAATGTTTTTACTTGCAGCTATTTACTGCATTTGGAGGAAATTTTTAACATCTTTTTTTATCTTAACCCTCTAATCTTTTATTGAATGTTTTACTACACACGCCCATTCCTCCCCAATAAAAAAATGTAACCCCAACCTCAGCCTCTCAAGCCCATTTCATTCCAAAGGAGAAAAAAGATTTTTTTTGTGTTTGTTTTTTTTTTTTTTCTTTCAATGGGGAGTTATTCTTTTTCCAGCTTCTAAGCCTCAGCGCTTAGGAAGGCATAAAATGTGTGTGTTTTAGGTTGTTTGTGGTACCTCTATATTCTTGACTGTAACCAAAGGTTACAGTTTCCTGTAGGTTTCCTGTACTTGTATGGCCCTGAGAAAGGGATTATTTGAAGACTGGAAAAAATCCAGAATTATATTTGTGCTCAGGGTTGTCTAGACCCTGAATTTTCACTGGCTGTATATGAGTACTAAGCAAAAGGATTTGAACCCTAAGAACATGCTTCAGAAGTTGGGAAAAGAGGCTGTGCCAAGTGGGGAGAGCTTAGAGATACAAATCTACCTGATCGCTGACTTCTCAGTTCGGTGGCAAAATGGTTTAACTTCTTAAAGTAAAACTCAAGTGAATTTTGGGAAGAAAAAACTATTTTAAATAAAAAAGGGAAGGGTTAGGGGATTTTTTTAAATATCAAAGTACTGTGTTATGACGACTTCTGTTTGGAAAAAAGTTATGTGAACTTAATCTGAATGTTTTGTAAGCCCAGCTTGCTTTTCCCATTACAGGATGGAGAGGAGAGTGAATAGCAGGCTGAGGCTTTCTTGAAAGCAGGCTAGATAATTATTTGTATTGGCACATGGAAGGCTAAATAGAGTTTAGCAGGGCAGCTTCATCAGTCCTCTGACTGAGTTGACAAAACTGCTTTTATTTACCCCAAACCCACATTTATCTGAAGGGCAGTAAGTCCATGAGAGGCTTCCTGGTGCTTGCAGTTATTTGAAAGCAAACAAACCAACCAAATTCTTCAAAGAACACTCACACATCAAAAGTTTGAGGCAGGAGTTTGGAATTTGGCAGGAAGAGTCATGAATTTCCTTGTCTTCAGGAAAAGCATTATTAAAAATTCCTGAAAAAGTGTTTCTAGCCTTGTGTACTGGGGCCAACAGAACTTGCTGGTAAAATTACACAACCTTTTTCCCCATGATGATATGCTTTTGTTACCACTTCTTATGTAAGATGTAAGGGCTGCTTTAACGTACTGTTACTGTTTGTTTAAACAGTAATATGGTGACATCTGATTTATTTTTGTCTCTAGATCTACTGCAATGTACTCTTAAGTGCTTGGTTCAACATGCAGAAGCAAAAAACCCCAGTTTTCAACAAAATGTCTGTTATGCACAGGCTGTCTAAATTTAATTAACATAGTTTACTTGTGTAATCTTTGAAGGTAGCAATCTCATAATGGTGCATGTTATTATAAACTATATTATTAGCAGTGGCTCTTGTATTTGAAGATGAATGCTATACTGGACAATTTCTACTCTAATAATTTCTTTTCTTATTGTTTCGTTAGAGTTATTGATTTTGCTTGCCTTTCTTATGTGAACTTGTGCTTCTGCTTCTGTGCTGGCACTGGCTCTTGTCTGAAGCCACTGGGAGTTACTGCAGGAAAGCAGGACACTTCCATGTATACCCCCACAAGATCGATTTTAAACTTAAACTGCCTTGGATGTAGTGTAGTTAAGTGACACTGCAAGCAACACTGATGGTGGAAAGTGGAGGAGTAGGGTTACCCTTTGAGGTGGGTGTTAGATGATGTGTATTTCACATCTGTGATGTAAAACTGTGGTGTAAAAATTAACCAAGTGGGTTACCATTTTGGTTTCTGTTGGTTCATTGCATGGATCAAGGGAAGTGTCTCAGTGCCTCCTAAAATTATCCCCCTTCTCTGTCATTCCAGTGGGCTGCCTTCTGGCATTTTTGGCAAGAAGTATTTGGGCATGCTGTAATAAGAAATGTGAAGACATTGCTGGTGGGAACATCTAAATGTGTCTTAGGAAAAATTATTAATAGAAATAGAGGTATTTGAGCAAGGAAACGACCCCTCAAAAATATGTTTACTCAAAAGTGATGGATTCTGTCATTTTCCCCCTATAGATTTGAATAGGCTGAGCACGCACAAAATCTCTTTAGATAATCATTAATATGTAACCTTTATACTAAATTGTATCAGTTTTTCCTTTGATGATAGTATTCAAGTGCTGACAGAAAGCTTAACATCAGTGAAATGGGATACCTGAGGAAGAACTTTGGAGAATGCCTTGCAAGTCTGAAGGGGAAGGTTTTCTGTTCACCTCTGTCCCCTGTGCATTTGTAAGGGTCTTGCCTCGATAAGTGTGTGAGCTGCTTTCCTTCCTTCCTTATCCCACCTTCTCGCAGGGCCCCAGGGGGCTGCTGGGCAACTAAAGTTGAGGGAGAACAGTGCAAGGTGGTGTGGGGTTGGAGCAACCTCAAGCAAGTGATCTGGCATGTAGCCACAGACAGCTTGCAGGCGCTTGACCATCATACTTAAAAATGTGCACAGGTACTACATGACAGTGAACTGTACTGGGAATGCTAATGGTATCTCAGGTGCCAGGCGAGCGGGTTTATTTCAGAGAATGGGGCGAACTGGGAAGGTCAGTTGTACACGACTCACCTCTTACATGCTTGAAGTTTCTGTAATTACTATTAAATAAAACTGTAGATACTTGGAAACCAAAGCTATGCCAGCTCTTCCTCTCACCTGAAGGTACTTCATATTTCAATATGCTTCTGATACAGTGGTGTGTACAGATCATTGCATTTATGGAGCACCATACAGTTTTGAATTCTTCCTCGCGATGACACCATCCCAACAGCACGACATATTTTTCTCTGTCATTTAAAAGGCATGCAGGAAAGCTGGTGATAAAAATTTGTGTTGGTTCTGTCTGGTTATAATGTGTCTTCCAAAATAAAGCATACAAAAGAGTTCCATGACAGGGAAGAGTGCTGTCTGGATGAATTTTTTTTAGCTTTCAAGTTTTATAGATATATAGAGCTAGTGAGGTGTAAATATGTGTTAGTTGTTTTCTTCTCTCTCTCTTTTTTTTAAATATTTATTTATTTATGTATGTTTGCTTCACTGAATTCTATTAAAATATTCTAGTTTTGTTGTGGTGTTTGAATTTTTTGAGTTTGATTATAAATACGTCACTGTAACTTTTGTCCATCAGAAAGTATCTGTGCTTGTTTTGTTTAGGCAGTAAACTGAACGTGAGCATGAGTATAGCATCAACAGATAAAACAACAATGCAAATGCAAAAATCTTCACAATCTCAGTTTACTGGAACTTTAAGTTCAGACTTAAAATTAAATAAAAATAATCCAAGTACTTGAGAAAATAAATATATATTCCCATTACATGTTACATAACTGTAAGAGAAAATCCTGGAGTCTCTAAAATAATGTTTTATCATTCAGTCACCATTTCTGTAATCTCTAGTTTTATTCCTTCTCATCACTGACAGCATGTGGATGTGCGTGTGGAATTCAGTATCATCAAATATCCCATTGCAAAACCTTGTAGAGTTAAGAATAATTCTTTCTTGGGAAGTACCAACTTTGAAGAAGGCATTCAGTTTTGTTCTCAACCTGCTGGTTCCTGACAATGAAGCAGATAAAATATTTCTTTCCAACAATAATCACAACATTGAGACCTCAAGGGAATTACTGATACATGTGGATAATGAAGTCATTGTGATCAAGTCTTTGCCTGAGATATTTCTATAGCTGACTCATTTATCCTGACTGATTTTTTTTTTTTAAGAGTTGAATGTCTTCTCATTACAGGCACCTCTTTTTCTTACATTTATTCATTTATCCTCTAGGAATGTACTGCATAAATGTCATTAACACAATGAAGTCTTTTTGACAAACTGTGTCATACTTTTCTAATTGATTCCCAGAGTAACATGGCCTACTATCATTCAGAAAATAGGCATGTGTTCTGTTCATAAATTGTGCAGGGGGATGACATGGTGCAATTTTTAGATAGACCTTTCTTTTTTTTTTTTTACATGTAAGCTGGGCATGTTCTTAACCTTGTTTATGGTTTCTGCTGACAATGCTAAACCTGTGCACTGCTCTTTATTTTAAAGGAAGATAATAAAATGAATGTGGTGGTGTTTCAAATCAAGGTGAATAAAATGCCATGGTGATGCATAGGATATAACATCACTATGCAGAAGTTAGCAGTTTTTGCTGTTGAAATAATTCCTATTTCAGCACTTCAGGTGGTCAGTAACTGCCACGTCACTTAAATTAGATATATTTTAGCTGCATGAGCTTGCAGACTTTTTTGTACCTACTGCACAGACTTGATATATTAGGTGCTCAAAGCTAAATCAGTAGCTTGAAGTGAGCTTGTGACATACTACCCTTGTTTGCAGACCCCAAATTAGAGATATTATGGTGAAATATGTCAGTACCCTACCTAAGCCAGCATTGTGAGCTCACTGTTCAATTTGCCATTTCTGTTTGTTGCTGTTTTTTTCTCCAGTGACTGGTTCTGTAGGTAGTTACCTGAATTTCACTGTTACAGATATTTTCAATGTTTATTTAAAATTGATTCTTTCAGTTTTCCCATTCCATGTAATAAAAGACAATGAAAATGGTCTTGCAAACTTCCTGAAGTGAGTTGGATAAATTACTCGATACGACCTGGTCACTAAACTATTGCTTAGAATGAGTTCATTGATCCAGACAACTAACTCTAGTAATTAAAATGTAACATTTTGTAGATATTGTGTCTCAACCTCATGACTAGCAACTAGTGCCAGATACTGTGCAGTTGTGATAAATTCTATTTTAAAGTCACAGAAATAATGTTTCTGGAGTCACAGAAAGTAAGTTTGCATAAGCATAATTAAAATGAAAAAAAAAAGAGCTGGAGAAAAATCTTTGTGGCAGAATACTAGATCACGAGCTGCTCAAGGTTCTCCTTGCACTTATGGTCATAGGACAGCAGCTAAGTTTGAATTAGCTTTTAAATGTTTTTTGTTTTGGTTTGGGTTTTTTGTTTTGTTTTGCTTTGTTTTTTAAATATAGAGGCAGCTTGTAGCTATATGGAACACTTAACTATAAAAACCTACCGATTTCTACATAAAATTATTACATAGTGTAATATGTCTAAGTCATTTCTTTGCTGATAATGTTTTTACTGCCTTCTCTTCAGTATACTTTTGGAAGGAGGTGTTGTTAACTTGCATGAGCTGCAGGAACCCACCATAAATGCTTTCTCCAAGTTATCTGTAAAAGACGAAGATGGGAGCAATAGAAACTTTTCTATCAGGAAAAAATTACCAATGTAGAAAAATAAAGCACCTGTTAAAATGAGTTCAACTTGATGAGCAGAGAGACACTTTTGACCACTGGGTAAAAAAAACCTGAAACAAATAAATATATTGCAAAAATGGTAAATGAGTTTATGAACTTATAGAGAAACCAAGCAAGGGCTTTGGAAAATATTAATTAAATGATTAAGGCTTGTGAGAACTTTAAAGGGCTTGCAGCTGGTGGGGTTTTTATTGTATGAATCTATAACCAGCATTTGGTTTTGGAGAGTGGATGTGATTCTAAAACTCCTCTCAGGTCTTTGTGAGTTGAGTGTTACAGCTAGTTTAAGGAAGCATGCCCTCCTCCAGCCTCTGCAACATGCACTGCCTGCAGTCAAGCTCATCCTGATGAAACCTGGTTTTGACTGCTGCTGTGCCTCACACTGATGTTCCCACCAAAGTGGGAACAGGACCAAGCATGGCTAAGGTCATGGAAGCTGATGCCCAACTGGTGGTCTGTAATTGGTACAGTCTACCCAACTGAGGGGGTAGGAAGTTAGTGGACAAAAGTATAACTTCTGAGGAAAAAAAAAAGCCTGAGAGCAGGCTGCAAACAGCAGAGACTGTTGTAGCAGCTGCTTCTTGTGCCAGCCCCTCCCTTTTCCATGGGCAACGCTATAGCAATTGAAGACTTGCTTATGCCCCCCCTCCTTTATTCTGATGTTTTTCAGATGCATTACATCTTTTGGGCAGGAGTAATTTATGTAGCTGATGTAGAGTATGTCTGGCTGAGAATAAGCTTTACACTTGCTCATCTCCTTTGCCACAAGAATAAGGTGGGCTGCTCAGGTGAGAAGGTCAAGTACCACTACATGGTGTGCAAGCGAGAATCCTGTGAGCTAAGTCCCTAATAACAGCATTTCTCACTTAAGGCTGCGTGTGTGTCTGCAGCTTTGAATTCGGTAGTTAGTATTGTTCTGATGTAATTTGGTTTATTGAACTTCCAACTTGATTGGTCGTTGGAAGGTCTTGGAGCAATGTAGATCTAGAGGTGTGTTTTTAATAATGCAGAAAAAGAAAATATGCTGCTTTTTTGTTGGTTGTTTGCTGGGTCTGTTTTTATTTTGATTTCCTTCTTTTCAGAAGCCAAGTACAGTGCTCAACTCCAATTATTAAACTGTCCTCAGTGTGTTGGGTAATCTATTTAATGCGTAGTCTGTTGGGCTTTTTTTATTTGTCTTCCATGTGTTATACAGGAAAACCATTAAGGACCAAACTACTCACTGGAGATGGCATTTATAGGGTGATAGATTGAGCCGTGAGTGTAGTCTGTCATGCACAGAGAGAGAAAACTTGAGTTCTTGTTGGAAATTTAAAAATAAACTGCAGAGAAATTCTGTGACTTTAAGGTTCATAATATCTCCACTACTCATCAGATCTGTGCTTTCATGTTGGGATCCCTCAGTCCTCTGCATTAACCTGTGTTTTAACTGAGTAGAATAATTTCTCATCAGGCAAGTACTGCTTTCTGTAATACTTTTCCACTTACCTGGCAAAGTCCCCTGTTTGTGTTAATACAGCTGTTATTGGTGCTGAGGAGTGGCAGGTCTTGTCAGGCTGCTGTCAGCATAGAAGATAGTCAGGTGTCCTTTCAAGCAAGCCGAGTCCAAAATAAACCTATTTGTCTTAAATTCTTCCTAAAAATTTTGAAGAGATGAATAGATATTTCTAGTCTATAATGTGGAATGATTTTTTCCAAAAATTAAAAACCTCATTGTTTGTGCTAAAAGCCTCCATGGTTTGTTTTTATCTTCAAACTTTTCATAGCTCATTTTGTTACCACCTTCACAATCGCATAATTTCTTTCAGTTGTATTTCTTTGGAGCCTTACATATTAGAATCATCTTCTATTTTTTTCCCTCCAATATATAATTTATAAGAAGATATCCAGCTTTGATGGACAACACTCAGACAGAGAATGCAGAATTTCCTACAGTATTACCAGTTATTGATCTTCAGTTACTATTTGCATTGGTACATTTGTGGCTTAATACTGTATTTGAATTTAAGCTTTCAGTTACTGCTTCTTGCTAATTCTTTTTTTCCATTGTATTAACCAGCTTTTAAGACAAAGAATTTTGTTTTCCTAGTAGTACTTGACTGCCATAATTCTTTCTGCTAAATCTCATACATTTTCTCCAAGTCTTAAACAAATATTTCTACTCCTTCAAGTTTTCAATATTTTTTAGGAGGTATGAATCCCTAAAACAGTATGTAACCTTCCAGCACAGGAAGAGTACTGATGCAGTGTAGGTGTTGCAAGGGATTGGCAGCCTGCTTCCCCATGCTCTTCAGGCCCTGTGACATGGGGCTTCTGATGCAGCTTTGCCACAACATCTCGATCTGCAATCTGGAGCCCAGTGCAGAGGTACTAGCACACTTCTGCACAGTCCAGTTCCTGGGCAGTAGGGACTTTCCCCTTACTCTACATGCCTTGGGTGTCTCAGACTGCATTGCCTAGGGCCTCTGGTCCCTGGGGCCTTCACATGGCAAAGGTTGTGTTCCAATTATACATAGCCAGTGTGGGTCAGGCACTGAACCTCAGCTGAACTCTACTAGAAACCCAGAGTACTTGTAAGAAATATGCAGATGTACTTAAACAGTTTTGCAAGAAATTTCCCTAGAAGAGGGAGTTTAAGTGAGAGCTGAGTCAGTCTTGAGTTGTTTGTGGAGGCATCTCTGCTATGCTTCCTGGAACATCCAGTATTAGCTGTATTTATTTGGCCTTATTTGTTTGTTTCTTTGAATTATGACAAATTTTAAAAGAAATTTGTATTCTTTTGGTTGACCAGCTTTCTTGATAGTTTGTGGTGTAATTAAGACACATCGATTTTAATTTCTGGAGAGGTGAGGCTGATGTTGGGCTTCTTTTAATAAATGAGTGCTTTGCTATACTTGTAAAAATTAAGCTTATTATGATTACCCCTGCTGTATGTACCACATAACCCTATAACTTAATACTCACCAGCATACCAACTGTATAGCTTGGTGTGAAGCATTTCACAGAGAAGGCTGAACATGCTGACACCAGAGGGAAGACACACTGTGCTCATGAGTGGAGGGAACTTGCAGGCTATTAATGCACAGCAATAATGTGTGGAGGTACTGTACAAGGCGTGCATGGGTCAGAGAGTGGCAAGGATGAAGGCGTGCACCCATTCTATGTGTTTGAGCTGTGTGGTGACCAACACCCTCCTCCCCACCTCCCCACCTCCCCAGTCCCTTCTGCTGTGAGCAGGACAACAGTCTCCTGTGACTCCTGGTACGTGTTATGCGCAGCAAAACATGACTCTTGTAAGTAAATAAGATTTTATCAGGTATGCATCCAGTATCAGCTTTTCCTCCAAAGTGGAAAACCTTGTAGGATTCTGGTTTAGTTTTATTTTTATTTTCTGCCTCGAACTGATCGTTAACAGGACGTGATTACCATAGTAATGAAACTACCTTTCTTTATTTTAAACTTAGGAGGTATTTAATCCTTGAGGGCAGTGTAGTAGGACTATCATCACCCAGGCTAAGTAAATAGTATTAAGCCACATAGTATGCGTATGTTACTTGAAAATATAGGAAGTTTTATGCATATTAGTTACTGTGCTAATAACACTAGGAGCCTTTTCTGGTTGATTTTTTATGTCTTTGAATGCGTAATTATTTTTATACAATATTTAATAATAAAAATATGACACAACTACTTAATCGTAGGAATACTTACAGCTGAGGTTGATGCTGCATGCTTATTCTAGTCATAGGTACCTAAATATCACAGTACATTTAATATACAATGTCATATACATACTGATGTGAGCATAATGTACTGCTAGTAGCTCAGCAGAATAGAAACTTTGTACTGATGAAATGTCAGTCTTAATTTTTTATTACCTTAGCTGTGGGCATTTTATGTCAAAACCAGATCTGACCAAATACTGAAACATGCTATGCAACGAAAATGCTTTCATTTATTTAATGTCTTGCAAATGTACAAGTGGTATTTTGCCATAGTCTTTCAGAGATGTTAGTGGCTATGAAAACCGGAAGAGGTTTCATCAGATTTAACACCTTCAGGGACTGGCTAAAAATAAGTCAGAAAATGAATCAGTAATTAAACTAGTTACATTAGAAAAGGAATCTTAAATTTTGTGCTAAGCAAAGGGAGAAATGAAACTCACCATGCAGGGTCTTTGTTCAAATGTTTAGTGTATCTTAAATACCTGTTGAAATTGTGGTTCTACTGAAGAGCTAAACCATCCATGGGTTGAAATTTTTCATAAAATATTGTTTAGAACTTTATGGCTCTTCATAGAGTTTCATGGCTGAAAAAAGGGGAACTGAGCTCAAGGAAAATTGCTTGCAAGGAATACTGTGTGCCTTAACCACATCTACTCATAATAATTGAGGGATGTGTTCTTTCTTTGGTAGAAATAAACAGTACAGTTCTCCAGTTTAGTTGGAGTGATCAGGGCATTGTGAGGGTGGAGGGAGGTCACCGTGCTGCCCCACCTGGCTTCAGGTCTGGGTGACTGGAAGCCACAAAATGCATCTGAGTAGGGCCCATCTGCCTGCAGAGTGCCTCAGCAGGGCCAGGCGGGAGGGTGGCTGTTGTGGTGGGCACCTTGTGAGCCTCAGCTTCCTGCAATGCTAACATCTAAGCCATCACCTGTCTTGGCTGAAGCTGAGTTTTTGTGTTGTTTGTAAGCCAGAACAAACTTCTGAGAGGGTGATTTTCTTGGGCTTCCCTTTCACACATCTCCTTTTATTTTTCATGCCTCATATAAGAGGTTTTTAATTTTTGGCACACTGTCTTCTCAGGGCATTCTGAAACTGTATTACTTACTACAGGTGGACCCAGATTACTGGGGTAAAAAGCCAGAAGCATAAAATTACTTGAAAGTTGTAAACTGTGTTTTAAAACCCACTGAAAGAAGAGTGTGGTTGATGCGTGTGATATTTGCTATGGGAATGGCAACCAAAACATTATTAATGGCTTTGTTCTGTCTTTTTAGTTATCAATGGTGATTTTTAAACCATTAAAAGTTCAGGTTGCTGTATATACAAAAAGAAATTATGTGATTTCAAATTATAATTGGAGATGTGGTTGTAGAATAACAAATGAGAATAATTAATAGAAAGTTAATTGGGTAACATAAGAAAAGTTTATCCTGGTATATTGGGATTGCATGCTTAAGTTGATACTTAGTGTACTTTTGGGATTTCTGGTTGCACCTCACCTCTGGTTCTGATAGTATATTGTATTATGAAGAATATTAATAATGTTGCAGAACAATTACTGGTTCATTTGCTAACTGATTAAAATTCATGCATAATTTATTTGAACTGGAAGAGACTTTATAAATAAGTCTCCTTGGCCTCAAGAGCTTAAAAACAAAATGTGTATGCTAATATAAGAATGTGCTTTACTTCTTAACATAAAAACTTAATAGGCAATGGTATATTAGTCTCATTAATGTGAGGTTTTATTTGTGATAATTGTGCTCTTAATCAAAGTGTATACTTCTAAACATAGCCATATGTTTTAGAAGTTTTATAACTTGGAGTCGGTAATGCATCATGCTCATCAACGATTATGGTTTTTTTCTGTAATATATACTGACCTTAGAATACATTAGTTTGACATTTAATATATTAGTTCCACAGCAAATAAACCACCCTCATTAAGCCCAGCTGCATTTATGAGCTTTGATGCAGGTAGGGATCTAAATAAATTCATATGCACATTTCTTGCCAAAACAAGATAAAATGTTAATAATTAATTGAGATATTTTCTACAGCTTTGTATATCCTAAACCATTAATGGAAACACCTTGGAGCATTCAGCTTTTCAGTCCAGGAGGAGAAAATCAGCTCCCATTACAGCTGCTATGGCATGGCCACAGATTCCTTGGTCTCCAAACAGAGCGTTTTGAGACGCAGCTAATTTAGAAAAAAGTCTGCAAGAAATCCTTTTTCGCCAAAATGTGGGAAACTTGGTTGCTTATATAGCAAATATAAATACACTGTTCAGAGCAAGCTCTGGCATCTGGAAGGAAACTTTACTGTTGGATATAGAGAATAAGGCAGAACCAGAGAGTCGTTAGCTGAACTTCACCAGGCAGTGCAGATGGGATGTCAAAGGAGGTTCACCACCCCCCACCATGAACTCTGTCATTGACACTAGTGGGATCATTCCTAGCAGGCAGAATATGTACAGTTCTTCTGTGTCTCAGTTTCTGTTGTGGAGAGGGTGGGGGGGATGGTGATGAGAAGGGTTCCCCTCTAAGGAAATCTTATGGTCTGGGGCTAAATGTTATTTTTAATGTACTGGCCATGAGATCCCCTCTAACTGATCAGAGATTCTGCACTGTTAGTTCTGCATCACTGCTGTGTGAAACCCCTGTGTGCACTGAATTTAGCATTGTTGCCTAATTAACTGAAACAAATTAGTTGAAATATGAGCCATCTGGAATGAAAATGAACCTTCCATCTTTATCAGTGGATTCATTTTATTAGAAAAGTACATGTTGCTTGTGATTTGTTTCTTAAAAAAAATCATGCTGAGGCAGTGTTTCTGTGTTAACATTTATCAGGGTAGGGGGGATCGCTCCTTCCCATTTGGTTACTTTTTTCACTTTGCAGCTGCATTGAAATATTTAGGCAAGCAGAAGCTGATGAGAACAGGGAAAGACAAAAGGCAGCACATACTGTTTTAATTTCAAAATCAGTAGTAAGTTACTGAAGACTCAAGTTGTTGCCATATGTCTTTATTTTGTCATTCTCCTGGCATTTTTGCTCAAGTCTGAGTATTCTGAATGCCTGTAATAGGCATCTGTATCTTTTACCCTAACTGCATCTGGTGGGTTTCAAGTTAACTGCAGTGATACTAGTTTTTAAGAATGTTCTGTGCAGAGTTAGTGTATCACCTACTGCAACTATTTCTAAAAGGAAAGTACAAATGTAGTTTCAGTCAATAAAAGAAAATCTCAAGTTACTGCCATAGTAAATTATATAAAAGAGCATTTTTTTTCAGAGAGAAATGTTAAGAAGCAGCAATATATAAATCAGATAGGATTTCGTGGTCCCTAGCTGAGATTTTTAAATGGAAAAAATAGCATTAAGCAGATGCCAGCGGTGCACCACTCACTTCCATCAGCTGAAATTCTTCTCAGCTCTTCTCCTTTGATGTTGGTTTGAATATGCTTTTGAGTTTTGGAATCTTTGCTGGCCAAAATCTGACAACTTTCTATGTAAAGAGTCCTCGTCTTTGTGGGTTTTCCAGCTTTTGTTTTATCACTGGCTTATTTTTTGTCTCCCCTGCAGAGCCACCTCGGCCAATAGCACCCCCACAGCTGCTGGGCGTTGGGCCTACATACTTGCTCATTCAGTTGAATGCCAACTCCATCATCGGGGACGGACCCATTATCCTGAAAGAAGTGGAATACCGAATGACGTCTGGGACTTGGACCGAAACCCACGCTGTCAATGCACCAACATACAAGCTCTGGCACCTGGACCCTGACACTGAATATGAGATTCGAGTCCTGCTCACCAGACCAGGGGAAGGTGGGACTGGGCAGCCAGGACCACCGCTCATCACCAGGACCAAATGTGCTGGTGAGTGCTACTTTGAAAAAATGAACAAAACCTCAAAACTGTCTATTAATTGGTCTAATCCATTGGCAGGCTTGTTAGCTTCAATTAATTTGTAGCAGAACTTAAGGATTCCCTTCACACCCACAGGATCTCCAAGTTTCTGTGCCAATAAGGATTAGCTGCTTTTTTCAGTCATTTGTCTAGGTTGCTGTTTGCTAACCCTGGGAGGGCAGGTTAGGAGATGGGACTTTAGAAATCCAAGAAAGCATTTTGTTTCTCCTTGTGCAAGGAAGGAGATCTCGTGATTTCTGGAAAGTACAGACCACCTTGTTTTTTCACCTTTATATTTTCACTTACATTTTAAATAAACTTACACATAAGAGAACTTGCATGGTAAAAAAAAAATATGTTTAAGAAATAAAATTGTATTAAAAAATGTAGTGTACTTCTGCATAATTTGTCTTTTCCCAAGCAGTTACAAATGGCCTGCCAGAATCTCTAAGAACTAGAATAAAAATACTAAAATCTCTAGTCATGACTACTCCCAAAGGAAGTGGTCACAGCTCTCAGGCACATGGTGTCATTCTTGGGGCTGTCCTGTGCACGGCTGGGGGTTGGACTGAATGATTCTTGTGGGTCCCTTCCAACTCAAGATATTCTATTATCATCATTATCATCATCATCATGAAAAATGAAGATATTCTATTATACTCTAAATCATAAAATACAATTGCAAATATTAATAGAGTATTTTCTCCATTTTTGACTACCATCACCAAAATCATGTGCTCCTGAGCCCTGAAGTCTGCTTCTTGTTTCTTAGAGTGCCCCTGCGTGGCCAGCACCAAGAAGATTAAGCACAGCCAACTTGTGTTATATGCTGTTCCTTCTAAAGATACTTAAAGTTATTTTAATCTCAGCTTTCATAAGGAGAAAGATAATACCTATATCTCATAATTGTCGGGGAGAAAAATCAGGTTTGAATCTCAGACTGGGAGACAAATAAGCATAACTTAAATTGTGGGTTTTCTTTCCCCTTTCTCTCAGGACTTCTGGGGCCTGACAGTATTTTAAAGTTGCAACTATATTAGATTTAGCAAAGAGTGCGGAAAACCATCTATTCAAAATTGCATTAAAGTAATCAGAAGGAAAAGCTGCAGTTTCAGGTTTCTGTGCGTCAGGTATATGTGTGCAAATGTGAATAAGAAATATAAATGAAATAGTTTTTTCACAAGTTTGTGAAATATCTCAGTGGGACACCTCTTTCATGCATGACCACTCATTTTGTTTACATAAGAAAGAGTGTCAGGATCTAGATTAGAAGCCAGTTCAGCAGACTAGGTCAATAGGCATGAAACCCAGGAAATTAGACAGTCTTTTTGAAACTGGACATAGTACTGTCAGAAGCTAAGGCAAGCAACTGGAGACTAAACTGAAGCATCTTTTGGAGTTTGTGATCTTATTTATAATTTAGGCTGTCTTTCTAGTGAAGTAAAAAGCTCTGTGTGTCCATCTCAGTTAAGGTGACAGTTGCTGAGATCTGAGTAATGTTAAAGCATTGGTTAATTGCACTGAATTGGTTTAGACATTCTTCTGAAAATGTAGGAATTGGGAAACAGCCTCTGTTTTAAAGAGGCTGAGGAGAGGCTAACATATCCAAATGTTCAGGTTCTTTTCCTAGCACTTAAAAAATGTAATTTCGTTTACCCAGGTTGTGACAGACAAAAGCTTTTTAATAGGAAAGAAAAAGAAAGGAAGTAATTATTTATGTGACATACTTTCAGAAGCCAGTTAGGGGAAACAATGTTTTGGGTGTGATTATATTTTTAATTTATTTTTAGCATAATGCTCACAAATAAGGCTCCAAAATCTAGTCTGTCCTGACAAAATTTTTTAATTCAATATAATCCACTATGAAATGAAGCAGATAAAAAGATACTTGAGCAGAAAAATCTGAACCTGTGACAACATTAATAATAATGAAATTTCAAGCTGTTTACCTTGCAGTAAGACTGATTCTTCTTATTCTATCAAAGTGAAGGCAAATAAATGTTACTATTAGCTAATTGCATTTGGAAGACGGTGAGTCAGCAAGGGCTTGTGAAGACTGAAGGATTGTGCCCACCGTCAGGGATGAGTCAGGGGCAGAACTGGCTTGAACAGCAGGTCACCCTTCTGCCTCCTCACCTGTCTGGAAAATGAGACAGACCTTCCTTTTCTGCAGTGTTTTCCCAGGGCTTCTGATAGATAACTGCAAGCCCCAATCAGTATGATTTTTTTATTTTTATACATTTTGCTTGTTAAAGGGAAACTATAAACATAAAAATTAGTCTTTTCCAAAGAGAAGATTTATAAGAAAAGGTAAAGGTAATAATGGAATAGCTCACCCTGCAGTCTCTGCTGCTACCAGTATTGTACAAGTGACTGGCAGGTGATTTACTGTGCTATATTAGATGACATCTCTGCAGCAATATCTTCTTTCTGGAGATCCTTCAATTATTCCTAATTCTTGTTTCTGACAAGATCACTTTTTTCCAGACAGATACTCTCTTTTCTGTCAATGTTCTTTGTCAATTTTGTCTTTCCATTGGTTTTATACATATTAGTTCAAATTCTGAAACAAGTTATAATTGTTTATCTGCTCAGTGTCAGATGGAGTGGTGGGAAATAAATAAATTTTCAACATGAAGTTTTGACTGCTCTCTATACAGATTAAAAAGCATACATTAGTGAATGTTGATCTGATGAGACTGTAAATATTAAAGTTTACATTCGGAGTAGCAGCAAAAGCAAGCTCACTGAAAAAATAATCAGGATAGGTTAGTATTCTGCTCTCTGTTTGTTTAATACTTAAACAAATATTAACATTGTTTTCAAATGAAGATTAAAATATTTTTCTCCATAATTCATTCAGTATTTATAATTTCATTATATTTCTTAATAACATCTTATTGATCAGTTGACCTGTGCTTTGCAGGGGGTGTATCTTACTCCTTAGTGATTTGACTGATGATTGTACGTATCTCATTGCCATACATGCACATTATTATTAGGTATTTAGATAATTTTCGCTCTTCCTCATAGCAAAACTAGTGTCTGGTGACTCGTTTACTAAATGTTTCCGCTAATGCTAAACAAAATTGTTCTTTAATGAAGGGATAATTCTTCCACTAGTTAAGTCCTCTGACAGCCTGTTTGTCTACCTGGCATTTCCCAGGTAATCTTTCTTGCGCTGAAGCTGAGTGAATGCATTTTCCTAGATGTGTTGTTTTATCAGTCTGCAATTAAAGATAGTGCTGAGCAATCAAATATATGAAACCACTGAGTGTTTTTAAATGGCTGAAGTCTAAAACATGTGAAACAAAGCACTATTTTCTGACATTATCCTCCCTAGCAGCCAGGCCTATGCTTTGTGTTTTCCTTTTCTAAGCACCACTGATGATGGTACTGGGCACTGTGTTCCCAGCTGCTGATGCAGAAGGCTCCTGCCTCCCCATCAGTCCTCATGGGGCGCCTGAAATTTATTTCATTATGACTACACTTCCTGCCTGGTGTCATTGCTCACATTATTCACTTTTTAAGGATTTTAACATCAAAACAAAACGCAGAAGGGTAACACTTGAATCAGAAGTAATCCTTACGGCTGTTTTCTGTGGCTTTGGAGTGTGTCATCCTTCTGAGCGTATCCTCTGAGTTGTGATTGTCTTTCCTTGGGGAAGGTGTGTGTGTAGAAAATATGTGGTAATATAAAATTGTGCACTTAGCCTACTTCTTCAACTGTAAGCTAGAAGTTATTCTGTTACATTGGCTGCTGCTTCTGAGTAACAACTCACAGCTCAGTTTTATGATTAACTGATATTTTAGTAGCAAAGGAGGTCAATAGTTCAGCCTGTCCAGAGCTTAATATATGTATACAGTGCAATTGCTCGCTCTTATTTTACTGAAGTTCAGTGCAAAGGTGTGATTTTTCAGAAAAACATGAAGAATTGTAGAGGAATTGGAGAAAGAGTCCTTTGTGTTTTCATTTTTTTTTCCAAATGACTTGATTTTAGTAAACCGTTGCTTGTATGATTTGGTTTTGATAACAAAACGTTATCAAAACGTTGGGGGAGGGAAGCTTTATGGTTTTAGCAGGGATAGAAATGGAAAAATATATATCAATAAAATAATAATAATAATAATAATAATAATAATAACTGTTGTTATTATTATTATTTTTATTATTATTATTTCATTGTTCAAAATCATTATCCATCACAGAGACCTGCTATTGGTAACAGTCAGCCTCAAGGTACAATAGCGGAGATGCTGGTTCAGGGATGCAGCACTGGCATATGATTGCTGCAGTTGAAGTTTTGGGAACTTTACTCTCTGCTGCCTTTTTCAAGCACCGAATGTTTGTGTGCAGTTTCCTCATATATTAATTTTGAAAACAGTGTACACAGAATGCAGAATTCTGCTGAATTCTCCTCTAGCAAACAAAAAAACCAAAACATGGGGAAACGTTGAAAAACAAAAGCAAGCTTAAGGGCTTTTGTTCATTGTCTGGGGATTTATAAGAGAGGGACCACAGTGATTGAGAAAGTGACCTTGCAGGGCCATTTGGAGGACTGAAATATTGTCCTGGTTACGTAAAAATTGTAATTTATTTTGAAAATGAGTTCAGTGGAAGGGACATTGCAGTATAGAATCTGCATGTGCTGATGTGGGATTTGTGCAGTGCTACTTCAGTCGGTGTTGTTTGCCTTTTACACTTGCAGAGCGAAGGCAGAGTGTTCAGAGTACGGACCTGGATTTACGGGCTTTGTTGTGTGCTGTACATGAGAATTTAGGATGTTGGTATGTGAGGCAATGGTCTTGTAAAATTGGGTACAGTCAACATCACAGGAGGGTTCTGGAAAATATGGCGCTGAATGGATAAGCTGTGCTCTTCATTTGTGTCCCCTGCAGTAGAGCATCTTCAATTATTTAAATCTTTGAAAGCTAATAAAAATACAGAATTTTTAATTTACAGAATGTAATTTTCAAACATTTAATTTTATTTTTTTTTTAAATCGAACAGAGAGAAATAATTACCTTTACAGAAAAGCTTCAAACAGAATTTTTACTTTATTTCTCTCAAAATAGGTATTGTTTGGGACTTACCCTATAGCTTCAAGAGGAGCTTAAACACATTTTGAGCATTTAAATTCCATGTTTTTATTACTCATGTTTTTGTTTTTTTTTTACAATTTGAACACTTTTTTAGAATAAACTAAAGATGAACAGCTTGAAACTAAATGAATATGATACTTTTAAAAATTATTTTATGTTTGTCATTCCAGAACGGCCCTCATTACACCAATATTTATAACTTGCTGTTGTTTTTACGAATGTGTTTGGCACTCGAGACTGTTTCTGGGCTTTTGGCCAGGTAGTAATTGGAAACATTTAAGATCTCACTATCAGATTCTAAAGCACCAGAGTCGTGTCCCGTATAGGCTTACCACTTGGCTATGATATGGGGGGGCAGAGTAGGTAGGTATTTGAACAATAGAAAAGGTCTGGACTAAGGAACTTCATCATATTCCCTTTAAGACTGAATACTAGAATTGTTATTGAGAAAGCATCCTGTAGGAGAGCTATCTGATTTGGACCATGCAACCATACTCTGATTATTGTGCTGCTTGCCACTGCTGAGATACCCATGCTGCATATAGAATCCTAATGATGCTTATTTTCAGAAGAAAGGACTATAGTGCAGCTGACTTACCTAGCAAGAGAGCGAGCAGCCTGCCCAGCCAAATTCGTGTCAGATTGTGTAAATTAAGCATGGTATCTACTTTTTCAAAAGAGTACAATGCTGATGACTCAGTTGAATTGGCAGTAAACTGCAAGTTCATACGCTGACCTACCCTAAATTAGTTTTCAACTTTTTTTGTTTACTATGTTCAGCCTTACTTAGTATCATTTATTTGTTACTTGCAGCTGCAAGTTCCCTCTGTGCTAACTGGAAACTTTCTTCCTGCAACATTTTGAGTTCCATGTTATACAATGAGACATGGGTTTTCTGAATTCTCTCCTTCTTCATTTTTGGGATAAACTTTGTTCATGGCTAGTTTTATATAGTATAGTATCGTATTTATCAGTGAATCACACTTATGCTCTTCACTTGGAGTTAGGATAGCAGGGTGGTGGGTTCATCTAGCGTGGCTACCCACATTTCAAAGCCTCTGTTCTGTGCAGTGACCTCTTCCTTTACCTTCTTTCTGAGTTCTCTGCCAGTGGGCAGTGGAGGATGAGTTATCTACAGTAAGACATGGTTATGGTCATTGGCACTTGACATACTGGTCAGTCAGGGCTTCAGTTCAGTCACCAAGTTGAGGGAAGTACTTCAGTTGAAGTTACTGGCTCTCTTGGTGAAGGGCACTAGGTCAGGATACCACTTCACTGCATAATAGAGGTGGGGGGAAGAAAAGGAGCAGCTGCCAACACCACGCAGAGCTGCCCTGTCTGTCAAGCAATTGCTCCATCTCCTGTCTCATCTTGGTTTGTTTGGCATCTTTTCCTAGAGCAGAGCAGGCCATAGCACTGAGACCATTGTGATTTATCCGAAGTGCATGTAACTAGTCAATAGATCACACTTCCGAGAGGAGCACTGTCTGTGGCAAGAAAATGTATTGCAGTACATTAATCCACAGTGCCCATTCTAGCTGTAAAAGAATGGATGTGGGCAATAATTCATATTGCAGCACTTGAAAGTGCTATGAGTGCACCTGGGCCAGATAACTCACAGCCTGATTATAGCCTCTTCGGAGGAAATTCACAGTTTTTTGGTCTGCATTTGCTTCCAAAAAACACGACTGCAGGTTGAGATAATATTTCCCTTTCAGAAGACTGTAACTCTTTTTTTGAACTATGACTTTTATTTTTAATTTCAGCTGAAATAAATAATTTTTTTAATATGATTCATTAGTGTGTTTGATACTTTAATTTAGTTTGCTTTCCTAATTAAGGTCTCTCAACTGTTCAGGAATGCAATATTAATTTTATAGTGTTTGAGAATTGATAAGTACGTAAATAGAACAAAATTTTATAGGACTGGCTTTTATTGTATTTTCATTTATCAGTCTATGAAAAATTAATTGGAAAATTCTAGTAAGGTCTTGAGAATTGCTCTTGTCATGGCAGCAATGACGTGTTTTGAAAGCACACTGATTTTTCACTGTTATTTTGGCACTATTGACACGGTAGTGTTGGGTTAGGTAGGGAACGCTGTGAGTAGCAGGAGTGGTGATGTGGAAGGGTGGAAGAGGAAAGGAGTACCAGCAGCATGTGCTGAGGGGAGAGATATTAATGAGATTTCTCAAATGCATTCAATAATTTTTCTCTCTCCCCCATGTCTCTCTCCAAAGCCATTACAGAGAGATATCATAACATTCTTCCCAAAAGCCATGGTTCTTATTGGCATAAATTCTTTGGGCTTTATTCTGCTAGATAAATCTTTATTTTTCATTTAATTCTTGTTTCCTTTTTTATTTTTTCAACTTTGTTTCATTTTAATAGTGAGCAGCATAATTCTTTTCACCTAATTTGACCCTAGACTGTATGAGGGAAAGCTGAGTGAATTTTACTCTCTTCATTTTATTTCTCAGTAAATTTTCTTGCTGGTGCTGAGAAGGGGAATGAACCAGGTGATGCTTTTGTATGGAATGATAATGAAATAGCTTCCATTATAACAAGGAGTTGAGGAGCATATTAAGCAGCAGCTGATGTCAAGTTACACCTCAGGTGATCAGTAGGTCCAGAAACCTAAAATGACTTGTCAAGACTCTTAATGTTACATGGTTTTGTTTACTGTTTGCAGATAAAAATCTGGAGCAATCCTGGAAAGTTCCAGATGACTTGAAAACAGACATTAAAAATACTGACACGAAGGCTTAGGATCACCCAATTAATTAAAAGAATGTCATCTTGACTATAATTCTGAACAGAATAATAAACAGCCAATACTAGGGTTGATTAATGAAGAATTAAGGAAGTAATGTAATTAGAGACAGTCAACAGGTTTATAGAATACTCATCTTGTCAGAATAACTTGATTTTTAAAAAATTAAATTACAGATCTGGTTAATAAAGGCGATATTGTTCTTCACTAATGCATTTAATTTGATATAAAACATTCTGATTAAGAAACCAGAATAAAATCAACTCAATGGAGAAGAACTAGCTTATATATCTAAAACCATTTTTATGGATTAATTGAATAAACATTTCTATTTGGGTCCTATCAGGAACCATTCCATGTAATTTGTAAAGAAAATGTAACTATGATAGAGTGGGTAAATTACAGAAGATTGTGAAACTAGTAGAAGAAAAGTCACTTGAATAAAGAATTGAGTTACTAATTTACAGTGGTTTGAAATTAGTGATGCTAATCTATGTTTCAAGTAGACCAGCTGCAGTACAATCAAACCAAAGTAGACCATATGTACAGAGAGGAAAAGAAACCTAAGAATCACTGACTGTTAGGGCTGTCACTTGGGCACTGGAAATAAAAGAGTTCCTCTAGTCCTTGGCTTGTAAACCAGAGCAAAATTTCCCACTTAGTATTGGAGAATGTTTTAAAGCTTTTGAAAGTACATATTTGAAATTGTTTACCAAATTGGTTCTCTGACCAAGTCCTTTATCCCTATCTCTCCAGCGCCTCTTCAAATCAGTATAGCATCCTGCTCTATAGAATTAAAGGTATGGTGTTGTCCAAGAGGTTGCTGCCAGGAGGATTAGGAAACCAAAATTTAAAAAAAGTATGGCAAGAAGTTAAAATCTGAAAAGAAAATCTTGTTGTTTATGTGTGATATGACCAGAATTAATTCTGGGGTAGAAATGTAGATGTGATTTAGGCAATGATTTCTTATGTGGTTGAAATTTATTTTCCTTGTTTCACATCTCCAACCTATATACAAAAGCCTTCCATTCCTTTGTATACTAGTATTTTTTCATTTCAGGTTACCTTTGAAAACTATGTCATTTTATGCATTTTGTTTTTTCAGGACATTAATTGGTGAAAGCTATTTCATTACTCTTGGAAATGACATGCTTAATTATCATTTAGATAAAATTTCAGATACTATAATGGTACCATAAGTATACATTTTGCAGTTTATTACCTTTATTTTAGAGAGATTGTGCTCAATGCAAGGGACTGTTGAAAATATATTTGACAATGTACCTTTTGTCTGCAAAGTGAACTCTAACAGTTAGGCTGAAATGTCAGAGCACAAGCATCCGCTGGGAATATGATGTGCTATATTCACAGTTCACAACTTGTAGCATCTTAGACAATTACAAACAAACTAGTTGAATTGCACCATGTTTCCTTAAAGTAATGACCTTCAAAGGCAGCACAGAACTGTTATTCAAGAAACCTGCTTTCTGCTGTGGCCTCTGATGTCATCTTTGACAAATCAGTTCACTTTGTGTCTCATTGTCATTTTGTCATTTGGAAAACAGAATTGGCTGTGCATGTTTCCCCAGAAATTTCTCCCATGTTTATTTACCTCAAGAGGTAAATAAGAGCAAGCACTTTTATTGTACTGGCTGCACTGAGATCTTGGACTTATGTGTTTGAATACTTTCCAAAGATAAATAATAATGATTATCTTATATAATGAAGATCATATATTAGAGATGAAATTTTTATTCATTCAGTGACAAATTTTATTACTGATGTAGTTTTTGGGGTTGTGTAGGCAGACCCTTCTCTTGAAAATAAAGTACAACTGTTCTGCATTGAGCTCTTAGTGTGACCAACAGTTCTTTGTGTCTGTCCATGCAGAGTCTATTTCTGGTGTTGACTTGATACAGTAAGGGATGGCTGGGGAGTGTGGAAAGATGCAACAATCATACGGTATAGAAATCAGTGAAGATCAATTTATTCCTGAACTTTGTGGGGTTTTTTTGTTTTTGTTTTTGTTTTTTGGCTTAGCCCTGTCTATTATCCTTTCAATAGCCATAGTTAGGGATCATGAAAGTTGAGCATGATCTTTTTTCCTGTGTCTCCCACTTTACCTCAAAGACTTCTTAGGTTGCTATTACCAAGTTTTCTTTTCTTTTTTTTTTTAACACAACCATACCTCCTGCTTCATCCTCAGCTATTCCTCCACTTCAGCCTTGAAACATAATTTAAAAGTTAAGAGCAAATGTGGTTGCTTCTGTCCAAACAAAGAATGAGACAACTAATAATATGTTGTAGAAATTACTCATATTGGGTAATATGCTTTTAAGTTTGCAGTTCATATGGTGATGAATATAGTATAAGAACCTATACAGAAAAGAAACAAGTAAAAAGTTTTATAGATGTGACTTATCTTGCCTAGCAGTAACTGGAAAAGATGGTGGATACATACTTGAATCACAAGTTGAGATGGTAGACATTTTTCATTGTCACTTTACTAATGTGCTTATTCAGAGCCTATTCCCATAGTTTATACAATGAGAAAAAATATATACAACAATATTGTGTAGAAATCAATAAACCATGATGTTTATGCCTTATGGTGAATTATTTAGTCCTGAATTTACAAGTTGTCATGTGCCTTAGATAAAGTCAGTTCACAAATTTAAGGTTTTTTTTCTCCTGTGTTAATTTGATCTGGTCCCAGTGTGGGGAAAAAGTGCTATCATTCTTCAGTATTGCTTTCACAAATCAGCTTACTGTCTCTGTGTTTAAGAAAGGATTTGGAAGTTTAAGGTGGGAATTCTGAGTCTGTGATGACTGTCAGTGATTTAAAGATCTCTTGGAAATAGATATCCCATGTGGTGCAGGTTCTGTGGAAGCTGTACTCTTTCAGTGGACTCTGAAAGTTTGCCTCGTGGACAGACTCAAATTAGAAAATGTCAGATGCTTCTGTTATGTGCTTTATTGTCCTAAAACTAATCTCTTGGACACTTTACATATTCTCTCTGTAGACACATGTGCCAATGTGTGCTTTTCCACCTTTGAAGAGCAGCCAGTAGTTCTGTGTAAGGCTGTTGGGTATGATGGGCAGGCTTCTTTTCTCCTGTTTAGACCATAATGCAGGCCAGGAAACAAATGTGTAGCAATTGTAGTAAAGAACAACTGCAAAATAACTTGTAGTACTTACAATCTGTTTTTTTCAACCTTGGATTGCAAAAAAATCTGCCTTTAAATATCCTACTGTTACTCTCACCAATCTTTCTGTGTTTCATGCTATGCCTTACTCCATCTAATGCGGACTTGTAGTGTGGGTAAATATAGCACTGACAACTCACGAAGAAACTATTTTGCTTCTGGTGCTGAAGGTCTGTTTTTTGGATCAGGGTTTGCTGAGTTGTTTTCTGCACAGAACAGTTGCTGGTGAGAGAAAATGGGGTACTCAAAGCACTGCAACTTCTGTCTTAGAAGTTCCTCTCAGTTAATATGAAAGTCATTGTATATGCTTTTTTTTGTTGTTGTTTGAAATTCTAATAATTGAATCCATCTCTTTGAATTTAGCCATTTTAGGAGTAGTCTCCCTTATGGTGAACAAGAACAGAAAGGAGGACATGGACCTGGGCTGCTGCAGAGGAAGATGCCTTGACAGTGGGGGAGTCTGAGCATCCTTACAGACAGGCAGCATTCAGAAGCAGAGCTCTAACACAGTGCCCAGCCTTTAATATTTTAATTTCTGCAACTGAAGTGTGACTTTTCATCCTTGGTAAAGTGAGTGTCTGGCTATTTAGCAAGGGACAAAGCATAATGCCATCATTGGAGAGACGTAGTGTCAACTTGGACAGGTGATATTTAAGGAGCCTGAAGAGAGAAATGACCTGGCAGCGTAACAAGACATATCACAAGTGACTGTCTCAGAAAGAATGAGAACAAGACAGACAATTTCCATTTCTTCTCAGTGTTAAGGTACCAGCATTATCCCCTAAACAACCACACGCTCCAAGCAATAATCATGCACTGTCTTTTTCTGTGCTAATATGAAAGTGGAATTCAATCTCTTTGACACATATTGCTTCAACTCCTGTCTTGTCAAGTTGTTTCTCTGTTGGAGCTCAGCTGATATACAGTGAATGGGCTTTGTACACTGACTGAAATGGGGAAATAATTATCCAGGTTCCCTTGATGCTGGCCACAGAGGTGCCTAGAATATGCTCGAAGACAGGCTTTTTTTTCTGGTAGACCAGAAGTTGTTACCAGTTAGGAAAACAGTGAAACCACAAGCAGCTCTTCAAACGGGCTCTGTTTTTGGAGTCCCTTTTTCCAGTCTGATCCAAGTAGCCTGTTAGCTGTGTACTAATTCCCATAATAGCTTGGAGAGAGGCAATTGCTCTTTTTCCACTGTCTTCCTAGCAGTGTATAGTGTGTGTGCACATGTTGGGTTTTATGGCAGGATTTTGTGCTTCCTTTTTTTTTTTTAGTAGCAAATAGAGAGGCTCGACATCTTTTGTATCACATACTGCCTGTCAATGACAATATCTACCATCATTTGCAAGACAAATTTGTTAAAGGGTTAGGATAACTGGATTTTTTTTTAGATTTACAGAGCAAATTGAGGATACTTTTTCTACAGTGTAACTGCAACAGCACAGAAAACTGATAAACTACCCTAGCATGTTCTTGATCAAATGGTAGGTTGTAAAACTCATATTACAACAAACATGAGTAGCTTACAGGCCAGGCAAACCTTTCAGGATGTTCTCTGATGAATGCCTAGTAGACCATGTGCTTCTATGTACAAAATGTGTGTGACACCTTATGCAGCAAGACACCAGTGCTGCTGCACTTACTTTTTCCTAAAATTGTCAGTAAAGTGTATTCTTTGATATGCCTTTTCTGACCTAGTTTGATTATCTCCTTGTATACAAGGAGTACAGGATAAATATATACATAGTTGTATTTATTGCTTTTTTTAGCCCGTGCCACCTACATTAGTTGACATTGTATTTTTATATATAGATTTTTCCACCTTGCCTTAAGGAAAATATTATCATAATGCATATGCATAAGGAAATTGAATTAAGGTTGTTACTGATATCTCAAAGGTGGCATTTCTCAACTTTTAAATACTTTATTTTGCTCTTTTACTCTAATATAGCTTTTGTGCATATAATTTGCTATAAACTACAATAGACAAGAATATCCTTCAAATTCTTTCACTTAAAAGTTTCTGCTGGCAGTTAGAGAAAAAGAAAATTAATAAAAAATGTGTTTTGACATTTAAAAGAGAATTATTTCCCTTAAATTTCATAAAAGATGCAAACACCTAAATTGTTTGAGTTTGCACATTTTAGAGCATTGCTATGATGTTTCTTAGTGAAGTTAAAGCAGGTTTCTCTGTAGCAAGTTTCACCTTTGTTTCCTAAACTAAATTCGATTAGAAGAAGGCTACATAGTATTGTTTGTTATCTGTATGTCTTTCCCCATCCATTTAGATCTTGGATATAAAGGCAGATACGACCGAGTTTGGTTTCCTGTGACTTATTGTCTTTGGGCTTGCACAGTCAGTTTTTTGTTGCTGTTTTTGTGGTGTTCATGGAGCATCTCTAAATCAATTTGTTTGTAGCATTCTGTGACCTCTGGATTTGTATTGGTGGTGCTGACCCTCAGGCCTTTTGCTTTGTCTGAAGGATCCTTCTGCTCTCTTGACAGTTACACAAGGACAGAGAAAATCCCAAAAGTGCTAAAGCCAGCATTTGCTTACCAAAGCCCATCCTCCCCATCCTCTACTACGTCAGCATCAGCCTAAGTCCTTATACAAGAGGATAGCATTTCCTATTTTAAAATAAAAGTAGGGGAGAGCAATAGAGGTCTTGAAATGCACTCTGCTATCTTGGATTTTCTTAGGAATTAGCTAGTTTGTAGACTTTACCATCACAATAGTTAATAATGCTCTCCTCTCCCAGCTGCCTCTAGGCCATGTAGTTCAGCTCATGTTGTCTGGAAGGTGGTGGACTCTGTTTCTTCCTCCATGAGGCCACTAACATTCAGAGGCAGTTCCTGGCTTCCCATGTCCTCTAGGGGAAGATAGGGTACAGCTTCCTATGGTCTTAAGGGACCAGGGGAGATGAAGATCGTGAGACACAGATTTAGCAGTTAAGATCCAATGTGATGTAAAGCTGTGTAAGAGATCAAGGCACTGCAGGATGTGAGAACCAACCTGTCCCTTGCAAATCCATGCTGCACTTACACTGTTGTAAGTCTGGCTTGCACTGCAGTTAACTGAGTTGCAGGAGTAGGCAAGGGGCAGCTCATCCTTTAAGGCTGGGGTCAGGGAATAGCATGGGGCAATGAAGGGTAATATGTTTATTCATCTACCTTTTGTAGGGGAATTATTCAAGGCATAGATGGAAGAACCAACATAAATGGTTCCTGAGTGAGTCATGGTTAAATACATGCTTCAAGATCAGTCATTGTTGCTTAGCTGCTTTAAAAAGGAAAAAAAAAACAAACAGACTGATATTCTCTGTTATGTTCAAGGACAGTAAAAGATCTAGCTTTCTTTGGACTGCAGTGTTGAATTGAAATCTTGAGGTCCCTGATTGCTTCCAGCAATTGCTTATGAATGTCTGTCACCATTCATAGGTGTTGCTGTCAGTGTTTTCTGCAAAAGTGTTTGAAAGAAATAGAGAAACCTTTGTTTTGAGATTTAAAACTGTGTATGTGCACCCAAACGCATAGATGTGTTGAGATATATATCAATTGCAAGAGAAATATTCTGATAGCTTTGTTAAAAAAAAAAATTGTTTCAGTAGGCTGAAACATTTTTTTGTAAATGATTGTAATATGTTTAATAACTAGTCAGATGGTTAGAACTATTTTCTCTTCCCCAGTGTATTACAATAGACATGAAGGGGAAAAAATCCATACCTATTGCTTTTTCTGAATTTGAAGAAATAGACAAAACTGTTTGTTTCTGCCAGGTATCATTTGCAAAGAAGCAGCCACTTATTTTCAGTATATTTTTCCAAATTGTTGTCTCTGCATCACAGTCATGTCTTGGTCTCAATTAATCATGTGAGAGGGGTACATAAATTATATCAGCCAACTGGATGTCCTCAGCAACCTGAATTCACCTTACTATTTAGAAACCCCTGCATTGTAAGGATGGGTTATAGTGAGAGAAAGAACTACTTAATCTTAACAGTTGTGTCAAGGAATTATACTAGGAGTAGATAGAAAATAAAAATAAAAAGCAGTATAAATTATAAATAAATGCAGTTTGAAAGTTGGAAAAAAATATGTAAGTGTCAAAGAAGTATAATTTAATATTTGTTTTTCCAGTTAAAGATGGTGAGGGAAGGAACCTGTTATGTTTTGGGTTTTTTCCTAAAGATATTCCTAAAGTTAGAAAGAATTTTTGAGAAAACATATAAGAATTCCTAAAGATAGAAATTATACTTGTGGCATGAATTTGAAAATGCCAGTCACTGATATTGGAGGGGTTGGATTTCCTTGTGTTATGGATGTGGTGGAGTAATTCTGTTTGTCAAGATTGCTGCTGATCTTTGCTGGGGCCAAAAGTGACTGTGCTTTTTTTCTCCCTCCAGCCCCCTCAGAGCATAATTTGCCTTTTAGGTGTTCTGCTTTTAATCTTTCCCAGAAGTATTGGTCGCTAGTTTTTTATTTCTGTCTGACATCATTGGGACTGGAGCAGTCTTTAGATCTATGGTCAGAAAGCCAAACTGTTACTAAGGATACACTCAAGTATTCCATCAGTGGTAGATCTGGCAGTTTGTGAATGCTTCCTGAAAGGCACCTGCTTCTGTCTGGAGGGTAAATGGTCGAGGCAGGAAAGCAGAGTTTTTCAGTTGTTGCTATTAATTTCACTTTTTCAAGTACATGTTTAATGATGTTTCCCTTATGAGCAGTGTTCAGTGATCTCAAAACCAAACTCCCACTGAGGCATGGCAAATGAAACCTGACCTTGAAATGATAATGCAAGCCATGCTGAAAATTAATTGCTGGTAGTATTCTCTCTGCTGTTTGATTTTTAATGAATAAAGAGTTGCTGCAAATTTTAAAGTTTTTATAGATGGGATACAAATTTCCTCTTTTTTAATTTTTTTATTTCTGATTGATAGCTCAGTTGTTCTTGATGCAGATTATTGAAGATATCTTTTAAGAACGGTTTTGATTTTTAAAGTTCCATTATAGAATATAAAGGAAATACAATGGTTTAATGGAATTTAGAAGCTTAATTCATCAGTTTAATATTATACTTGCAAAGCACATAATTTAATTTGTGTTCTCAGAAAAAATTGTGCAAGTCTAATTTATGTTGACAAAGGCAATACAAAAGTATTTTGCAATAAGCAAGGCACTAATACAGTGCACAAGAAATTGATTTCATCTTACACTTTTGTATAATTAAGTAAAGTGCTAACTTCGAGGTATTTCTTATGACAGCCCATAAGATTGTATTTCTTTTGCACTCTTGCAGTTACTGTTTAAGTTGAAAAGCACATTTAATTTAAAAATGTTTGCTACCAAGCATGCCAATGTAATTAGCACCAAAAAAAATTTAGTTTTATATATTTTATTATTAATTGAAGTAATTCTGTATAGATTTTGTTTCTTTGTTGCTGTAATTTAATTACCATATTATGAATATCCAACATTTGAAACATTACCTGATTCAAAGTTAAGGGATCTAAGATAAAACCATCTTCACTGTATATTCCTCTCAAGCATTTATATTACAATTTAGCCTTTTCCTTGTGCTCAACATGGTTGCTTACGTATACTGTCCTTTCTCTTTTAATAATAGCTTTATTCACTTCATAAGATTAGCTTTGAGTTTTAGAAGCAAGTTATGGAAGTATGTCTTCGGAAAGGTCTTATCTCAAGCTTCCAGTCCTTTGTCTCTTTTTTTCTTGAAGATGTAAGTTAAGGTGTTTTGTGATGGATGGATTGGTGGGTTTGGGGAGGAGGTTGTGGTTTTGGTTTTGTTTAGAAAATATAAAACAAGGCAGAGGATACAAGGCTATTTTCCTGATTTTCTTCGTTTCAACCATTTTCCCTAGAGCTAATGGCAATGAATTGGATGTGCTTTACCACTTTACTTGTTTTTCTCATCAACTCTCCAACTCTTGGGTATTCACTTTCCACTATTCTATTGTATCAGGATTTAAATTTCCAGTTAAGTATCATACTGGACCTGGAAATTTAAATACATCTATGGACGTGGACTACTGTGAATCAAAGGAAGGCTGTAGTCCTGTCCTGCCAGCATCACTGTCTGCTTTTATTCCTCTTGTAGTTAGTCTTCTCTGTAACACCTGTCCCAAACTGCCTTAGCAATATTTATAATTTTACAGTTTTGTTTTTCTTTGTTTTATATGTCTTTTGTCCTCTGCTGACAAGGCAGAAAAAACCAAATTATTGGAAGAAGATGGAAGGTCAACTCTTTCATTTCTCTTTAATGAACTTCTGATGCAAAAGAAACAAGGAAATAACCATATCCAAAACAAAATAACGAAGAGTGATTTTACTGTTTCAGTTTATTATTCAGTTGGAATATCAGAAGCCGTGCCTGATATTTAAAGGATGTGTTTAGCACTTGTTGAAACTAAAGAGAAAGGGCTTCTTAAGTCACAAGTTTCTGAGCTTTAAGCATTGATAAAATAAAACCACATGATCAGCTTAAAATCTGACACAAGCCTGTTAGACACTTTATGCAGTGGCCACAGAATTCTTGGTGTAACCAAAGCTCTAGCTAATTGGGATGACCTTAGTTCATAAGAGGGCCATTGGGTATGACTCATTGATATTTACAAATAAAGTTTCAAAATTTTCTCATTTTATTTGGACTAGCTAGAAAACTCCATATTTTAAGAATATTGCATTCCTTAGGTAGAATGTTCAGCTGATGCTTTGGATTTATTACTACGATTCAAAAATGTTAATCAGTTCAGCTTTCAGCATGCAAACCTCAGATCAGGAAATTGCATATAATCTCAAAACACAGAAACTGCACCACCAGGATTATTCTTGACCTGTATTTTCCTATGTTTCCTGTTAGGAAGAAGGTGCTCTGTAATGGTATGACAGAGCATCTTCTGTGTCGTTTCCATATAAACACAATGAAAAATTTTGGTTCAGTATGCTTCTGAAAAAACATTGGCTCTGCTGCTTATAATTGTAAAAACTTTGTGTCAAGTTGATAAGTTCCAAAAAGCCATTGTTTCCTTTCTAAATAGCTCAGTTCAGGCAGTTGAAAGAAAATCATAAAGATAACTAGTTTGTTTTTCCTAAATTTCCTATAGCTACAGTGCAATTTCCACAGAAAATAAGAGCTGAAACAAGAGCTTATAATAACTTTAAAGTTCAGTTTTCTTAAGAAACTAACAATACAGATTGATTGAAAGAGAAAAGATTGAATTACTACAAATGTGATATAGTTAATAAATGACTGAAATTATTTCCCAGGTAAGAAGTCTAACTTTTGAAAGACAAAGTTTACTCATTATACTGAAAAAGTGAAAATAGCAAAAATTAAATAACATCTTTGATTTGTAATCCTTTTTTTTTCAAAAATGAAAGAAAATAATGTTCTCAAGGGTCATAAAAGTAAATTAGTTGGAATATCAACTTGCAAGGTATTGCCACCATATAAGAAGTAATAATAACATTTGGTGCCTAGAATGAATGGAAAATCAGCAATAAAGCACAATATTACTGTACCAATATATCTGATGTCTGAGAATTTAAATACTCTAATATTTTGAGCTTTTTAATCAATAATATTTTTTTTATTTTCTCAGTTTCCATTTCTTAAGAGCTAGAGTGCTTGCAAGCTTTATGACAGCAGAGTGATCTATGCCACATAAAATAGTCCCTGAGTTTTTTAAGGGAAGAAATAACTTGGGATATGTCACATGAGTGCTTGAGACAGACTAACTCAGAAGAACAAGAAAATAAAATCATTCTAGAGGCTCTCAGTATGATAATATTTTTTTCCTCAGAAGTGTGGATGTACATCAGTTGTATGGACATAATTAGAATTATCTGTCTTAAGACTTCCAAAAATATCTTTGTGTTCCTGTATGCGTTTTTATTGCAGAATATTGTTCCAAGTACTGGTGAGTTCTTTCCTTAAAACCAAACAAGGTTTTGCATGACTTCCTTCCAATAAGTCTGCCTAATTTTGTTGCTGTATGCTGACTGCAAACTTTGGTTTACATATAGATGGCTTGAGGCCTTATTGTCCTTTGTCTGCTTACCATTGCATATCTCCTGGATGTTGCCACCTTGCCTTCCACAGCCTTCCCTTTGCCAGGAAGAGCAGAAAAGATCACACAAGGCCCCTTTGCCTACTGCCAGGCAAAGCCAGCCATGCATATTACTGAGTCCCCCTTGCTGGCGATTTAATTGGAACTGCTTGACTTTTTCACTGTAGCAAATGAGATCTGCTCATTGTACTGGTGGAGATTTTGGGGAAGAGAATTGCTGGCGGGCAGGCATTAATTAACTAACTGCTGCACTGCTAATGCTTTCGGGGCAGGATTTTGATTATATCTCTCTTCTTTCCTTGGACACATATCTGCAAAAGTGTATTCTGCCTAGATCATGAAATGTGAATGTTTTAAGATTACCTGTGATGAAACTGCCTAGAGAGAGAGACAAAGGCCAGGTGGCACTAAAACTGGAATTATAAGTCAAGCTACCTGTTTCCAGTTTTTATCGATGGGGAGGCACGGACAGACTGCTCTTAGACCAATGTGATCAGGCAATATGTCAATTTATTATTTAAATCAGTTAACTTTTATACAGTTTAGTTTGCTCAGGGTACATGCTCATAATAAGATGATTGGATAGCTCAGTCTGTGCATGCGTCTCATGTCTCCAGTTCTTTGGACCTGATGTTCTGTCCACGCGATCTGAAATCATCCTTGGCATAGAAACCTCTTTCTAATTAGTCTGCTTTTAGGGTTTTACTAAATTTGCAGGTGATTCATTATCTTCAGTTTCTCAAGGTTTTCTTTCTATAAACATATTATGTTCCCAAACCTTATAATTAGACACACAGCTAACAAGTATAAGCATCACATATTTTCACACAGTCTATAAGTATAAACAATACATGCTTGTCACTTCCATGGCAAGTAAGGCCTACAGAGTGCAGGAAAAATTGTTCACAGAAATCTCTCTGTCCCGGCGACACAGTTTCATGCTGAATCCCTCAGTAAGGATAGTGATATTAATGTTAATATAAGGCAGTAGGTCAAACTCTTTCATGACCATTAACTATTGTGCTGGAGTTTTGATGTGTTACAGTGATGCCACACCTTCTACCTTAAGGTAACTGCTCAGTCTTTTCAAAGGAGCTGGCATATTGACATGCACTGCAAAACCCAGAAAATTATTTGACTGGCTACAGAAATGTCAGGTTTGTCTAACTGGATCTGATGTGTAAGCTGTAGACATCAGGCTCATATCAACCCATCTGATTTAGTCTGTAAACCAGCTACTGCCCTCAAACTGTTTGAAGTTAATTATTGTCTGTAATTTTTTTACTGCTAGTTTAAAAATAATGAATATACAGTGCTTAGAAACAGTCAACTATGTAATACCGAGCTTTACTACTTTCATTTTCTAGCATATAAGAAATTATTTGGCTTTTTCTGCAGTTGAATTATGTCGTACCATAAAGGACTGTAACCGTACTAATTTGCTTGAATTGGGGTTAAATTTATCGCAGCCAGCGTGAGCTTGCATGTGTGTTTTTTTTCCCGCCTCATTTTACAAATAGAAAATAAGACAAAAATTAATTTTCCCCCTCTGATCTTGCAGTTCCCCTGTCCCCAACCCATACGAAAAGTTATCTTTAGGAGTATATTCAGAATTCACATTAGTAACACAACTTTACAGCATTCTAGTCTTAAAAACATGAAACCAAAAAAATGAGGCTGTGTGGGTATCTTGGGGGGTTTTCTTTATTTAACTATAAAATTAACTAAAGCATTTTGCTAGCGGGTGTCATAGGAAGGAAGAGCGTTGATTGAGGCCAGTGTCCTTGGTGTCTATCCAAGCAGTCTATGACAACTACTGTTGTTTAACCATCTAACCTACTTCTCCTCCTCACTGTAGACACTAACCTTATAAGCACAAATTCTTTAGAAGTTAATGGCCTGTTATACAAGTCTAAGCATTCATAGTGATGGGTTATTAAGTTATTAAATGTATTTTGCTATGTAACTAAACCTCAAGTTGTTCTTGTAAATAATCGCTTGATTTGTTAGTTTAAATTGAGCGCATCTGTTTTTCTGCCTCTAGTCCTTGTTATGTTAGGAGTGATATTAAAATGTGAACCTGGTAAATATCAGCATAAATCTCTTGCCTTCCCTGAGATAGTAAAAGAAGTGCAGATGATCAGGTTTTTTCCCTTGGAAATAGAAATTTAAAAATTAACAGATTAAAGAAGACAAATTCAGTGACAGTATGTTCTGTCAAGACCCTAACATGTCCCTGCCAAGCCTCACTGAATTTCATTTTACATTTTGAAATTTTTGGAGAGTTTAATTTGAATTGAAGCTAATGTTACTGACGAGGGAAACAGAAGCAATTGCTTTGCACTAAACAAGTTTGAATGGTTGTTAATGTGAATGACTTTCAGGCAATGAATGTCAGAGAACAGTAGATTATTTTCTTTACCTCGGGCATTTTAAACCATCTCCTGTGGTAGGCCTGACAATTTTTTTTTTTTTCTCTTGAACACGGAGAGCAAAGTAATTGGAATCTGGTAATTTCAGCCCATGGCTGATGAAGATAAATCATAATGAGCTACTGGAACGCACACTGACAGTCCACATAGGGCTACTAGAACATGAACTCTCACTAATGCATTATTCAAATTTTGTTTCCCTCTGATTCATATTCTAGAAGGCCCCTGAAACTGTTAATTATGAGGCCAACTGCCATTTGTTATTCTGCAGAAATTTTATGCCAGAAACCAATTGCTTCAGAACAATTTCACTTTGTTCCAGGACTTGAGCACCCGAGCACCACACTGCTTTCCTGCCATGCTGGGGCAGGTGCGCAGGCTTGGCTTGTTCGTCTCTGGGGAGTGAGAGCTCATTTTCTTGCTTTCAAATGAAGTGGCCCTCCATCTTCTGAAATGGGAACTGCTCCTCATGGCAAGTGGTCATATAGTTCCATCCCAGCATTTGTTTCCGTTAAGGTGTGGCTGACTGGCTGCAGAAACTCATCCCATGTGACACAACTAAAGACCAGTCCTGCCAACTCACCAGGCTTCATCTGGATTCACCTGGTTACTTGGGGTTAATGCTTGACCCAAGGAGAAGAATGCAAAATTGGCCATGGGATAGGAATGTGGTGATGCAGTTTTAGGTTGGGTTGTGCTTCCAGGGATTTGTACCCATTGTGACTTCGTACCTTCTCAACCCTTCCTAGCTGAGGATCTTCTGCCCTTGATCCTCACAGCTGATTTGGTCAGTCTTCAGTAGCAGGACCTTCCAACCATATGTGATGGCTCCAGCTCTATCCTTCTCTGGGAAGGAAGAGCAGATACATACCAAATATTTCATGCATAAAAACTCTCTATCTTTTTGTTTCAGCCATCGAAGCAGACACAGATGGCAGTAGCACATCACTGGTTGGGGGAAGGTGTGAGGGGGCCAGTGGGAATGTAATTTTCTCTTTGGCTACTCAGTCTTTTGTCCGTGAACGTAAGCAGTGGTGTAGTTTGCATCCTGCAGCAAATTACCCACTAGGCAGATTGACTTATTTCTATGGTCTCAATTGCACTTGTAGTAATGCCTGATGAAATTGTTTATGCAAATAGTGTATTAACTGAGGGACACAGTGTGGTATTGATTAAAGATATTTTCTTGTTTTGATGCAATTCATCCTGTAGTTTTTGTGAAAAATATTGGGAGCCTAAATATTTCATTTCAGTAGCAAGATGAAATGGCTTTACTTTGATTTTGACACAATGTTTTGTTTTCAAATTGAGCCACACTACTTTTTTAAAAGGATAAAAACTACCTGGCAACAATTAGATTGAGATATCCAGAGAAACAATTTTACTTCAGTTTTACTGAAAATAACTTTTCCTTTTTTTTTCTTTTTCTTTCCCACCTTTTTTCATTATCTTTTTAAAATTATTATTATTATTTTAATTTGAACTGAAAATTCCTCACAGCTCTGTATGTGAGCATTCCTTGGGGTCACACAGAGAACGGTTTCATTTTACATCTCAGTACCCTGTTTCCTTCTCCTGTGTTTCACAGCAAGGGAACAATTCACTGCCACTGGTAATTTTCAGGGGACCTGAAAACAAGGAGGAGAATGAGGACTTTTCTCTGGGGGAAGCCTTCTCCTCTCGTTCACTTCTCTATATTTCTGATTGAAGATTTCACCTGCCACTTGCTATCAAAAGCCCTGTGTATATCACAGCAGATATTTAAATGAAGAAAGGATCTTTTTTTGAAAGGAAAAGGAGAAATTACCTGTTGTGTTTCACAAAAACACTAATGGAATGCTACACAAGTCTGTTGGCTTCCACCCCAGATTCAACATTTTGCTTGTGCCTAGATAATTTTGCCATGAGCTCTGCCATGTTTATTCTCCCTGGGGAACTTTGCCAGTGCAGAACAGCTCTCCCAGTTAGTTGGTCCATCTCCCGCACCTCTGTTTTGTGGCTTGGAAGTTGTGTTTCACCCTGAACTCTTGAGCTTCCCCACAGAACCACACTATGCTTGCTTCTGCTGTTGCCATGTGCTTCAGGGCGCTGCTCGTACCTACATGAGCCTGAATTTTGAGGCTTGTGGTTGGAAAAGAAAGACCCTGGGGCAGCAGGAAGGAGAAATTCTGGGGATTCTAAAGCTTGAAGGGTTTTTCAGCACCAGGGGAAGGGTGCATACAGACTGAAGCATTCAGCCTATGTATTTCCAATGTTCCTCAACCAACTTATTTCCCTCATAGCTCTGTGTTTATAAACCTTATCACAGTTGCAGAGATTCTGTGCAGGCTAACTTAGTGGAGATGCTCCATCAGTGGTTTCTGACCACCAAACCACTGTTAACCTGGTAGTATAATGCTGGTACTTCCATGTAGATTTAGTATCACTTTCTGGATGATAATTAATTGGTAGCTTCATCTGGCATCCTTTGAGGCTGTTTTGTTACTCCAGTTTGGATAATGTGGCAAGTGAGATAACGGACTCGGACCAAAAGGAAATTTGACCACAACATCTGCAGCTCCTCTCTGCAGAGATCCTAAGGTCATCTGGACAAGGATTATAATTTTATAATAATTCAACCTTTTGGTTGAGTTATTGTATCTGAAGTGCTAGAACTTTGACTTCTTCTGAAGGACTGTTGCTTGTTAGAAAGAAACCATATTTTTAAGTGCAAGTATTTTAACAGATGCTAAAAAAAATCATGTGAACCAAGAACAGTCAAAGCCCATTTTTAGGGTGGTAGTCATCAGAAAGGAAATTTGCATCATAAATATTAAATCTGGTTTTGCCTAGTCATTGATTTCTTCAAAATTTGCCACTGTATCATATTGAAAAAAACCTGTATTTTTAAGCAATATGTACCACATTATTGACCACTTCTTGAGGGGTTCTAAAGGTCTTTTTTAAATGTTCTTTCTAGTTATTTTTAAAACTATTTTTTATGTGAAGTTAAGAAATTTGGGAAAATCTACTTATTATCTGGGAAGACATGCATTAAGGTGAATTGTAATGCCAGGCTCATCCTCTTGTGAATACCACTTTGGTTTTTAAGAACAATACAACAGTGAGCACAAAAACAAACAAAGAAGGAAGAAGTTAGAAGCAGGAGCAGTGTTTAACAAACAAAGCATCTGTCTCATGTCATTCAGTAAGTAATAGATCCACTTTTTTAATGGCTGGTACTAAGCTAAGTAATTACAACACACCCCAGTAAGCAATGAGGACACTATATAATTTCAAATCAAAATCCAAGTATAGTAGTGTTTTAAATTGCTCCCTGCTATAATCATAAAACACATAATTATCTAGTAGGCATACATAGAGAAGCAGTGTGAGTGAGAACTGGCAAAAATATTTTTGCTTGCTTTTCTGTACAAACTGTGACTTTCTAAAATATATCATATCAATTGTCAGCCTTCAAAAGGAGGCTTATATCATGAGGCCTACTGCTCATGCACACAGAAAAGGAAAATCACAAGTTGTTATAGATTATCACAGCCTTCTTTTTTTTATCCTGTTTTTCCACAAGGCAGAATCTGAGTAAGGGGACTTGTGGATTATTTTGTAATATTTTTGAGTGGTTTTCTTTGTTTTGGGGTTTTTTGAATTTTCTAGTTTCTTCTACTATATAAATTTAGCTGGTAATTGAAAATGTTGTGTTTGATCTCTCAATCTATTGCTATGGAAATGAAGGTTTTTCCAGAAATTCTTGCTTTCTGCATTTTTTGACTGATTCAGAAGGGAGAAAAGGTGAAAAAAAAACCACCCCAAAACATCCTTGATGAAGAAGGGGTAGTCTTAAAAATGTCACTGCATTTAGATTCCATGTGTGATTTTTAGTGATACATATAATACCAATTCTAGCTGTTTTTAACTGTATTCATAACATGAGCTGATAGTGGAATTTCAGCATTAATTGTGCATTCGTTTCTGCCTTTTAATACATGATTAATTACTTTGTAAAGTGCATTTGACTGCTATTCAGCATTTGAGTCAGCAGAAGTATCAATGATTTCTAATGATGTGTGGCTTTTAAGATAACTAGCTAGAACTAGTCATGTTATATAACGTATATAGGCAAGGCTTCAGCTGGACTTCAACACTGAATGATGCCTGTTTCTCCCAAACTGCTTGGATAGAGTGGGAAATCATGAATGAACTAAGTCAATATTACAAATGGAATTCAGATCTTAGAAGTCCAGCCCAGGTGAAAGCTAATGGAAATGGGGACAACTAACAAATGTTTCCGGCACTTTATTCTTTAACTGCAGCAAAGAATTGCAGGAGAAAATGGTCATAAAGAACCTGGGGCATTATGGAGGAAATATGCGTTTCAGAAACATGAAGTACACAGCACTCATGTAAAATGTGTTGCATCTCTGAAAGAGAGTTCAGAAGAAAGGTAAAAGCATGGTGAATTTGGCTGTACTTGGCTGTCTACTTTTTTCTTTTTTTGCCCTGGTGGAGAGGGATGTCACAGGAGGAAAAAGGGCTTTGAATAGAAACCAAAGACCATGGATAGTTTGCACAAGTAAATTATTACAGGATTTGCAATTAATTCTAGATAAAACAGCAAATGTGTCAAATAAAATAGGATACTGTGAGTGGACCAAAACTTGTGGAGAATAAAGCTCTGATGGTGAGTGATGGAAAAAACCAAAGTAGTGACCCTCCTGAGAAAGAAAGACAAGCAGTTGCTGACAATATAGTTGCTGACAAATAGTTGCTGACAATTTCTTTGGGCCATGTCCACAGTTAGGAATTTCTGGGATAACCTGTATATTGTGGGAAGCTGCTCTTGATAATTTTCTTGAACATGATCTTGATGACCTTGATCCAGCTGCATCTTGATGATGGCCTCATGAGATGCATGTTGGAACTAATGTCTAAAGAGATAAATAAATCCTTAACAGCTGCCTTCACTGGGGTATTAGTATTGTGTAGAAGACATCTGGGTGGTGATCTTTTTGGAATCACTTATTCCTGAGCCAGCACATGTTCGCAAGATGGCTTCATTTGGCAAGTAGCTTCATTCCTAGCCAATGCCTGTCTTGTGTGTTTGTGACGTCTCTTTCCCTCCATGTTCTTTTTGTCACTGTGTATCCCACTTGCTATCCAGCCAGAGAATTACTGTGAATAAAGGATCATAAGAGAAGAGTACCTAATTTGCTCTGCCCACAAGAGATGCTCTGTGTAAATAAAGAGAGATAATGGAAAACTACTTTCTCTCCTGAAAAGTTAATGTGACTGACACATGGGTGTAGGCACAACCAGTATTTGAAAGAGAATTTTGTGACAGTGACTAATCTTTAGCGTAGGGAAGACAGGATTGCCATACAGAATACTGAGGCTCCCTTATATTATTCTTACCTTTATTTTTCTTTTTTCTTATTATTCTTTTTTTGTTTGTTTTCTTTAAGGTTTTGGGTTTTTTGGGTTTTTGTTGGGGTTTTTCTCTGTTCTGTTCAGTTCTAAAAGTGAGGAGGATGGAAACATAACACTTCTGCAAACTGTCATTATTAAACCCTGAAAAAGTGCTATTTTGACTATGCTGTTGCTTCTTCTTTCCAAAACTGAATGTATTGGGTTTCAGGCTCTTACCCTACATGTCCACCCTGAGGAATAAGATGTACATGGGGAATTTGCAAGGTCAGAGACAATATAGCATAGAAATCTGCTGCTTTTGTTTTGAAATCTCAAATATGTATTTCCTGCCTCTTTCTTTATTCAGTGAAGATAGATAAAGGCTAAATGTAGCAGATATTGAGCTTAGAGCAAGTTTCTAACATAAAACCAAAGATTTATAATAGAACTTGGCAAGTGGATGTTGTCTTTCATCCAGCGATCACAATCTACAATGTGTACTTTGGGGTTTGCAGCCATGCCTGGCTGGACAGGGGAATTCGGAGTTCTCTGCCTTTCCTCTTTTTGAAAAAATATCCTCATTGGTTTGATTGCTTTTGACCAAAGGATATATGTATGAAAAATTTGACTTATTTGAAAGGAAAAAATGGCACTCCAAGGTTAGGAACTAAATTAGTTGCATTAAAAAAAAAAAGCTTGCAAAGAAATAAAATTCACTTGCTGCAAAACATGCATCAGCAAGACATAGAATCCACTTTCTTTTCCTAGTTCTACCATGAACATTAGAGTTATATTTTATGTACACATGAACGATGTATTTGATGTAGCAGCAGCAAGCAGCCATTCTTTACATCAATTAAGACCAGAGTGCCACTATGAAAACTGTTTTATAGTAGCATGCACCCCATATTGTTTGCACAGCAGAGCACCAGTTACTGCAACTCACATTTTTGGGGTGGGAGGTGTCTTTTGTGTAGCTTAACATTTTCAGTTCTGAGGTTCCCCTATGGAACTGAGAGGTTTATTAATAAATAGCAAAGTATATCGAGTATGTATCTTATTTGGAAGGCTGCTGATTTTGAGCTGAGCACAGGAAAACTTGTGGTGAGTTCCTGGCTTCCAGCCATAATTTTTTTTAAGTGGCTTTGTAGTTTCTAAATATGCGTGTGCTGTTCCCTTAACTGGTCATTCTGAAGTTTTTAGCTAATCTGTTTCCAACAGATTCTTTAGATGGAGATGTTATTTAAATAGTCTAATAGGTGTCCCCTCCCTGGGTAGTTGCCCTAGAAATCCCTGACTTTCAGCAGGGAGGAGGAAGAGAGCAACTTGCCTGAACGTAAGCCAGGATCAAAGTTGCTCAGGGCTGCACATGCTTATCCAAGTGAAATTGGCTTGAGCTATTCCAGGGCTCATTCCTCCTCCGAGGGAGAAGGGAGACCTGCATGTTCAGTTGGTTTCTTGGCATAGGATGAAGTTTTATGAAACTGATTTGTATTAGTAGCATACTGAGGGACCAGTTATAGTATGGCTAAAGAATTAACAATTTAAAGTTGTCAACACAGTCTATTTTCAGTATTTGTCACTATATTTCACTGGAATTCTACCCCTACCAAAGGAGGTTAGACTTCAAACCAATTGATACACACTTTATATTGTTGCAAACTGCTGAAGAAAATTTATTTCCTTTACCATACATTGCAGTTGCATCTTCAGTGATTATTCTCTTGACACAGTGATCCAAGCATTTATTGACAAGTCTTCAAAACTTTGATGGCATTGTGTTTTTCAGTAGGCAATATTTCTAAGGATCAGAATTTAGGTACCAGACAGTGGTTTAAATACTATCTTAGCTGGCAACATTATAAAAGTATTTTTTATTTTTAGAGACTTTTCAGCTCATATTGTGCAATATCAGATATGTTGGCCATAGCATAATTCTTGTATACTTGCCGCAGTAATTCTTGTATACTTAGTCCAAGAAGCTTACTAGTATGTAATTTTTTTGAGAAACCTTTTATCTTTGCAAGCCATTATTCCCATAAGACGGTGGTTATGAAGTGTTTTTTAAGCTTGAAAGCCAGTCTATAAGTGTTGGTAAATTCTGTTGGGGGCTGGTGAGGCTGAAGCAGTAGGAATAGAACAGCCAGACAGGAGGTAAAACTAGTGCTGCCTTCAAAGCCTTGCAATATTTGTGCAAATTTCCACCCCATTTTCCTAGCTGTATGCTCTGTCCTGAGACCAAAATGAAATCCTGTATTTCTACTGAAGAACAGGTGGGGAGCTGTAAGTCAATAGATTGGTCTTTGTAGTGAGCAATTAATGAATCAGTTTATGGTTTGTTCTTCTTCTTGTGGTGACTGGTGTATTTTAAGGAGTCCATCACCTACTCCGGGGGTAGTTCTGGAGTGTATATCTCCTGGTGCCTTTTTCAGGTGAGTGAAGACTTAGAGTTGAGCTGAACAATGAACTGTTAGTACATCCCTGAAGAACAATTATTGACCAAAATGCTCAGTGAAACCATATTTCACATTATACGAAACTATTTTCTTTTCTTGTTTTATTCAGAGGTCCTTATTCTGAGAGGAGTGTGATCTTACTTATAAGCACATTTTCAACTGTTGTTGCTGCACTATTGCTGCTGCTTGATCTTGATTTACTTAGAAGTTACTTTTCTTAAGGAACATGCCAGAGCTATGGAAGCTTAAATGTAAATTCAACACACAGAGTAATAACTGTACAGTAGAATAAAAATTGGTTAAATTATAATGAAGAATTGCTGCTCACTTGTAACAAATGAAACATCAAGGCATAGTGCCAAGCATATTTTAAGAAGAAAAGTTCTTATTGTTGTTTTCATTCATAAGTTGGACCTATGGAGAAAACACTATGGTGTTTTTTCCTGCGTGCATCATGGTCGGCTGGTCATTTGCTGTTAGGAGAATCACAAAATGATTGCAGGCTGGGAGAGAGAACTTCTCAACCATAAAAATGTGTCAGTCCATGTTTAGTGAATTAAGTTAAGGTTAACTTTTATCACCCACAACACTTAATAAAACGATTACAGGGATCTCAGCGGAGAAGATTCTGCCTTTTGGATTGTCTTCAAAACTGGCCTTGATTTATAAATAAGAAGTAATTAAGGATTTATAAGATACGATCAGACATAGTTTCATGCATCTGTACAGAAGAATGAATATATATATATATTGTGTATGCTGAATGTAGCAGTAGGAAAGCTGTACAAACTGTGATAAGTAACAAGTAAACTGTGGGGTTTTTTTGGTTTGGTTTGGGTTTTGTTTTTTTTGCTGAAATCTATAGTGTTTTCTGACTGCTCAGAAGCTAATGCCTGGCATGTGTTATTGCTTAATTATATCCTGTTGTGCGATTTACAGTACACGCAATCTGATCCTGGAAACAAATGGTCTTTCAAAATTATAATGTGTTTTTCATCCTTATTAAGTCTTTGGATTTTGTTAGAATGTGAATATGGGCTGCTTTCACTCTCTTCAGTTTGCTCTTGTAAAAATTAAAAAGTAATTTGCTTTTTTTAAATCTGGTCCAAATGATAGATTTTCCCCTGTCAGGTTGTCAGCTATTTCAAACTCTTAAAATCCCTGAACAAATTAAATTACAAATCTTTCTATGACTGTTCATTTCCAACAGGCTTCTGTTATCTTTCAATCTGTAACTTTATTAAGGGTGATTGCCCTGTAATTCCTTGCTTCTGGCTCCCCCTCTGGCTGAGCAATTAAATTTCTAGAGCTACAAAAATATGTAACACCTCCTCTGTTGAATCTTTTGAGGAGACATTGAAAAATCATGACATTGAGGCACAATATATAAATGGTTTCTGTTTAAAAAAAGGAAGCAAAAAGAGAATGCCCAAAAGAACCCCAACAAAAGAAATAAACACATTAAAAAACCAGACAAAACCCAACAAAAAGAAACCCATACACAAAAAACCTCTTACTTGAGTGTCAATAATTGCAATGCCTTTAGCAGGATTTTGAATAGGAATTAGAGACTTCTTTGGTTTTTATTTGGCTCTCATGGGCTTCCAAGGCTACTAACAGTGTGGCTTGAGTATGGTTTGAATGTTAGGGAAACTAGGCTAGCTGATATATTCCACAGGCTATTTTCCTTCATGTTTCTTAATTATGAATATTAGCTTGAGTGGGTGGTGGTTTTGACAACCTTCAGAAGAATATTGCAAAAAAGTCTTTGCAAAGCTCCTGTTTGAATGCAGTAGAGACTACAGGGTTATGGCATCTCTTTTGTGTTGTTTGTTATTGAATATCTCAGCCTTCACTAAGTGATCCTGTTTTTCATGGTGCAGGCAACTTTGATGTGGTCTTTGTCATATAAAACAAAAACACAGAATTTAATACAAAAGCTGTAGGGTATCTGAAAAAGCACCTAAGTGACTCCAAAGCCCCAAGTGTCTGAACTGCTTTTGAAATATTTTTTCATGTTTGTCAGAATTCCTCTAGCTTTGACTCTGATCATTCTAAAAATTCAGATGGCATTATTATTACATTCTAGCTCTGCAAATAAAATTATCTGTAACTATTCATTTGAGTAGTCCCAGCAGAATCACAGCAATTCAGCTGAACTGTGTTTGCATGCAAGGTTAAGACCAAAGAGACCAAAGATGTTTCTAGTCATGCTGAAGGGAGTCTTTTATGGACCAACAAATGGATTCTGAAAGGGTAAACCTTTGTTTAGGATCTTGTCAGGGTTGTCTGAATGACAGCCTGGATAAAGAAGAAAACATGGACATGCTTAACAAGACAAAGGAAGAAAAGGAAGATACGGGTAGTATCTATTAGTTCCTAATCTCTTTTTCATGCTGTGGCACCAGCCTTTTGTTCTGTTCCCTGGCCATCCATACATGCCAAACTGACAGTTCTACTTTGCACATGAAATGATGACTGAAGTTACCTAAAATGCTGACTAACCAGTAGCACCTTCCATGAGATCTGTAATTTGTAGTGTTACTTTCTCAAAGCACCCTCCCACTTGCTACTTCTTGAAGATAGTGGGCCATATTTGAGAGACAGGACAGCCTGCCTCAGGGGGTCAGGAGCAGCCCACAGGAATTTTCCCTTGAATTTCCTCCGATGTTGCTACTAGTAAAGGACAGAACAACTGTACTGAGGTTTCCATGGGAAAAGGAGGAGATGGGTGGTATTCTCTGAGTCTTCTAATATTTTTTTGGTATTTCAATATTGTCTTTAAACCCTCGAAGGAATAAAATAAAGCTTTAAAAGTATAAAATATGAGAAATACAATATTATGCATAGCTTGTCAGAAATGAACATTAGAGCGTGCTTAGTTCTTCTTTCCCCTCTGCCCCAAATTACATGGCTCATTGATGCATTAAAATGTCTTTTGAGCTGTTATTCCTAAATTGGCTGAAGTAGCCCAGGTAAATTTGAAGTATCAGTGTCAGACTTTGGGGGGACTGTACAGAGTGTGGGGTTGAGAGGAAAACTCCCCTCTGGTCTGTTCAGCCTCTCCAACATTCATTCCACAGCATCTCTTGTCCTTTCCACTGGATATTCCGAAAAGCTGTGCTGTGGGGCTTCTGCCAGGGACAAGGTGAAACATGCCTCCCTGCTTCAGAGTGCCCTTGGATTTTTCATGGTTTTGGAGCTCGCTTCTCAGATCCAGCTGGTTAATAGGCTAATGACTCCGTGAAGTGAGAATCAGGAGAATGAGCAAGCTGCTTCTGTTGTGGCAAGAGAGCAGGAAATGAGACCCAAGGGAAGGCTAAGCTTCCTGTGCTAGAGTCATGCCTGACTTGGGTTACATGTTTTAGTTTAACAGTCCTGTAGATCAGGCTTAAGGTTTAGTGGGCTTGGTAGTTTCTGGTCTACTGGAGTTCAAAAACAGAATGAAATTTTATGTTAGGGGGGTCAGATGATCCATAAAACATAGAATTATAGTTTTTCAGATATAAAACCTGAACTATCTTTATACAGTCAGTACTGAATAGGCCATTTGAGTGAATTCAGATACCACTGGGCACAGAAAAATACATTATACAAAGGTCTTTAACATTATGTTTTGCACTGAGTGTCCTGATTTGTCTGCTAAAGAGCAAAAATAATGAAAAGAGGGAAAGAAATATGGAACGTAATGAATACTTAGGCTATTTAACCTATTTTGTTGGTTGACTGCTGAGAATTTTCTCTGTCTTAATCAGAGATCTGTAATTTGAGCCCATCTTCCCTCCTGCACTTTGCTGTTTTGGAATACAGTTTATGGTTGTGCTTTGGACTTTATAGTTGCAAACAGGTCCACAGAGAGGAATCAGGCATACTCTTTGTTCAGAAGTGTTGATGCTTTTCATTATGATTACTACAGCTACAAAAGATTTGAGACAGCGTAGGCTCTCCTTTTTTCCATCATTATCCCTTGAGAAATACAGCCTTTCCAGAGCAGAAGCCTTGTCCTTCTATTTTGATAAGTTTATAACATCTGGGAAGCCACTAAATTGTTTCATGATATTTATAATTCTTTCTTTTTCCTTCATATATTGTAAGTTACAGTTCTTTGTATGGCTGTGCATAACTAATCTCTGCTATTTAGGCATGGCAGATCAAACCACCACACAGCCCAACTTTGGCCAAACCTTCCACGGTCTGTTGCTGTTGGCCAACACTGATTTCCTTGGTCTCCAAAGTACTTATGTCTTGCGTCACCATCAAAACCCCTAGTTTTGTGTCATCTAGATCTCAGGTTTAAATTTTAAGATATTTTATCAATATCTTCTGACCTGGACTCTTAAGGGAAAGCAAAAACAAAGACTAAGGTTACTTTAGGAAGAATGAGCTGCCTTGTACAGCAGCAAATATGCAGGCAACTGGTGCGAAACAGTGCTTATGGCTTTGAGTAGTATTTGGATGTCCTGACCCTATATAAGGTGTGGATGTAGAAGTCCAGAGTTGTCCTGCAAGGAAAGGTCATGATGGATCTCTCTTCTCAGAAATCTATAGGAGAAATGCTGCCAGGTTGTCAGCACAACCCCAGTGCCCTCTGCAGAATACAGGCACCCACAAGTAATCTGCTTTGCCAAAGGGGATGGATGTGCTTCCCTATTGAGCTACGGAGCTGTATTCTCCATGACTAAAGCCATTAGTTAAACCAAAATTTGGGGGGCAGTGGGAGGGAGGGAGGTCCAGGAAGTATATTAGAACACCGAACTCACTGGAAGAGAAGAAAAAGGATGAGGCTGGATCCAAGGTATAGTATGTACTCCATATTTCAGGGTAACTTAAGCATTCCCAAACCTTCAGGCTCTCTTAGAAGTACTAACTGTTAAATAGAGAGAAGTTCTTAACCTTCATAGTAAAGGAAACTATAACATGCTAAACTGAATGTTTTACTAAAGTGTTATTAAGTAATATACATACCTAAGTGTGATAAATCCTTTTGGGGATTTATCTCCAACATCCTGTTCAGGTTATATCTACCTGGCAGACATACATAATCACAGAGTCAATTCTTCTGGAAACTTGTGTAAACCTGGGCAGGTTTTAAACTAGCCACCTTATGTACTGGCAGGAGTATTGCTAAGGGAGCAGAGAGCACTGCAAAACGTAAAAAACCTACCTGAGTATGGGGACAAGCTCAGAGGGCCTCTGCCTGCTCTGAGCTCAGTGCTGCGTCATCCCTGACCCTACATAACTACCTGTGCTTGTAGCATAAAACTGGGATGTAGCCATGCAGCATCACATGTTTTAGTGTGGTATGAATATCATCTTATCATCTAAGCTTTCAAATAAAAATGAGCTCTTAATAATGCTTTATATGAAAACTAATTAGATAATTTGAGACACTGAAAGAAATTTCACAATCTTATTCTTCCATCCACAACTTCAAATTCTGAAAGTGTCTTTTCTGTAATACTCGCCAACAATTTGCTTTCCAATACTAGAACTATCTTGGTATTTGTTGTTCTTTTTTATATACAAAATTTATTATTTGGTCATTGGTTTTTTAAATTGGCTGTTCTTAATGTAGTGATTTTAATGTTAGAACAGGTATTTTTAAATATTGTCAATACCTTTCTCTAAATTATATCTAATTTAAAGTGGGGAAAGGGCAGTTGTTGAGGGGAATGAAAATTGTGAGTATATGCTAAAACAGAATTACTTCAGAGCTGAGAATCTGAAAGCCAAATCTGCTCTTCTGATGAACTTCTGGCAGGTTTGCTCATTTGTATGCAAGAGCTAAAATTTGGCTTAGATGGAAGGAATATAGAAGCTATGTCTCAAAAGATAACAGTGGTACTGAGCTAAAGTAAATGATTTGCTAATTATAACAAAACAGGGAGAATGTTTCCATTTTGCCCCTCTGGTGGATGGTTTTTAGGCTGTTCATTTGTACTGAAAAATGTTCATGTTTGAAGCAATTGCGTATTGTGTGTAGATTTTGCAAAGAAGATATGAAGCTATTTTCACTGCTCAAGAAAGAAAATTAAAGTATTAATTCTACGACTTCACTGCCCCAGTACACATTTGCAAATGCAGCAATAAAGAAGCACTAGTTTTCTGAGAGTTTGCCCATATGTAGTGAGCCCAAAATAATAAATTAATGGAACAGAATTACAGCCACTGCTAATTTGCACTCTGCCTCACTTACCGTATAATTTTTTCCTGAAAAGTATTCCTATTTTCAAAATGGTTTGAGTATCAAAATGCTTTAGAATATTTGCTAATATGCTGTGAATTACCATGGTGAACAACATTCATTAATGTTTATTCTAAGTAGCTATACATGTTTTTTCTTTCTTTTTAACTCATTTGCTTCCAATATTAGTAAATTTAAAAATTATCTCCTCTGTGTTGCAGAAAATCATCCATTTTCCTCTGAAATAATATAGGGCTCCTCTCTGCTGGACTCAGTGCAAGTCTGAAGGAAAAAAAAATTGGTCCTTGCTGTAAATAATTTAGAAGAAAGATTAAAACAAGAGATTGATAGAGATAAAGCTCAAGGAAACATGGAGCATTGCTGGCTTTGCAACCTTACCTTAATGGTTGCCTTTTCTAGGAAAAGTTTTAGATAAGGAATAAGGAGTCTTGTGTTTCTTCAGGGAAACTAGACCAAAGCCAACAGAAGCACACAGGAACTTGGGTAACACTATTATGTGTTTAACAGCTGTGGCCTTATCAGAGGTGGTGGTCTTACATGAAAGATAGTATATAACAACCTTGAAGGTGTACCTGAGTTGCAATAAATAGGCATTAATTCAAGCAGGCCAGAGTGGGATGGGGTCCTTTTGTTAGTTTGAAGGAGCTGTCCTGGGAGAAGAAGTGCAGACCAACAAGTACTGAGATACGTGTTCCTCAACCAAAGTGGGGCCATAAGGGCAGCCTCCTCTAGCACTGGCATCATTCCTGGTTCCTTTACACCTTCAATAGCAGCGACAGCAACTTTGCTATTTGGGATAAGCCTCAGCTGCTTTTTCCTCTCTTGTTTTATGCCTCCTGGGCTTTGGCGAGTATAGTGATGCTGGGTTAGAGGAGGCAGCTGTGGATGTGTTTCTGGTGAGGGTAAGCTGGTATTCGTTAAAGAATTGGAGAGGAGCAGGATGAGATGAGGAGAGGCTATGGGAAGGGAAATACACCTTCATAAAACATCAATCCAATTCTTCTGACAAATTAGAATGGACCATCTCTCTAGAGTTATAATTACTCTAGTTTTGTTTCAAGCTCCTAAAATTCTTGCTGTATAATCACTGTTTAGCAGACAAAGCAGGACTGTTACATGGCATAATTTTGGAAAGCTTTTCATTAATTCCCACTGGTTTTATGAAAGAGAAGGTGGGTATGAGTATTTATTCCTTGATTCTATTACACTTCGATGTGTTAGCAGCTTACAGTAAAATGTTTCACTCCAGTGTTGACCAGATGAAAAGACAATATTGCTAAATATAACTTTTTTTAATATTAGAAAAACTTGGATTTGTCTTCTTGCCATGCTACAACAAATCAACAAAAAATGGTGTATAATATGTACTAGTATGTTTAATGATTTACAGTTAGAAATCCACCATGAAAACTACTGTTTTCATCTTTAAAAATGTCACACAAGAAACTCTAGTGTTTGGCTTTCCAATGCTCCTTACAGCTTATAATGTGCTGTCAACGTGAGCACAGAATCATAAGTCAGAATCATAGGCATTACATATTTTTCTATGGTCCAACTGTAATCTATTACTGAAAATAATTACATGGGCACAAAGGCTGAAGCAGCTCTTTGTCCGGATTAAAAAATTTTCATATATATATATACACAGTAGGGTACATGTGCGTGGGATGCTGAGTCTTTTTCAGATCTAAGCTCTAGTTAGCCATACATATTTTCATGGTGCAAAGAAGTTTAGGACATTGCCATGTGTAGAATGAATATTTATACTGCTTGTTTGTTGACTGCTGTGGGCTAGCCTATTAGCTATAATTATAAAAAAAAAGAAAACCAAACACAACCCCCCCCAACCCAAACACATTTATATTTAATTTTTCAACTAAGTCATCTAATAAGGTATGAATGTAACAGTGTTTCTGAAGAAATCCACTATTTTGAAGTAAGTAAATGTGACTGATTTATCTTGGTGACAGGTCTAAGGATAAATGCTGTGCAGAAGTTAGATGAGGCCTTAGGGTTATGGTTGATTGGCTAAAAGACCTTTTGTAGAAAACGGCAGGATGGTTACCTTTGTCTCATGTTTGGGCTTGTTTTTTTCTTTTTTTTTTCTTTTCCCTTAAAAAATATGGAAAATTGTGACAATTTATGCTCCTTAACTTACCTCCTTTTAAAAATGTCCTTCCTGCTTCTGGTCACTCTTTGTTAACCCAACAGTTGAAGAAGAAAAGTCCTTACCTTCTGCCTTGTGTTCTCCTAAAAATATGATGTGTACCATGGAATTTCACTTTACTCAGACCTCTAAGACACATTTTTGTAAATATAATATTTATACACTTTTAGATATTTATATGCATAATTCTGACTGCATTTTTTGCTTTGTTTTGCTTGCATGGATAACAGTTGGGATGGATTTGTTCACTCTAGATGATATTTATTCCTTTTACTTCATTACACATAATCCACCTGTGCTAGATCTTAAGGTCTGTGTACACTTTATACTCTACTAGAGAGCTTATCAGCTTCTCTGCAGGCAGCTCAATTTGAATTTTAAAACTGAAAATGAATGAATTTGTGCTGCTTCTTCAGCTTCTCGCAGAGCTACTCTTGCACCCTCCTAATGGTGTGATAACTGGGGGATATCAAGCTTGCAGGGTGTTGTTGATTATGGCTGAAGGGTTTATGATTTCATTCTGATCAGAAGCTACTTCTACTAATATTATTTCTGCACTTCTCTACCTCTTTCCCCTTTTGAGAAAGTCTGAGATTTGTTCACTGGGATAAAGACATCAGGAAAAAACCAAGAGCAATAGGTAATTTTAATTTTAGACAGAATGAAAGTCCAGACCCAGATGTACAAATAATATTCATGTAAATTGTTCACTTCATTATCCTGTAAGACAAATGTTAACTCATACTTGGCTTTCAAGTCAGGTAGGTGTTCAAGGAGTTGCTGAACATCATTGGAATTTCTTATTGGTAGCCTGAGTTACTTCACCTTCTTTACAATGCATACCTAAAGTAATAAAAACATCAGATTTTAAAATTGAGTCTAATTCCATTTATGAATGCATTAATTTCTTTTAACTTATCAGTGTACCGTAATAATGGCCAGTCTTCGCGAGCGAAGATTTGGGAAAGGTCATTAACCCTTCGAGCCTGCGCAGTGGATTTTTTAGGTGAGACCCAGTGTGCGCTGAACTGAGCCCACCCTTTAATCCTGAGGTTCATCTACCAGGGCCGAGCAAGCTTGGACAGTGGCAGTGAGGGTCTCAGAACGTAGGTTTGTTTAGAGTGACCTTCTCTTAGATGGATTGCCTTACAAGGCTGACGAGCTCCATCTGCCCGGGGGGCTGGGAATCGAACCCGGGTCGCAGCGGTGAGAGTGCTGCACCCTAACCACTAGACCACCAAATCATCATTAAACATAGAATCATAGCATGGTCTTGGTTGGAAGGGATCTTAAAGATCACCTAGTTCCAACCCGCATGCTATAGGCAAGGACACCTTCCACTAGACCAGATTGCTCAGGGACCTATCCAACCTGGCCTTGAACACTTCCAGGGATAGGACATCCACAGTTTGCCTGAACAACCTGTTCCGGTGCCTTACCATCCTCACAGGAAACTATACCTAGCATCTAATCTAAACTTACGCTCTTTCGTCTTAAAGACGTTATGTCTTGTCCTATCACTGTTCTCCACCCAGCCTGTATTTGTGCTTGGGATTGCTCTGATCCAGGTGCAGGACCCTGCACTTGGCCTTGTTGAACTTCATGAAGTTCACACAGGCTCACCTCTCAAGCCTTTGAATCCCTTCCCTCCAGCGTGTCGACTGCATCACACAGCTTGGTGTCGGCAGCAAACTCTCTGAGACAGCACTTAGGCCCAGTGTCCGTGTCACTGACAAAGCTGTAAAACAGTGACAGTCCCAGTACCAAACCCTGAGGAATGCTACTAGTCACTGATGTCTACCTGGACATCGAGCCCTTGACCACAAATCTTTGAGTGTGATTGTTCAGCCAATTCCATATCTACTGAGTGGTCCACACATCAAGTCCAGGTCTCTCTGGTTTAAAGACAAGGACGTCATGTGAGACAGTGTACCTTACAACCCAATCAATTCTGTGATATGATTCTGTGATACATCAGGCTGCTCAGAACCCCATCCAACCCAAACTTTAAGACTTCCAGGGCTGGGGCATCCACAGCTTCTTTGGGCAACCTGTGCCATTGTCTCACCACTCTTTCGATATCAAAAAAAGCATTTGCAAACTATTGCTCCTCTTGTGGACTAGAGTATGCCTTTCTTCCTACAGAAATTGTAAGTAATGTAAAGGAAGATGATGTTAAAATAGAAAATGTTCTTTAGTCCCTTCTTTTGATTTTCCTTGTCATAAAATAGACTTTTGTCAACTCTTAGGAGGCACTTTATAAAATGATGTGCAGAGAGAAGCAGGGAGAATATAGACAATGAGAATGAAGTATGCATATTTAGCATTCAGTTCTATTAATAGGAAATTGTAGTATCTTGATGAAATACAGAGATAGAGATAATTACTTTTTCATTTAAGCAGAAATGATTTTATCTTCAAATATTCTGTCCAATATGTTTTGACGCTGCAAAATTCATAGCTTCGTATTTTCAGTTTTCTCAAATAGCATATCCTCTATTTTGAGATATATTTTTGTTTTTGTATTATCTGTATTTTTTTTGACATGTCTAAAGCTCTATTAAACATGGATCTGACTATGACCTATGGTATATTTCATGAAGTGTAACTTTATTGTGTTTTTATTGGAATTAATGGAATTACTTCTACCTGTACGTGCAGGAAAGGCGGTAGAAAGGCATTTTTTGACAATTATTATAAATTCTTTCCACCATAGACACCCTGCGTTTGTTTCTTGACCCCAGGTTTTATCTGTTATGCATGTAGCTTTGGGGTTTCCATCTTAGTTTCATATGTTTTCCTTCTTTTTCATTGTGGTGCTCAAATAATGTTTCTTTCAGTGATTTAAATGGGTTTATAGTCATGGATATGCTTGTATGTGATGACCAATGATGCTCTTCCTTTTTTTTTGTCATGTCAAGATGAAAGCAAGCACTCTTAATGAAATGTTAATTTTTAAAATTTGCTTCTTAAAAGTGTGTGTATATTTCTTGTTGTTGGAACTGTAATCCCATTAATGTGTTTGAAGGTGGGGTTGGATTTATTTTTCTTCACATTTGAAACTCATACCATTCTATTTGAGGTGCGAATAATAGCTATTTTGTTCTGGTTTTTTCTTTTTCATTGCAGAAAATAAAAAGATGAAAAATCATAGTATAGAGATCAGTTGGATTATGTCTAAAAGAGGCTATGGGTATGGCATGTTTTATCTTAGTTGGCTACTGATTTGAAGGAATCTGCAGTAAGTGAAGGAACTTCATTAGTCTGTTGGTACACCAGTACTGAGTTAAGTGATGGAATACCTTCTCTTCTGTACAGTGTAATTTTGTCAAGGAGATAAATTGCAGAGTGCATTTTGTCGTGTTGTGTTTTCGTGTTAGTTGATTGTAATTATTGTTCATGGGGTTACTGAAGTTAATTTCTATATGGGAGAGATGTAATTTTCCTAGCTATATAATGCACAACATGTTCAACTGTCACTAATATATTTAAGTTTCATTAGAGTGAATTCTTTATGCTGATTAGAGAGAACCATAGCATGCCTGAAAGAAAAGTACAGAGGTTATAGGATTTGCTTATAGTTATGCACTCTGCATCAAAACATGTTTTTAAAAGGAAACACTCTCCAAAGTTTAAATAAATCAAGTGGGCAGAATTGTGACTTTCCCAGTAGTGCACGGTCATGGGGTGACTTCATTGATACTTTCTTTTCCCTCCTGCTTTGTTTTTGGCTGCTGGCTAGTTGGTTAGTTTCTTTCCTTGCCATGCATTAGGAGGAAGAAGATGTGTTAGTTCTTAATTTCTGAGCCACGTGATTTGCACCTTCTACGAACAGATCCATGGAACTTGAGGAACAAATTCCACAGCTGTTTATAAAATAAATTGGGTGTGACACAGGCTTCAGGTAAAATGCCTCTGAGTTTTTCTTCTGGAAAGAAATGTACAATATTGGTGGCCTTCAAGTAAAATCAAAAGCAGCCTTTTGGGGAATACAGAGCTTTTGAGAGTGTGGACTTAAAATCAGTAAACCCAAGATAGATTAGCCAGTGCTAGATGCCAGTTGCAGGCAGGGCTGTATCATTTGCACAGGCACAGCATTCAAGAATCCTGATCAGAAGTTGTCTACCCTGTGACCTTCTGTACAACACTGTGCATATTCTTTGAAAGTGAAGAGAAGGACGAGTCTGATTTCTGCTTTTCCCAATGCACTCACATTTATCCCCTGACGAGACAACACATTTTTCCTTAAGCAAGCAAACATATTTAGATGGTGGATATTTGAATAAAAGGGACTCATTTTAGTGTCCCTTAGTAATTACTCAGGGCCGCTGTGATGTCGTGCTGATATGAACATATATGAAAATCTGTCTGTCATTAGATTTTTTTTTTTGAAGCCTAGCAGATACCTCGAATTTGTAGTTGGCCTTATGATGAGTCAGTTTTATATTGAAAGAGATCTTCCTACCTGGTGAGTAGAAAGTGAGAAAAAAGTTAATAAAGGAAACAGTTTCTCTCTCTCTATAGGTCACATTTTCATTAAAAAGAGATGTATTCGTATCATTCTGTTACAAGACCTTTGAAGGCAACATTTCGTTTTCTCAAAATATAGTAGAGCTGTATAGTTTGTTGGTGTTTTCTATCAAGAGGGAAAGCTCCACAGGCACTTAAAATGTTGCATACTATGCTTGCCTGTTTAACAGCAGAAAAAGGGAGGGGGTCAAATCTTACCATCTTTCTTATGAACTGCTGCTTAATGTCACTGTTTCCTAACTCTGTGTTATTTTAGCAACAATGCAGTTTGCTGGCTGATTGCTGAGACTCCATGGGGAAAAATTAACTAGCTAGCCCCTTTAAAAAAATCGGCCTTTTTTCTCAAGAATTTTGAGGTAATGAAATAGAAAGTTCACTGTGTTCAGAATAATTACTAATATTATTTGTACATATCTATCAACCATACACTCATTATACTTGCACAGTAAATATCAGCAAAGAGTTTTTCAGTTACTTCACTGTACACTCTTGTTGTGTTGACTCTGCATCTGGTTGTAGTCTTGTTTCTTCTTCATTAGTCATAGAGCAGTCTGGTGACAAACATTAACTTTCAAGAAAACCATATGTATAGACTTTAACCAGTGAGTGAACCTAAATATTAGCCAGTGTTCCTCTCTGTCCATCCTTACTCTTATCCAAAATCATGGAGTCATGATTTATTTTTCCTTAGTTTTTCAGGTTCTGTGGGGAAATATACCCTTGAAAGCTGCAGGTTAAGACTGTCAGATTTTAAACCTCTGTCACATTGTCCTTTTAACTGAGCACAGTTTCTGTTGTTGGGATTTGTTAGTTTGGGGCTTTGTGGTTTTTTTTTTTTTTGCACTGTCTTAAATCACCATAGTAAAATATAACAGAAGCACTTTATCTTTTGTGAATGAAGACAGGCCCTGTTTTTATCTTTAAAGGAGGGATGCATATGCATAAATGAGTAATTTATTCAAATGTTTTGTGTATGAAATACACAGGGTGAATTTCTACTTTGGGGAAAGGATCAGAGTTAAAAAGAGCAACTAATAATACCATTTACAATTCTGAATCCTACAATGAATCATCACAGCATTAGTTACCACTAATTTGACATAATGAAGAAGTGGTAGAGAGAGATTGTGGTTAAATGGTTAACTATACTTTGTTTGTAAGAAAGGAGGAAGGAAATTTTCTCCTTTTTATGAAATTCAGTTACTTACATGCATATTGCTTGTGTATACACTATATAAGGTTTCCTATAGCAAAATTGTACTACGGCACCTAAGGGATGACATTGTCCTTCCTATCAAATCTCCTTTTTTCTTTTTTCTTTTTTTTTTTTTCATTCCCCAGTAACTGGGAGCTGTTTAACTATAGCTTCAATGGGATGGAAATGCAGTTATCTATTACAGAGGTCACTGTTGAAAGAAGCTTTCTGGATAAAACCAGTGAATTTCAACAGTGGTGCCTAATTAATTCGTTTTGTGCATCTAAATGACTCTCCATCCTGTACAGGGACAGAGCACAATGCATACCTACTCTGCCAAAGTTTCCCATTGATTTCCATTAGGTCAGGTTTCCTTTCAAAGCACCACCATTAATGGATCATGTTTAGTTACCAAAGCAAGGAGTTACTCCTGTCAGGCATATCTTGGATTTGGAAAACTGCCATAATTACAAACACTTGCTTGTATACCAGTGCTTGACAGAATGCCAGAACTAGAACTTCTTTTAATTATACAAAGGCTGCTGCAATTACTTCATCTTTTACATGGAATATTAATTGTAGATTTCTACTTTAAAGTATCATGGACTTTCTCCAAAGAGGAGGAGGTCTTACTCATCATTGTATTTCCTAATTTATCCTTGCAGAGTAGCAATCTGTCCTTACCTCTGAGCAAAGATTTCATGGAGAATGACTGACATGAAAGTTTCCATTTTGCAAGATCTCCTGGCTCTTCCAAAATATGCTACAATCTTTCTTAGAATTTAAAGCTATGCTATATCTGTCCAGTGAGAACTGTATATTTTAGGATGCATTTCCCCTGCTGTTTCATTATTTTTAGGGCTGAATCCTCCAAAATGTAGGCTGAATGAGTAAGATTCTACTGAGATCCATTTTAGGGAAAAGTATAAATGGATTTATTTATGCAAGTTTGAAGGAAGCTAAAAACTAAAAGTTAATTCAACATCTATTCTTAAATACTGCTTCAACCTGTGAGTAACATAGACTTAGAATCTCTAAGATTATAGAAGAGGGCAAATATTCATAAACACGTTATTTCTGAGGTGTATGTTCTCACACTTCTGAATTTCTTCCATTCGCTTGCTTCTTGCAGTTTATTCTGATGCTAAAAATTCAGAAAGTAACTTGTGGTGTAATTCATTCTGCACTTTTATAAGCAGTGATATTTGAAATTATCTTTCCGCTTATCAGATTATACTCAGAAAGAGAAGTGTTCTGGGCTGGGATGTAAGTTAGTTAGAAATGGATCCTTAGTAGCAATGGAAAACAGACAGAAAAAAAAGTTCCTATCCTATATATACTAAAGAAACCTATTGTGTAAAGTTAAGTTAAAAACTGCACTATGCTGAAAAAGAAGTACTGAGTTGTTGCATCCTCTTACAGTGTCGAGCTGTATATTCAGGATTGTCATGACAATTGTCTGTATGTGGAGTTATCAGATGACACTCTGTAAGCCCTTACACATAAAAAGATATGAAGAAATGCTTCACTGGTTCCCTTGGATGGTGAGGTTTTTTTTCCTCTTTCAGAGTGTGAGCATGATTAATGTATTTGACTAACTTTTCTTACATCAGAAAACATAAATACTAAAGGGAAGATAGGTGTGGGCAAAAGAGATGTAAGAAATTCCAAAAAATATACAGATTTTTCCTAGCATTTCTTGCTTTTATTAAAGGTAATGAAATTTAATTTAGGATTGGTTTTGGTAGTATCTGTGCCCAAGAAGTCTTGTCAGAGCTTGATAAAACTCAATTTTATAAATGGAAAATGCTTCCTTAACAAGATTAAGAATAAAAGTGTGCAGGAGCTGTTCTGTGGCATTGGCTGTGTTAACCAAGTTGGCTGCCGCTAACCATTAGTTACAGAAATGTTTATTGCTTGCCCCGTTCTCACTTGCCAGGTGTTTAGAGTTTTAGTTGTCTTTTGCATGGGGGAAAAAATCAACAAAAATATTGTACAGATTTCTGAATGCAAGGACTAAGTGCTGTGTGTTTGTTTGCATCAGAAATACAGAAGCAGTATGATGTCCCTAAGCTTTCAAGCAAGGACTTGACTCTTCACAAGGAATTTGTGTCAAGGGAGTGGCTTTTTCTATTCCTGGGAGAATCCTGTTGGAGTTGTAAGCCTTTGAAATATCACATCTTAGCAGAGACTTATTAAGAATTCAGTTTAACACCCTATAGATTCTGACTATATTCAAACATGACTGACCAGTACTGTTAGAGGTTGAGCACATCTTTATTGCTAACAGTTCGGACTGCTAAAAGTAATTTCCTGGAACAGAGTAGAACACATGTATGTGTCCCTGTGTTCTTCATAGTCTAGTAGTTTCCAGGCATCACAGGAAGGGAGTAAAAAAATGAGAGACCTGCAAAATGGGAAAAAATCTTGGCAGAAAGTTGTGTGATGGAGAGAACAGAGACTGAAGGTCAGTTCAACAGAGCGTAAGTTGAATAGGATCTGGAATGTAGCAATGCAGAGGAGACAAGGATAGGGGCTGGAAATAGCTGGGCAAGAATCAAGAGGAGTGGGGTCTAAGAGAAAAATATTTATAGATCTGGGGCAGACATCAAAGATAGGACTAGGAAGAGGAAGTTCATGGGATTATTAAGGCCACAAAGACTGGTATATCTGCCATAACAGAAGAGGCTAAGAGAGCTGGCACTGTTTAGTCTGAAGAAGAGAAGGTTTAGAGGGAACTTATCCATATGTACAAAATATCCATTGAAAACAAGAGGCAATGAGCACAACTGAAATAAGGGAAATACATAAGAAAAAACTTTACTGTGAAAGTGGTTGAACAGTGGATAAGGTTGCCCAGGGGGACTCTGGAGTTGCCCTCCATGGAAATATTCAGTACCTGTCTGGGCAGTGCCCTGAACAGCCTGCTGCAGTTGATGACCCCACTTAAGCCAGAGAGAATGGTCTAGACAATCTCCAGAGGTGCCTTCTGACCTTAGTCATTGTGTGATTCTGTGAGCAGGGCAGACTGGAATACAAGCAGTGTGATGAGAAGCCTGAAGACAAAACAAAAGAGTCTATATATAAGAAGTAATACTGGCAAGAGGAGTTAAGTAAGAGTAAAATTACGTGTGGGTCATGGGCAGCCTAGAGGATAGATAAGAAAGGCTCAGATTTAGAGAAAGCTGAGAAGTGAGCCTGAAATGTAGTCCAGGATCACTGCATCTCAGTATTTTTTAAATGCAGGATAAAGCTGCAGAACTGACAACTAAGTCATCCCTGAAAAGTGATGTTCTGTGTCACTAGGTTGTCAATCCCTCCCTGTTGCCCCATTGCCTGAAAGCTGCAGGTGTCTTCACTGGGGACTTGAAAGCTCAAAAGCTAATGATGATTCTGCTGGATATCTGTATAATAGCACAAAATATTCTGTGAAGTAAAAGTTACACACAGGTGTCAAAGTCAAGCCTTTGTTACTTAGGATATGCCAGATTTTGGTTGCCAGTGCAATCTCTTATTTGTTCCTCTTCAGGAACATGGCGAGATAATGTGCAATTGTCTCATTAGAAGTAATCTTTAGCTCATTTAGTGAAGAGGATGACTGTGCTCCAGGGTGTCTTGTAAAGAATTAGTTATTTAATAAAGGGGTCTCTTGGCAGTAAGACCCTTACTGGATTTTCAGAAAGTTGAGATTCATTGTCAAACAAGGGAAAAGACTTCAGGAAGAGAAAGAAACCCTTTTTGATGAAAGAAATTGAGCTCCACTCTCAAAAACTATGATTCCCAGTAAGTTTTGGAGTGATACTAGGTAGGTGTTTTTAAACCAGGTCTTTCACAAATGGCTAGTGATAGAACTTAATCTGGGCCTCTGCACTGGGGTCCTGTGGAACAACCTACAGAACTGCTCATTTTTTTCAGCTACCGTTGGATTCAGTGGTAACTTTACCCTGCAGAATATTTAGAGATAGTAGCAGTGTTGTATTTGTGACAACGATTAGGACAAGAGGGCGCCATCTTAAGCTCTGCCACGGCAAGTTTAGGTTGGATATTAGGAAGAAATTTTTTGCAGAGAGAGTAATCAGTCATTGGAATAGGCTGCCCAGGGAGGTGGTGGATTCACTGTCCCTGGAGGTTTTTAAGATGAGACTGGATGTGGCACTTAGTGCCATGGTCTAGTAACCACGGTGTTGTTGGATCAAGAGTTGGATTTGATGATCTCAGAGGAGTTTTCCAACCTGGCTGATTAAATGATTCTATGATAGGAATGGGTGAAAATTATAAAACTTATTAGACCCAGTGGTACACCTGAAAAGAAAGCAAGCAAACTTTGGGGCATATGGGCCCATGCTAAGAATGAACAACACTGTCTGCTGAACAATCCCTGGACTGTGTGTGCAGCTTTCCAGGCTAGGTAAGAGGCACAGCTCAGCCTATGTGAGGGGCGAGGGAGGCCTCTGCTAGGGAAAAAGGACTTCTTGATGAGGAAGATTAATAATTTTACTGTAGTGTGCTTAATAGACTATTGATATGGTTAGTTATGTGCCTATGTGACTCGCAAATGTGAAAATAATGCATAGTTATCTTTTTTGGCATATGGAAGTAAATAATAGACAATAAGCACTTTAGCATCAAATTCAGCCATTAATTACCAAGATGTCTAAGATGAGAAAGTAGTTCAATTCTAAGCTCGATAACTTTGCCTGAAATAATTTACAGTTATATTGTCTTTAACAATATGAAAAAATTTTATAGTGATTGGTAATGAACACTTGTATGCTTTCACTTGGACTCTTTGTGTGTATTGTAAGCGTATTTAAATAGATTCTTTGGCTCTAACCCATGCCACACTGATTTTTGCCAATGTCTTTCCTGAATCTCCAGTTTCAGACTAGTTTTCTTTTTTCTTCTTTTGAATCAGTGTTCAGACCATTGCCTTTTTCTCTTTCTCAGCTGCCTCTGCGCATTTATAGGCCATGGCAGAGTGCCCAGCAGGCCTCACCAAATACCATTTGCACGCTTTTAAAGTGACATTTGATTGAGAAAAAGGGAAAACTAGTATCAAAATAAATTGTAAGATCAATACAGGCATAACTAAAATGTTAAATCTTGAGCCCATAGCACTTTGTGATATATTTGTGATACCTGATTAAATCCACTTAATTTGTCTATTCCTTGCTGGAAAAAGTCACAGTGTGTGACTTCAATTTATTTCTTTTTTCTCTAGGGAAAGTCTGACGTTTTAGCAAGTTGTCTTTATATAGGGAACCTCTGAGCAATGGGGAGAGACAACAGTGGTCTAGGGCTTTGTTTTGCACATTCCTTGAACATTTTTTAAGTTACTTACTGACTACTTTATTACTTGCAACATTTGAGTTACTCATAATTAATTCAAATAAAGCGTATTTAGTTTTCTCCTAATTTCTATAGAGACATCATTTGTGTATCTGAAGAAGTGTTTGAAGGTATTCGAGCTCTTTATGGTGTGTGCAGAAAGATAGCATCTGCATACTGAGGGATCCAAGCTGTGAGGCTCTGCCCAGCCTTCCCCAGGAGCTCCCCACTGCTCTAAGCTCCCAGATAGCCCTTAAACTCCCTAACACCCTGATGGGACCACTGGTAGCTTTTTGTTGACTTTTTTCAAAGAGAACATCCCCCATCCTGCCTTTTCTTGTCCTTTTCCTCCTCCTGGAGCATGGACGGATTTGTATTTCCACTAACCCTTGGCTCCAGCCTCATGTTGCATTTCTGCATGGAAAGCACAGTGGTGTATTGCAGCTGCTTCCCAGGAGGAGTCAGGGCAGCTTGACAAATACAGGATGTTTACTTGAAATGAAGGAGGCACTGCATGCCTTTTGCTTTTTCAAGCAAAAAATGTACTTATAGTCCTGATCTAAGCAAGGTTATGGGTTTTGTAGCCCATTTCTAGGTTTTAGGGACAGTAAAATAACTCGCTGTCTTTAGAGGATTCAATAGATATAATTCATCAACCAGCAGAAATGCAAAGTAGCTGCAAATTAGAAAGTAAATTTCTCTGAAATAATTTCTTTGTGCTTTGAATTGAATTGTTAGAAAAAAATACTTTTATATTATAAGGACATCTCAGCTTATGTCCAGCGTAAGGGTGCTGCCAATTTTGTGCAAGCTGTATTTGCATTTGTCACATAAAAAATACCATTATTTCCCTGTTAGACAGAGTTGCTGTCTTGTAGGGTAGAGATGACCACGAGCTGTACTTGTTCCAGTGTTTCCCAGGATTTTGTGGCCAACCGGGTTATATTCCCTGTGCCTGTGCAGCTACTATCCTGCCACCACCACACTGGGCTGGAAACATTGTCACAGTTATATGAACTTGATCACCACCAGAGTTCAACTGTGAGTTCTGGATTAATGTTCACGCAGCAGAGGAAATTGTTAGGCAGCTTTAGGAAAGGTCAGCAGTTTTGAGTGGTGTGGAATATAACCAGCTGTGAAGATGGAGAGATAAGATGGGGCTCGCTTTATTGTACCAGGTCATAAATTTATTTCTGTGAGATGACAGCCATCCTCTTGCATGAATTTTTATGCATGCTTCTTACCTACTGTTAGCTTTATAGATATACTGATACAAAGGGGTTTTATTTTTAAAAAGTTAAATTTTCCTTAACTAAAGTACAGGGGTTTTTTTCTCCACGAAAGAAAGAAATGAGGCTATGTCCAGATGCATGAAAATATTGGCTGCTAAAATAACCATTTAAATACGCAAATGATAAGAACCTGCCTTAACTTTTGATTTTTATTTTTTTTTAACCTGTGGACATCTTTTCTTGCAATGCAGGGTTAGCAGCAGTGCTCTGGTTTGCATTTTAACAACTCTGTATTTGCAACAGAAACTCAGAGAGGTAATCTTCGAGACATTGAAATTTGCCTCAGAAGTTTCAGAATAGCTTAGGCTGCTGATCTCCAAAATAGACCTTGTTTATCCCTTCCCTGTTATTAAAGCAATTTTCAGGAAAATCATGTTATGTGTTCCAGTAAGTTGTTTTATTTTCCATATTTCACTTTTCCTAGACTCACTCTAGCTGAACAGCACTTGCTAGCCACCAGGTGGCTGCAGGTGCAGGCAGAGTGGGAAGCTCTGGGAAGGTGGGTAAAATATCTGCAAACGTGGTGTGGTTGTGGATTTACTGTCTTCGTTCCCACCTCTGTTTCAGCTACCATCCAAGGCTGAGAGTTTGGGTGGGAGAACAAGAGGGGAACCTCTTGTCCTTTCTCCCTCCTAGAATGAGGGAGACAGGTCACGGTCTACTTTTCCTTTCTCCTGTCTTGCTCATGCTTTTAGTACCATTGAGTCACAGGGAGGCAGGATGGAGCTAGTTTAGGCTGGGGGATGCATGTGTCGAGTCGGTAAGCTCCAGGAGGGCTGAGGGGACAAGCTCTGAGGAGTGGGAGAGGTTCTCATCAGAAATCACCTCCAAACACCCCCTCCAGCACTACAGCAAGGGCAATGCAAGTTGTATATCCTCTTACCCTTGGAGAACAGCAAAATTCAATTTTGCCTGCAGTTCTGCGATGGTTTAAAGCAGCCAAAGCTGTGATGTGCTAGCATGAGTTCCTTATTTTTAGATGTTCAGAAGCAGCATTCAGGAATGTTTGGGCAGCTTTCTTAGTAAATCAGGTTGTACTGTAACCCACCATCTTCCTCCCTTCTCTCCTGGGTCTTCACTCCAGCCATTCTTGTTGCTGACAAACAATGCCTCTGACTCCACTGGTAACCCTGCATTGGTCCCTGAGGCTCTTAGCCAGCATGGACAGGCTGGGAAGATGCCTGGCACTAACTGCTTTCTCATCTTGTCAAGCTGCTGCAAAATCTGGCCTTGCGTATAATGGTGTCATTTCCTTGTGGGACACATAAATAATGTCTTAGTTCTGCCTGAGCACCAGGATAGCATTTGTGAAAGCTATTAAAAAGTTTGTGGATGTCAGGTAAATGTATATGATTAAATAAGTGGCTCAACTATTATAATTAACAGATGGCAGGAACAATTACATATTCATATTTCAGGCCAACAACATTTGGTAGATATAATTACTTTACAGGTGTTAACTGCCCTTTATTTTGAAATGAGGTGGCTCTAAACACTGAAAGTAGTCTGCAAAGTGACTTGTAGTTATGAACTTACAAGGAGGTTAATGGCTTTCCTTTTGCATGTGATGTTCAGCTCCTCAGTCCAATACCAAACCTAAAATGGAGGGACAGAGATGAGCAGGTGTTACATAATCTGATTTCTGAAAAAAGCCACTGAATGATACAATAGGTTTAAAATTCACTTTGATGTTTGAGAGATGCAAAGTCCAAACAGGGATTGAGGGACGAAGAGACATCTGTTAGGAAGAACTCCTTGGGTTGGGTTTTGTTGTTTGGGTTTTTTTCAAATTACTTTTTTCCCCGAAAGTAGAAGAGTAAATTACATGTCATTTGGATTAGATTCTGGTACAGATTGTGATGACTTGTGGACAGAAGAGCAAAAATGTATAAGTAGGTGGTAAATTTATGCTCATTTTGAAATGTTTTTTTTTTAATAGAATCAAAAAGTGATTATTCACTGTTTTACATAATAAAGTTTGCCAAAGATGATAACTTGCATATGCAAAACACAGATGCAATAAATTATAATTTTTTAATTTTCTTTGGTTTATGCTTTATATTTAACACTTGATTTAAACAAAAAGAGCTGAAAAATCCGTGAAAAATTAAATACGCTTCATTGGCAGATGAATAGGACATTAATAAAATTTTACCATTTCCATAGATGGAGGAGATAAGGTATACAATCAAGAACAAAGACTGATCTTTAGTTTTCACCTTTCTTGATAATTGGTATCTAGAACTATCAAAACATTAGACTCATTTCAATATTATCATTTCAGCATTGTTTTATTTTGATTAGGCAATTCGCTCGGTAGCCTAGTTTATTTCTGTTTGGCATCAAAGATTACTATTTATTGAAGAATCTAGGCAGCTTAAAAAGTAGCTTACAAGATCACACTTACTAGTTCTACATTGAAAGTCATCTTTATACACAGTGGTGGTCCCTGCATTGATGCTGATCATGGTTTTTAGCTGTCTTGTCAGGGAACAGAGCAGCCATCCTCTTCAGGGTGCCAGAAGATGTATGTTAGGGGAGAGGGAGCAGAAATGGTGAAGTGGGGAAGGAAATGAATGTGGAACTTAGATATAAACTTAAATAGAATGGGAAACCTTGATGTTTGTAAGCACTATCAGCTGAGTGCTGAAGCACAGGTTACATACCTTTGTGCTATATAAAAGCCTGCTGTGATGCTTATAAGAGTTGGGAGGGCTTGGGTGGTGTGCAGTGCTCCAGCATGGGCTCTGCTGCCTGTGCTGGGCATGGCAAGGGTTGCATGTCCATCTTGATGGGTGCTCACATCTTTAGACCTGGAGCATAAAGAAATATTCCTCATCATTAGAATGTTTATCTCTTTCATAAGTTTTCCTGTAGTAAAAATGTCACATGCATTATTCTTGTTATGCAAAATCACAGCAAATGGCAAAAGGTCAACAGTAGCTGTCAAGATTATCAGAGAGTAATTGTAGCAGTTTCATGGCATATCAAATGTGAAGGCTTTTATTTAATAATAGTTCACATGGAGTAGCTGGGAAGTAAATATCAAATGCAAAACAAATGCTAGGTGAAAGGAATGCAAAGGGTTTATTTTTTTTTTCACTTTGTGGGTTTTTTGCTCTTGCTTGCTCAATCATTTTGAGCCCCTCTATTGCCATAGCAGATATTTCATCTCCTCCATTTCTGATTATGTATTTTTGACAGTTTTGAAGTCTCTGAAAGTCTGACTTGATTAAATCATAATTTCTTTCTTTTTTAACCTTTGAATTTTTTTCCTCAGTTTTTATTTTGACTGAAGAGCATGGAAATGTATCCTTTTCAGAAAAAAAGATTCTGTAGACTGAGATGGTTTTATAACGTGGCATACTTTGAAATGGAATGTTTGTCCTGTTAATAGAGAATTAGATCTTCTTGGAACAGTTTTGACAAATGCTGCTTGACTTAGAGGTGAAGAAGATTGTTGAGAGTTTGCTATTTTCTTACAGAAGTGTCACATATGTGAAAATAACACAATGGTGCGGTCACGGTCCCATATGTTTGAGGGAAGAGAAAGAATTGTGTGTTATGTAATACAAAGCCTGAAAGTATAGGTCAATGTGAAATAAAATGAAAAATTGAAGAAATTAATTTAAAACAAAATACGCTAAGTGCATTCCAAAGTCCAGGAAAAAAACCAATATATATACAACTTTTTCCTCCTTTTCTTCTGTTTTGTTAGAACAGTATGAAATTAGATATTTGGACTGTTTTTTTAATTTATTCATTTATTATCACAAGTGATAATAAACTGAGAGGGCAGCTGCTTCATTATGCAGTGGGTACATAGCAGGCGTAAGCACTTAAATCTTGGTTTAAAACTGCTGGGATTGTTGTGTATTTCAGTGCTTAGTGACAGTTGTTTCCTCTAGTTTTAGAATTGAGTAAGTGTGCTGAACTCATTTTCAGGGTTAAAAAGCTAATTTTGAGTTCTGTGTATCCTAGTCTGGAGTATTTTTCACGTATGGATTGTAGTTTTCAGTTTTTAAAAATAAAATAGTTTAGGTAGAGATTCCTTGCCATAGAAAATAGCATTCAGCCTTTTACTTGTTTGGGCTTATGGGGCTGTTATTCATAGACAAGCTAGCAACACATAACCAGTTTAGAAATACCATATCAGAGGTTTAACAGTGAATTATTAATTCTGACACAATTATAAAGAAGTAATTAATTTTCTGTAACAATTATTTAATATGGATTGCTATGTCTATGCTGTGCATTGTTGCTATTAGAAAATTTCTAACCTTGCTTGCATTTTTGAAAAAAAATCTTTAATTCTCTTTACACTATTTTACGAAGTATTATTTTGTTCTGTGTTTGAGGGGGGGAAGTAATCCTGATGTTTTCCTTATTTACTGAGTTACCTGGTGTATAGCATAGCACTACTGAGAAGGAAGCGAACTGTGTAATATTTGTACACAAAACTGGAGGTTGATATTGCCAGTGACATACAAAAGTGTGTTGGAGAAGGCTTTCCAGGACATTTGATAGTTGTGACAGGAGACATATCTGTTAAATAGCAGAAAGATACAGATGGAAATACATACCTCACCTAAATCTAAGGTGTAATAATTAATAAGTGTGATAATAATGGTTCAATATACTGATTATCTACACAAGAATTTTAAAAGCTGCTTTAAGTGTTAATAGTTTATCAGTATATCGACTAATCAAGTTCTAGGGTGGGGGGAATAAAGTACAAGGAATAATTTAAAATAGTTGTTTACTGTGTTATTAATAACCATAACCATAACTTATAGGATTTTCCCTAAGTTTGGAAAGTTTATATTGTGCTGTTATTACAGGTTTTGTCTTGACTTTCCTGGACTCCAGCTCCTTGTGTAAAGTGGAAAAGGGTGAAAAATCAGGGTACTTTTTGACTGTGTTAATTCAATTCAGACTGTGAAATTTCCTCTACTGGAATTCTGTTTTATTTAAGGCTTAGTTAATTCAGCATCTAATGTCTCAGCCACGGGGAAAAAAATCAATTTAACAGCTTGTTTATTGATTTATAGTATTCAGTTGCAAGACTAAAGAAAAATGGATGAGGAGGCAATCCACTCCTTCACACAGCATAGGCCCAAGACTGTCTGAACCCCGCTCCGTTAGTGTGACTCGTGTTGATGTGGAAGAGAGGTGGGCAGAGGGGAATGGGAGGCTGGCATCCCAGTCGTAATTTTTAGTGTTGTGTCTCATCTGGTTTTGCCCATACAAAGCCTGAGCTCTTCAGAGATGCTCCATTCAGGTCAAAGCCCAGGAAAAATAGCAGGTAGGAGAGGTCCTGGCAATGGTGGAGAGAAGGTTAATCAGGTTAATGCTTTTCTGGTTGTTGTGAAGACTATAAACACATTTTGTGGCATTTTTATGTTCACGGTGAGTGCCTCGGTTTTACATCTGTTATTTGCAAATAATAAAATGCAAAATACCTTAGATTTTTGCCTGGGTGTGGGAATCAAGTACCTGGAGTTGCTCTATCTGTATTTGGAATTGCTGATGACATTGTTAGATCAAGTAAAGAGCAGGAAATTTTTTTTTTTTCAACTGTGGCAGGAGAATCTAATACACCTGAGCCTTTAAAATAGAGCATTTTGGAGTTTAAGGGTCTAAGGGTGCCATGTGAGACAGGGGAAAGAGGAGTGTTTATGGAGAAAGCGAAGAGACATCGGGTGCATGGAGTCTGCTGGAGACCCTGGCGAGCTGTCAGACATGTCAAGAGAGACTCTGAGGAGTTCTTGTTCTGTGACAGACAGAGACTCTGGTAAAATGGTTTTCTGAATGAAGACTTCTCTCAGTTTTATTCAGACGACATATAAATGCTTGATTTGCTCTTATTACTGCTTAATTTTTTCTTTAGAGCTCATTTATGAACAAATTTGGCTGGTTCTAAATGAGTACTGGTGACAACAAATGTGCTATACTTTCATGATCAGCCTAAGTCAGAAAAGACACAGAGCTGATTCTTGTACCTAAATCCATGTCTGTACAGGAATATCTTGGAAGGACAGTGGAAATCAACCAAGTTCTGTATAAACCCACAGAAATAACACTTAAATTTCTAATGCCTATTTGTCTTTTAAACAGTTATGTTGATAACGCCAGAAGACAGTATTTTGGAAGGGGAAAAAATATGACATTGAGTGACAAAAAGGAGATTATCTGGTTTTATTTTAGCTGTGTTGATACTTGTTCAGATATTTGAGTTGAAAACACTAAAGAAAAACAAGTAAAACTGACAGTGCAACACAGTGGTGTATTTTTCCGACCAGGACCTGCAGGAGCATTTTAAATGGGCAAGAGGATTAGGTTTCAGAGAGGTGTCTTTGTGTTTGGCCTCTGACTCTAATTCAAGTTCTCCTTGGGGAATCTTCAGTGACTTTCACCAAGACACTGGTCTTTAAGAAAAAATTGTATCATTGTTTTTTGCAGTCAAGCATGACTGGGGTTTTTTGTGGTGTTTCCATAGAAAGAAGGTGTAACCCTCTTTCCCACTGCATTGCCATTCTTTTCTGGTTTTGTTGTATTTTTCTCTGCAGTTGGTAATATGACATACTTGCCATATTTTAATTCAGAAAAATGTGTGTATACATAGTCTTCATTTTGGGTGACAAGCAAAGTGAATTAGTAAATATGTTTGCAGATAAAGTTTACTGCCCTTAAACCTTTTGTATTTACCTTTAGGGTTTTTTGGATCTTTTGATTACAAAATGCAATCAAAATTTTGAGCTGTGAAGTGAGAATCTGTAAAGCCAAGATAGTTCCCTATATAAATTTATAACCTTATACTTGTTAAAATTTTGTACTTCCTTTGAGATTTAAAATTGAATTTTGATTTCTACTTTTTTTCTTCCTCTGATAGTTTAGAGGTAGTATAGATAATATGGCTCACTGTCTACACACAAATGTAAATTAAATGCCTGTATTCGGAAGTAGTACAGAAGCACAAAAAGAATTTTGGGGATGTGGATCAGCAGTCATCAATAGTTCTTTGTGTAGTTCTGTGACAAAAAAACAGGGTCACAGCTAGAAGGAAAGATGTGATTTTGTGAGTATGACAAATACTGATAACTTCACGCACATCTGGTGTCTGAACTTTCAACACGCAGATGCAGATTTGGGATAAATGGCAAAAAGTGGCACAAAGAGAGTCATGGCTTAAGATGCAGTCTTACAAAAAGTGACTTAAAGATTTCAATCTGTCAGAGAGGAGGTGAATATACAAGATGTATATAGAGGAATAATACTACCAGGGACAAAACACCTCTTTCCTCTAGAAGAGGAAAAACGTAAGAACCTCAAATGGCTGCATGCTGAGGTCAGGCTCATTTAAATTAGAAGTGAGGCACAATTATTTATCTTTAACTGTGGGGCTATTAATCATTAGAACAAATTACTGAGAAAAGTCGTGGAAACAGACAATTGCCATAAATTATAACTCCTTGAGGAATTACCACTGGATTCAGTTATTGGTTTCACCAAAGAAGCATATTATGGAACCAAAATACATTATCTGAAGGAAATTGAACTCAAGCAGTAGCACAAGCCACATAAGGCCAGGATATTATCAGCTGTGCGATACCATAGCATGGTTGTAATTGTAATCATAGCTACAGCTCCATCATTTGTTTTTTTCTTCATAACAGTATCATTAAAGTGATTTCTCATCCTCTTGCCTTTTTTCAAGGAATGTTAAGGAAATGAAAGTTGTTGGATTTTCATGCTTAAACGGAAATAAGGATAACACAAATTTTACAGCTTTGCTTATATTTGCAAGGAGTCTATCATTTTGCTGTCAATATAAACTGGTATCTTTTGGCTTTTTTAAAGGTCCTTTGCAAATGCCAAATGCTGATTGTTATAATCAGGCTTTTAAACCACCACGTAAACAGCAGGTTATGTAAGACTCTGTTTCCAACCAGTTCTATTAAAGATAAAGCTGTTTCATTTGTGGGCTATATAATATAAATTAATTTCTTACAAGTCTGTGGATAACTTCCTCTTCTGATATTTTATATTTAGGTAAATTTAAATTTAGGTAAGATCTATTAATCATGTTAAAAAGAATTAAAACTGACTCAGAGTATTTTGGATTCCTTCTAAGACAGGTAGCAGTTTCCCTAGCATGCTACTCCATCAGAGCTTGAGCAACATAGCTAGGCAAGAATGAGGGTTCAGAGCCAGCAACAACAAAGAAACCAACCAGACATTTCAAATAAATTTCCTCAAGGATTTTTGTGTCTAGAAACAAAACATCTGAATTTAAATGGAGAGCAGCTTAAAAAAAAATCCCAAACTTGCCAAACTCCCCAGCAACTGAAGAAAACTTCATTTTATACACCCTGTTTTAATTAGGCAGTAGAGTTTATGTCTAAAAGAAGACAAGCAGCCTGTTGTCCTTTGGGTTGAATGCCTACTGGACATGTTTCCTGAGGGACACATTCCTCAGGAGCCAAGCTGCAAGTAGAGCATGGATTACATTCTTTGTTTGGAAGTTTCTATGGCTATGGTGACTTTTTCTCTGAAACTATTCAGGAGTTATGCTTGAAATACAACCTGTGCTCTCTCTTATACGGCACCCTTTCCTGCAGACTATGTGTCACTTAGATAAGCCAATCCTGCAGCCCTGGCAGAAATATCTGATGTTAGCTAGACCTCATTATTAAATAGCCTTGTTCACCCTCTCAGTAAATGACTTGATTTAAATGCTTAGCTGTGGAAATCACATTGTTGGCTTTTTCAGTCTCTGTATAAAGCCTTTGCTCAAAACCAATTGATATAGATTATTCATTTTGTTGTAATGCTGAAAAAGCACTGCACTACCATGGTACTACAGCTGTTAAAATGGAGACTGAAAGCATACATTTCATTAATCGTCCTGGTGGTTGCAATGGCAGCACAGATCAAAAAAGGATATTAGCCAGTTTCCTACAGGACTCTAACATGCCTGATTTTGTCTGGATGTCAAAACATTGGTTTTTATGCCATGTACATTCACATAACTGTTAGCTTTTTCCATCTTTTGATTTCATTAAGAAGTAAAGGCAATGTAGATGCATCACTGCACACTTATGATGATTGACTTCTGTTCTTGGGTTCTATTATAATGTTCAGTAGAAGTAAAATCTGACTCAAACCCTCTAAAGAACCAAAAATCCCCACCCATCAAAAAATTGCTCTATATATGTATATAGCAACCTAAGGGTTATTAAACAGCGACCCCAACCCATTTTACTTAAATGTCTGCCCCTTGCCAAATATCTCTAAAGAGTGGTGGGAAATATACAGATTAGAGTACAGTAAATTGATCACTTCTGTTCTCTAACATGAAATCATTTAGGTTGGAAAAGTCCTTTAAGATAATCAAGTCCAACCATAAACCTAATGCCGCCAAGTCCACCACTAAAGCATGGCTCTAAGTGCTACATCCAGGTGGTTTGAAAAGAGGAGACCTGAATACTTCTGTTCAACTTTTTTTTTTTGCACATTTATCTTAAATAATGCAGTTAAAAACAATATTTTTAATAGGAAGAAGTGATTCTGATATTCTGCAAACTGCAAAGTTGTGTGTCAAACAAGGTGAAGCACAGTGAAGCAAGGCCTGCAGCCTTCTTATCTAATAGAGGCCAGTGCCAGATGCTGTGAAGAAAGATTAAAAAAAAAATCTGACTTTTTTTAGGGAATTGTGGAGTTCTCTGCTTTTCTGTCTTGTTCCAAACACTAGATAGTTGCAAATCATCTTAAGTCTTTAAGTCATATTTATATCTCCTATATACCTTCCATGCCTGCTGTCCTGAGAGAATGTAGACTTTTCCTCCTTGGAGATATCCAGAAGTAGACTAGATAAGTTCCTGAACAATCTCATACAATTGCTTTGAGCAGGAGATTGGGTTATATGACCTTCAAAGGTCCCCTTGAAGCTGAATTGTTCTATGGTGCCATGATTTAATCTACCTTCCAGATATCCAAGTCAAAAGCAGCAAGTGAAGGGCTGCTGGGAAAGGCAAATGTGCTTGGGGTTTTTTTAGTGGTTGTTTTTTCTGACTGTTAGCACATGTCCTTGTTATAGCTCAATAGTAATGTTATAATTTTGCCTGAATATTAAAGTAGCAAGTGAATTTTGGAAGGCAAGAGCTGCCATAACTTCAAGGTTCAAATCAAGGAAAAAGGGAGAAGATGGTTATGGAGAACATGGCCAGTGGCAGAATAAGGTTGGCATCATTAGCTGGTATGAATGGAAATGGATATGAATAGAATTATCTCAAAAGGCAATGCAGAAGCTGTCAAGTGTCAGGTATATTTGGAATGTAAGTTAAAAAAAGCCCACTTCATTGCTAGTCATAAAAGTCTTCAAACCAGCTCTGAAGAATTTTGTATTTTTAAACATTTTACAGTAGATGCTTAATCCTGCAAATTATCATGGCTGTCAGTAAATGTCGTGAGCTGGTGGGTTGATTGTAGTTACAAGACAAGATGATTGTAGATTGCATATGTGCTCATTATGCTGATCTCCAAAAGGTTAGCAGTAAGATGGGGCAACAAAAGGTGGGAGGAAGGGATTGTTGTTCTTTTTATTCTTAAACATTTACTAGACTCAGCAATAAATTTGATTTAAGTGACATAATGGTGGTGTCCAGCAATTAGCCTGCACTTCCAAATTAACACTGCGTTCACCAGTGTGGTCTTGACTTGACTAATTGGCTGCCTTTCCTTTTTAGCATTCTGTTGTGATTGTATGATGACAGTGATTCAGCATGTACAACACAGGCGTAAAAAAATAATTTAATGCTCCACTTACTCAGCAGGAGTGATTGACACTCTCTTGGGTGACTGTTACAGCAGAGCTGATTAGGGTAGCACATTGGCAGTTGCTTCACCATAACAGTGAAGCCAAGACAACTGTTCTAGTACAATATCTTTTTGAAAGTCCGAACGTGGTAAAATTACTGAATATGATTGACAGCTTGAACTAGCTATATTGCTAGATGGGTATCTAGAACAAGAAAACACAAAGGTGATGTACAAGTAGTACACCCAAAACACAAATAAACAGTGATGACTTCTGCAAGGGAAGAACTAATCCTTTACATTTGCATGTGACTGAAAAGTAGGTTTGTTTGGTTTGCATTTAACAGCACCATCTGTTTTTTATAAAGAAAGATCATTTGCTTGTTAATTAATCACTTTTTATAAAAACACCTAATTTATGTGGAGGAGGAGGAGAAGTTATTATCAAACCTAAAACTGTTTTTCTTTTGCTGAGTTTGCCACCTTTTTCTGTTATCACTCATCCAGCTTTACTGTCAGCTGAATCCTTCTGGACAAAATGTCCAGCACACAGCTGGATAAACACATCATGTGGTAGGTGACCAATTGACTCATGGGTTGAGCACAGAGGGTAACAGTGAATGGTGTGTCATCAGACTGGCGACCTGTCACTAGTGCGGTTCTGCAGGGCTCCATCTAAAGCCCTGTGCTCTTCAACATCTTCATAAATGACTTGGATGCAGGACCGGAAGGGATACTAAGCAGGTTTGCAGACAATACAAAACTGGGAGGGCCTGTTGACGCCCTCAAAGGCAGGGAGGCCCTGCAGAGAGACCTCGACAAATTAGAGGACTGGGCAATCACCAACTATATGAAGTTCAACAAGGGAAAGTGATGGATTCTGCACCTGGGATGGGGCAATCCTAAATGTTCGTACAGACTGGGGAATGAGATCCTGGAAAGCAGTGCCACGGAAAGGGACCTAAGGGCCCTGGTCGACAGCAAGTTGAATATGAGTAATCAGTGCCCTGGCAACCAGGAGGGCCAACCGTGCCCTGGGGGGCATCAGGCAAAGCATCGCCAGCTAGTCAAAGAAGGGGATTGTCCTGCTGTGCTCTGCACTGGTGTGGCCTCACCATGAATATTGTGTGCAGTTTTGGGCACTGCAATATAAGAAAGAGATTGTCCAAAAGAGGGCAACAAAGATGGTGAAGGACCTTGAGGAGAAGCCATGTGAGGAGCAGCTGAGGTCACTTGGTCTGTTCATCCTGGAGGAGACTGAGGGGAAACCTCATTGCAGTCTACAACTTCCTCGTGAGGGAAAGAGGAGGGGAAGACACTGATTTCTTCTCTGTGGTGACTAGTGACAGGACCCAAGGGAATGGCCTGAAGTTGTGCCAGGGGAGGTTCAGGTTAGATATTAGAAAAAGGTTCTTCACCCAGAGGGTGGTTGGGCACTGGAACAGGCTCCCCAGGGAAGTGATCACAGCCCCAAGCCTGACAGAGTTCAAAGAGCATTTGGATAATACTCTCAGGCACATGGTGTGACTCTTGGGGATAGTCCCATGCAGGGCTAGGGGTTGGACTCTGATCCTTGTGGTTCCCTTCCAACTCAGCATATTCTGTGATTCTCTGAAAATACTCTTAAGATCATTTTTCAGGAGCATTTTTGTTTCTTGGGATCATGGAAGGAACCAGAACTGCTCGGAGGAAGTTTGCAAAGAGAAAATTGTTTCTAAAATAGATTACCTTCTTTTACTGTAGGGTGAATTATTTTATGATTTCCAAGTTTCTGCTTGGACAGGAAACAATAGCTTGGTGGAACACTAGCTGGCTGAAAGTGAAGCAGCAGAGCAATTTTTTGAGTGTTTTATGCAGCTAAATGGAAAAGTATTTTTTGAATTTCATGGCCTATTTTAGAAAACACTTCCCCAGTTTGCTAGTGCCTCTTAGTTCTTTTTGTTGTTCTTATGTTTTTTGTCACAGGGACCATGTTTCACAGTAGCAAAGAGGTGCCTGTGAGCTCACCTCTGCAGAGCCCCGCTTCTGTTGAGCAAAGGCAGCTCCTGGAGTAAAAGGTTTGCAGGATTAGGTTCCATTTCCCATGACCTTGCAAACCTTCACAGCCAGATGGTGGTAGGAATGAGAGTTGATGCCATGTCCATTTAGCCCAGACAGAGCAAGTCAATGTGAAAAGTAAATATTCCTTATCATCATTTTTCCTTTTTGAAAGCACTGAAAGTTTTAAAGAACTTTTCAGGAAAAAAACACCCTTTCTCTGGAAATTATCAACTTTTGACTGTATTTTCTAATGAAAACACCATGACTGTTTCATTAGTAAATTGTAAACAATACTTTCCCTGTTTACTCAAGAATGTGGATTTTTTTTCTCATAGGTACATCAAGGGACAGTTGAATTGAAATTGGAATGCTTAAAATGCACAGAAAGTGGTTTGTTGTGTAAAATATCTGTAAAGAAATAACAGATTAAGAAGGTTATTCTTATTAGCACAAGTATTGGATTGTGATAGTCACTTGGCAGTGGTGATTGACCAGTAAATTGAGAAGGTTGTTTTAGTCAAGTTTTTGCAGATGACTGTGTGTGACTTAAGTAACAACATGTCACCAAAATTCAAAGACCGTAAAATTTCATGGTAATGAGGTATCTACCTTAAAAAGAAGAGTTGGCCTCTTGGGTCCTTACCAGCATTTTTAGAATATATAGCAGTTTTCTACATACCTTTGAAAATGGTCTCTGATTTTATCCAAGATTTTAATCTTAGAGGAATTCTTCTTTGCCCACCTGTGTTATTTTTGTCTGAAGAAAGCAAACTTGCTTATATTATCAACTTGTGTTCTTAACTTTGTATGAACCAATGAAGAAAATGAAGACAATTTGTTAAATAGATTTCCAACTGCTTAAGGAAAACTTCTTTATACAATAGAAGCTATAGGTTTATTTAAAAATAAATACCTGGACTATTTTCTCTGACAGAACAAGATGTATAAAGCAGATGCATTGTATGATACAGTGTCATTTCTGGTTTAAGGCCACTTACTGGATTTGTGTTTCAGCCAATTTTTATCATATACATTTGTCACTATACAATATATACATTGTGTGATATGTAATGGTATATATTGATTTTGCGAACAAAGCCAGACTGAGATGCAACAACAGTTATTACTTGGTTTTACCATACAAACACAACATTTGAAGGGCAAGTTCATGGCCTGTGACTCAGATAGAAATTCAAGGCCTTGTGGGTTGTAGGGAGTGGACTGCAGTGTGGATGGTTTCAGCCAAGGCCACAGGGGCTGCAGGATCCAGATGGGACAAAATAGGACCAGGAGAAAATTGGATTTAGACCATTTCTGTAAGTGTACAGAGACAGACAGAGGATGAATTTTGATGGGTGTTTTGTCTGCATGTGGGGAAATGAACATATGTGCACGAGTGCACATATGTGCACGCTGTGAGTGTACATGCACTCACACGTACTCACATGCACTCATATGTACAAGTTTTAAATGCGTATCATAATTGCTCCCTGCAGTTTTCAATTTTTAGTCATCAGAGGTGACTTTAGAGGCCCTAACTTTATTCACAGTGTAAGTCTCCCTTCTGTGCTTACTATTTATTTATTACAGACTGTATTCCACTTCTTTTTTATTTATTTCATAGGATGATTTTTATACTTCTTACCTTGGAGGACTGAAATTTTTAAGTACAGGAGAAAGGAACTGAAGCTTTAACGATATCCATAGAAAATTCTTATTTAGCTTATTCACATTACTCCAACTTAGTCATTTTGCTTAATACTCATAATATCCTAAGCTCCCAAATATATTGTTTGTAAACAAAACCATAAAAACATATTTATGAATGTGCATTGGAAAGAAATGAAAAATATATCACCTAAGCAAACTGGTGATTTATTTATATTCAAATAAATGTTTGTAAATGCTTTCTTCATAGAGTTTAATACTTTGGTTCACTGTTAAGGTGGGTAAAAAGTGTATACGTGTGTGTGTAAGTACACATTATATATTCTTTTGCAATATATTCTTTATAATATAATTACTATTGTTTTAGATGATGTCTTCCACTCTGATTTAGTATAGCCATGCCACTAATATTTAAAGTCAAAGATTAATTTTTCCCTATCACTATTAATTTTGTAAATGACTTTACACAATTAAACTTCACAATTGTAGTCCTAGACAAGTTTCCTAGGAATTTTATAATGGCAGGCTTTCCCTGTGGTTGCTCTTGCAGTCTCATGGCTGCTGATATGCTGATCCATGTTTTACACTACCAGATAGGTTTTGTTTATTTGGAAGAATGAGCTTAAAGAGGTCATGCCAGCTTTTCTTCTCCCTTCCTAGACTATATATCTCCCTTTAATTTAAACTCAGACTTAAAAAAAAAATAAAAAAGGAAAGTAAGTTTCTGCAGCTAAACTAAACTGGAGAAATCAATGGAATTTATTATCAAGGGATGTCTAATCTCTCAAGCTAATACAAGACTCTGCAGCTATTGATTACATGCTAAGGGTGCACAAACTGTTAGTCATACATGGAAGCAATAGAATAAACGTACTATCAAGAGGAAATGGGCAAATAATTGTCTGTAGTGCAGTTATTTTTATGTCTTTACTATACTTCTGATGCAGGGACAGCTGTATTTTGCATCCAAAAAGGTACGTCCTAAAATATATTGAATATCCCCTCATTGCTACTGAAACTAGTGTAGTAGAGCTGATTATTTACGTAATAATTCAGATGTTTTCTTCAGCTCTCTGAGATATATGTAGTCAATAAGAAATTTGTAAGCTGGCTTAATAGGTCAGTTGCTAGATGAAGTGAAAAGGGAAAAAGCTCATAGATTTTCATGCAATTACATTATAACCTTTGTTTGCACCAAAATAAATCTTCTGTGCTAGTACAGTGTTTATACCATAGTTTCATTTGTTCCGGGTTCATATTTCACGTGATAAATAGATGGACATACTATTGCACACAAAGTGGATTCGTTTTGTATTTGCATCCATATTTGGATTTGTTTTGTATTCTGTATGTGTTACATATTTGAGAAGGGACATGCCCAGTAATCCCTTTGATTTTTTTATTTTGGGAATATATACCTATTAGTTTTTCCTTTCCTGTCAGAGTGCTGAAAAGACTTCAAATTGTACTACTTCTGTCAACTTCATTTAGCTTCTCTTTCTTTGATGTTCACTATTTCTTAATGCTTCTAAGTTTAAAAAGATTGAAGTCCTGAGTTTCCAAATGTGTCTCCCTAAAATCAGGTCTCTACTGACATGGAACAAGATTTGAAACTCCCCCCAAAACCCTTCAAACAAACAAACCAAAGAAAAAAACCCCACCACCAAGTGCCTCAGACTTTCCAACCTGCATTTACACGTGAGACAGCTGTCCTGGTTTTTGTACATTATGAGAATGAGTGAGTGCAGATACTCCAATACTGGAATATCTGGAATAGTAACTTATTCTAATAACATATGAGAAGGCTATATTGATCCAGTTGGTAATATAATGTGGCATGGTTTTGGCTTGGAATACACATAAGTAGGTAGAAGAGTCCCTGACTGAAGATAAGTAGTTCATGAACTATCAATAAGTAGTTGTTAAGGAATTGAGGCAGATGCTGATAATTGATTTAAGCCTTTACTTAAAAGCTGTCCTTTAACTAGTAAAAAGTCTGCCAGAATTACAGGCTAGAAACTTGAGTAGAATTGGCAAGAATTATTCTGTCATAAAGACAGACTGGATCATGAAGATTAGGCTGAAATGCATGGTACTTCTGGAATGTTTGAAGGATCTTCCTGTACTGTCATCACATTGTTAAATAATGGAGTTATTGGGAGTTAGTCTGAACTAAATTCTTTTGGATTTGTAGATTAATAATCCTTGAAACATAGGGGCTTCATCATGGATATTCTAGGACAGTTTACCTAACCTAGGGATTTTTGCTTGCTTCGTTCGTAACATAATTTATTATAGTATGCTCATTTGACAACAGCAGATCACCCACAGAAGTTCAGAAGTGATCACAGTTGATGTGCATAGTTCTTGCTCAGATTGTGGCTATCTCTTGAAATGTGTAACTCTAGTTCGATCCTTTTTAATGAGTCATATGCTTCTACATTGCTTCTACATTCAACAGTCCTAATCAAGTTTATTATCTTAGTATCTGTACAAAAAAACATTGCTTGATTTATCATTCACTAATAACAAAAGTAATAATTGAGAGTAATGCAGCTGAAATGAGCAAGCCAGAAACCTTTGTTTATTGTTTTCTTACCGCACATCTGACAGTTATTCTGGTTTGGGTTGTACTTCCATTGTAACTTTTCACTCATACCTTTCTTCCAGGTTCTCATCAGGGTTCTTTTAGAAGAATTCTTTACAGCGACAGGACTGTAACTTTTTTTTTTTTTTTTTAGTTTTGGGAACATTTTGTTTTTGTAGGACCTTACATGAACCGAGGAAGCAGCAGGAGCCACAGTGGCATCTTAGAATAATCCTCTTTTATTTCCCATGTGCCAAGGAAAGAGTTACCCTGGAAAGGTCAGGAGAAGCCACAGGACAAAGAAGCTCATGCTCTCATAGAAGAAGAGTCTGGGGAATTCTAGTGGCTGTTTAGACTGAGAATATTAGCGGAAATATGAGGACTTTTTTTCTGTGTAATTTTTGTTTTAAAATGTAAGGGCAAAATAATTAAAAGAGCCTCTGGCAGAAACACTGTGCTTTAAATTATGGGGTTACTACCTTAAACAAAATTTACTGTACTTCTTTAATAATGGTCATACCTTTGCTTTTGTATGTCAGGGTTTTTATTTAATATAAGCTCCATACATCTCTGCAGTTCCCACAAACACACAAATTTGTGCGTTATGACATGTTCCAAGTTCAGTTGGTTTTCACCTCCAGTGTCACTGATGAAGATAGCCTGGATCACTCTTAAACTTGATATGAATTTCAGTCAATGTAGTTAAAGCAGGAATTTGAAGTCAGCTCCTCAGTGTAATGCCAAACTAGAAAGAGTTCAAGGGGGAGGAAGGATCCAAAAGCCAACCCCAATTAAAGAGTTGTATACCCAGTGTATAGACAGGATATGCTGGTTTCCAAGAAGCACCGTCTTTATCTGAAATGTTTGTGCTTTAATATTTGTGTGATTGTTTTCCATTTCATTTGAACAAATGTGTATTCTGTCTGCCAGTTTGAAGATCTAATTCCTCTTTCCCTGCCAGGTAAATCTAAATGAAACTGTATTGCAGTCAATATTTAGAATTTCTGGGGAAAGGCAGGAAAATCAGAGGACTTGTCATATTTTACTGGCCTCATTGTATAGGATTTTTGTCAAAACTTTTGGGACTTATGTTTGTTTCTGATTGACAGCAGGCTAATATGTATTATCATTAAGAACAGTTTCTGAGACAATGCATGCTCTGACCTTGCTGCTTCTGCAGCTGTGAAGGCTTTTGTTTTCACTCCCATCTCTGTGTAAGTGAAGATAATCTCTACAAAGGGGCTCAATATTGACCTGTCATATCATGTGTTGCTTATCAAGCACTAAAGAAATTGAATTTCATTTTATCTGGAGCATTGTATTAAATCACTGTGCAGTTGAGAGGTGGTATAGGGTCAACAGGTTCTGTCTCTTTCGCCATCTATCTCTGGATTATTAACCTTTGGAGAATTACTAAGATGTTCTTTATTTTATCCCATAACGTTGGGTTAAATCTTCTTGATCCATAAATTGTTGCCATTGAGTGCCACGTACATGTAATTCTTTTATAAGGTTTCTGGATAAGGATTGAAGATTTAGTAATCTGTATAAATGTAGAGATCCCTTATCATTCTGGGTTTTTCTGTTCTTTTGATATTCTCTCAATGCCTCTGTTTTTAATTGGTTCATTGAGGGTAAAAGCAGTCAGATTGGATGATAGATATGAGTTAGTGAACACTTGGTAGTATTTGTTTGCCAAGAGAAAAAGCAGGGGTGAGGAAAAGGGAGATTACAGAGCTGGGTATGGCCAAGAATTAAAAGCAAAGGACAGAGAGAGAAGCTGGCCATAAGCAGAGATGGGAATGGGGTGGAGGTCATAGCAGCAGCCCATGGGCAGACAGAGTCTGGTAGAAGGGAGTCTGTCATCATTAGAGGGGCTCAGGAGAATCTACAGGTCAACACTGCTACCAGCACCAAATCTTCCATATGCCTTGTTGCCATATTTCTGTTTGAAGACCTAACTCTTCTAGTCAGGATGTTTGTGTTTAAGAGCTTGATACAGTCACAGGATATGAATTTCCTGCAACAACAGAAGTCGGCATACTTTCTGCTATCACCACAAAGAACTTCCTCCAGTGTTAAGTATGTTTTCTTCTGGCAAAAAAAGGCTTGAAAAAAGTAGATTACAAATATCTTCTCCCCAAAATTTTAAATTTAAATACAAGATGTAATGCAAAAAAACCCAAAACAACCCAAACTTGTTTCAATAAATTTCAAAGCTCTGAAACAAGAAATCTTTTTAAATGAATAAGCGAAATTATTGTTTTTCAAATAACATCCTTATGCTCAGATATTCACTTAGTGTCTGAGCACTTTCTTTTTCAAACTTGTTTTAAGAAAATCTGAATAAAAAAGAAAACAAACTCTTTAAAAAAGGACTAAAGCTGAGTGTTGGACTTAGCATTTTGGTGGAAGCATTGGCACATAAATTGTAAATGAGGTCTCTGAATTGTTGCTGCTTGCTGCTGCTATCTGATGGTCAGAGCACTGGTTACTGTTCAGTTTTCTTGTGGCCCTGGCAGTAAATCACTGTGTATCTTTGAACAAGCTATTAACCTTTTTTGTGCCTCGTTCTCCTCACAGAAAAGGATTAACATTGCTTACATATCTCACAGGGGTAACTGGTAGATTAATGTTTGAAAAATATTAAGTGCCTTCTGCCATTGTTATTGAAACTCCAACAGACAGGTCAAGGAATGAATAGGTATATTGAGAGCATCTTTTTTCTTCCCTCTTTGGCATAGGGTGCCAATTTGACTCGGGTAGTTCAACAAAGAAGTGAGAAGTCATGGGCTTGAAAATCCATGTATTTTGGATAAAAGTTCTAGATGAGAATGAAAGAGGAAAGATGGGAAAACACTTGGAAGACAAGATGTGAATTGAATTTCTGGAATTAGCAGTACTGAGAGAATATCCAGAGATCAGAAGAGAATACATAAATTGAAATTATATTCCAGTAGGATTAGGGAAATATTTCAGTGAAACACAAACCCTAAATTGTGATGAGGAAATGGAAAAAAAAAAGCAGATGAACACTTCTTTTCACCCCCATCAAGAGTTAAAAGTTATTTTTAATGAGATGGCTGAGATTTTTGGGAAGCCTTCTCAAAAATTCAAGTGTTTTATCTGAGAAAAGTAATTATTTGATGATTGCTTTCTACTGAGGTGTTACAGATGGAGGCTTTGTGGTATGGTAGTTTAAAACAATTGGTCTTTACCTCTAGAGATTCCCAAGATGAACATTGCCCAGAAGCAAGAGGAAAATTGTGTTTTTAAAGCACCATTTTAGGAGCAGTGGGACTGTTGGCAGAGTTTACCAAAGCTGTTGAGAGACTCTGCAGACTTTAATTACCATCTCGATATTGCAGAAGTTGTTTAATTTCTGCCAAAGAATGGAATATTTGTGAGAAAGCGAGATCACACTCTGTCTTTCATTCTTTCCTTTTTGACAGGTGAATAAAGAATGCTTTTCAATATCTCCTCTGATACTGTGACACATTTGTAAAATTTGCATAGAATTGTAAAATAATTTTTCTTCAAGATTAACAAAGCTTTTATTTTTTCTCCTTCTCTTTTGAAAGTGCCGTATGGCATAGCATAAATGCAGTTTAAGTCTTGTCTTGAAAGCTGCAAGATGAAAAATGGAGTATATTTTCCATTACTGTTCAGTTGGCTTCAAACATTAATAGTTTCATCGTTCATCATCAGACAACATGTATTATGTTGTCTTAATTCCAATAAATTTTGAATTCAGGTTTGAATTCCATCTCTGGTGAGAGTGGTTGGAGGCACAACCTGGATTAGTAGAATAAAGCGGAAATTATTAGAATGAGAAGAATCATTCCATTTTAGAAGGAAAACTTAGCCTATAACAATTTCCTTGGTGAAGGATATGTTTACTCTTTTAGGCCTCAAACTCTAAATCAGAGTATGTATAACTAGGTTTTTCACTGTCATTCAGATGAGAAAAGGGCTGATTATATATATACATATATATATATATATATAAATATACATATATATTTGTCTCAGCAGTTATCTTCCTCTATGACACTTGAGTGTGTTCAGTTTTTTCCAAAGTGCTTGCGGTGGATACTGATTCTTTGAAGACTCTTACCAGCTCCTTCAGTAGGTCTACTGTGTTGGTACATTTTTTTTCCATGACCGCCTCACACCTCCCTGTACTTGTTAAAGCACCAGCCTTTGTTTGCTCTATAAAACCCCTTTTTCCCCCCTTCTCTTCAAGTCTCTTATCTTTCAAGGACCTTTTCAATGCTATCCTTCCGCTTCAAATTTCTATTGTTACAGTGCATAGTGTGTTCAGAAAGCTACTGCCCAGGAATTCTACTTATTCATTTGTATTTTTCACCATATATATGATAAATCAGTACTTTAAGGGGAAAGGTAACATGCTTGTTCAAAATCCAGAAAGGGAAGGATAGGTCATGGGAACAAATACGAGTAGTTTTTAATCCTTAACACTTGTCATGTTACTAGGAATAGCTTTATGTTATATTTAGAATTTGGTTGTTTTGATGTTTGAAACTAAATGTTTGCAATTTGTCTGGCAAACTGCATGCTGAATAGATTACACTGATTCACATTTCCTTATTTCAGTATACCATCTGTGCTTTTGGCTAGTTTTTGCCTGGTTGGAACTCATAAATGCAAGTTACAAAGAACGGTTATGCTCTGAAAGAGAAATCCTTTATTTCACTTCCTTGGATAATCTCGACTGTTTTAACCTTAAAACAGCAAGGACACAAGGCTGAAGCTATGTACTACAACAGGCTTTATTTTCTCTGGTGATGAAGCCTGTATTAGCAGGGTATATTTTCACTGAAACTGTAGTATATACAGTCATGGTCATGATTTTCATTGTGTAATCAGTTTAATCAAGTTCAACTATAAAAGTTAGTCTTGCATGAGGAATAAATGCACTAGAGAGACAATGAAAGATTGATGACAGCTTGGGGAGCATCACGTACTCTGCTGGTGGAAATGCAAGTGTGGAGAGCAGCTTGGGGAGCAGGTCAGAGATCACTCACTGAGAGTAATGCCCAAGCACAGTTTTGGTGATTTGAAAGAATTGGGTTACGATGTGAATATCCAAAAGCGCTTTTTGTACTATTTCTGAGGGGTTTTGCTTGAATGAATAGCTTCATTGCTAAAATAATAAACAGTAATTAATATCTGCATCATTTTTGTAACTGCTAGCTTAGTAAGGTAATTAGTATAATTAGTATATAGCATTGCTTGGTGGCATGATAAATCATAATGTAATGAATGTTCACTCTTTACCATTATGATGTATTATCTAATTTATGCAGGTAAAAAAAAAAACAAACGGTAAGGGGGAAATCAAGAAGGGAAGCCAGCAGTGACAGCTGTGTGGCCTTTTGGTCACTTTTCTTGCATCTGCTGCCTGTATTCTCAATTGCTTTGAATCACTCCACTGATAATTAACAGTTCTTTTTCTTACTGTTGCTGAGTCTCAATCACAGATTAAAGCTTGCAAAGAGAGGACAGAGAAGAATGAAGTTAAAAAAATAAAAGACTGCCAGCTTTTTCGCCTTCAGGGTACCTGGGCAAAGGATGATACTTGTCTATTTGTTGGGTGCTTCCTTTACTTTCACTTTCCTGGAGGTATCATCTACCAGCTACAGTTCAGTGCAAGGATGAAGAATTTTAACAGTGTTTTTCTTCATTGTACTCTGTTTTCTAGAACCTATGAGAACACCAAAAACACTGAAGATTGCTGAGATCCAGGCCAGGCACATCGCAGTGGATTGGGAATCTCTGGGTTACAACATCACTCGCTGCCATACTTTCAATGTCACTATCTGCTACCACTACTTCTGTGGACACAATGAGAGCAAAGCAGACTGCTTGGACATGGACCCCAAAGCACCCCAGCACGTCGTGGATCACTTGCCACCCTACACGAATGTCAGCCTCAAAATGATCTTAACCAACCCAGAAGGGAGGAAGGAGAGCGAGGAGACCATTATCCAGACAGATGAAGATGGTATGTGTAAATGCTCTTATGGAAATTACATCCAGGTCTAGTCTAGACAGATGGTAGGAAATGACTTTGTGTGTTACAATATGTGTCCTGAAGGATGCAAGTTGTCTTCTATTAATGTATTAATTAGCCCCAAAATGGTAGCTATAAAAGTGTTATAGCTGTCACCCTGCATATATAGATAAAACTGTCCATGAAACACAAGTCAAACTGAATCTCTCTGTTAACTACTTGAAAGCCACCCATCAAATTAAAGTTATTTTGAGAACTTGGGAATTAGACTCAATCAACCTTATAGGTCCCTTCCAACTCAAGATATTCTGTGATTCCTCTTTAAAATTCTTTTGATGAAGTTTCATTGACAAGAGAGGTGAACTTACCTTAGTTGGGAAGAAATAAAGAATAGATGTATATATGTTAGTGGTGACACATTCAGTGGTTAGGCCATGACTCTTGGTATCAAAGATGCTAAAATAAAAATTGATATTTTCCCCTCATAATATTTAAAATGTGATAGCAAAGAACAATGTTAGTTTCCTTTTCTTATATTTACATTTCATGGAAGTATTGACAACAGCAAAATGAAAATAGATACTTCCATAGGTAACAAAAATAGAATACTTGGACTAATGTAAGACTGTAGATGTATAAAAAAGTAAAATTGAAAAAGGTATTGTATTTGCTTGCCTGTAAAATAAATGAATGGGAAATATAGCTTTATATATGGATAGCAGTCAATGTTAGAATCTGGTAGCACTCTTTTTCCATATATTTTCAATTTTATAAGAAATAAAAGAGGACTATGTTTACTGTTGCAATAAAGAAGAGAGAACAATTTATTTAATAGGTAGAATGTGAGGTACTGTAGAAAACTATAGACACATAGATGCATCCTATGAAGATTTATTGACAAGTACAGAATTAGAATATTTCATGGAATTAAAATTATTTTTTAAAGTTAATTATAATCCATGATGAATTATTTCTGTGTCTGTGTTTACGTTATAGATAGGAATGGTTGCTATTTTCCTTGAGGTTAAATAGAAAGTCATAGGAATATTTTTAGTCCATGGCAAATGGATTACTTTTCCTTTTTAACTGAGTTTACTTATTGGTTATGGTTTCTGATATCCTTTATCTAGTTAGATGTGCTGAGATGGTGGATGGTCACTGTAGCAGTGCTTGTCAGGAACAGAGTGAAGTGCATATGTATATTTTGTCTTCTGTTTTTGTTATGGATTATTCTTGAAAGATGATGCACACAAGGCAGGTTTTGGTCTTAAGCTAGTACGCCAGTGTGCTGTCACTGAACTTGTTTTGAATCAGCTTTGGTGTCACAAGTACTGTAGTGTAGAGGAAACCTCACCCAGTGAACAGAAGTTGCTAAGGTAAACTATTTCAAGCAGATGTTGTTTTCAGGGAGGGACTAATACATTTTAAAAAGTACCTATATTTAGACGCACTGGTGGTAATAATGCTTGTGACCTGAAAATAGCCTCTTGTGAGCTTTTCTCTGTGAAACTGTTGGGAATAGAATGCAGATTTTAATTTTGAGTTACTGATTGACTTGAAAGTCTTTGTCCATTTTGCCATGTATTTCAAAGTACATGGCATGCAGACAACATGCAATACTGAGGGATTCACACCTGTGTCTTTCCTTGAGCTCTCATAGCAATAGTGAACTAAATCCTGTAGTTGACTGCTTATGTGTATGATGTTAGTTCCATGTCTGAGTGATCAAATGTCTGAAACGTTTTTAAAAGACAGTTTGCAGCCTGAAGGAGAACTCAGACTAAGATGATGAGAGGAACAGTTATATATGTGATTCTGTTCCCCACGTTTCAGATGTGCTCAGGTGCAGCTTCATTGTCTTCATGATTTTTGCAGGTTCTATAAAATAAGCATGAGGTTAATTATATCATGAAGGCATTATCAGTGATTCATTTAGGAAAAGGAAAATAGAAGTAGAGTGTTGTCCTTCATTTTTGCAAATACCATTAATTAGAAATAGCCCCTGATTACATGCTATCTGAAATTGTGCACTTACATTGTATAGTTTTCATAAATAGAAACTTTGAAAACTCCAGATGACAACAATTGATAATTAGTTTTTTGTTAGCTTTTCTATAGTGTGGGATTCTTTTCAGTCCCATTTTTTTTCATAAGGTACTGCTAAACAAGCAAAAACTTTATGGACTGTTGGAGATAGAGATGCCTACCCCATGTTTTCTTGTCATACCCATGCTTCCAAGCTGTCCCTTTCTTCTCTTTAGGTGTTGTTGTTTTGTTTTAATCTTTCCCTTCATCTCTCTACATCGATCATCTCGTCTCCTCTCTTCTGTCAGGACTTTTACAAATTTCTGAGCTTATGGAATTCCCTAAAAGCAGAGGAATATGGACTTCTGTGAGGCTCCACTGTGCAGCAGGGTGGATCTCTTGCAGTCTTTCACAAAGGTTCACATTTGTGTAAGGCTGTGCAGCTGGGCTGTGGGTCTTTCAAAAATTGTCAGACCTGCCAGAGTGCTGAATGGTAACTTAGCTGCATATGGTACCAGGAGCAGAATTAACTCAAGAAACAATTAGTAGAAGAATGGGGTAAGAGTCACAATCTATGCTTCGGACCTTTGGAGCCATGACTGACAAATGAGGACAGTTTCATTAGCTTGTAATTCAGTATCTGCAAGAAAGCAAAGCCCAGGAATATCTGACAGTCTGAAGGTAGGCTCTCTTTTGACCAGAGCTAGATCTGAATAATTGGTAGTTTAAGTATTTCTATGTAACATGGAAAGATAGAATTAATCTTAAAGTAAGTTATAGTAATTTCAGAAAGCTGTATTCCATGTAAAAACAAAGCCCTTGAGAGAGACACTGGTAAATAAGTTGTGCAAAAAGAGAATGAAAATAAGGAAATTTTTGAGTGTTGTAAGAGTGAAACATATTTCACTTTGGGAAGAGAGCATTAGGGACTCAGCATTCCTGTGCTATTACAGGGACCCACTGCTTCTCCTTGTTTCTATAGAAGATGGACAACATTTGAAGAATTTGATAAAGGAAGTAGAGGAAGGCTCACGCAACCTGGAGCTGCATACATGCTGAGCAAAGATGATGTTTGGCATTTAGAAACAAAGTACAAAAACCAGCAGTGAATTTATCACTTAGCATGAATCAGCAGCGTGCACATGTTCTTGGAGCTGCCTGCTGACCAGAGCACTGCCAACTCAGAGGGACCCTTTTTTCAAAGCAGTGGATGAATGGGATAAACCAGATAAACGCTTCCTTAATTTTTAATTGGAAACAGATACAAAAGGCAGTGGATTAACAGGAGTAGTGACATTAGCTCTGAGAGAACAGCTGTGGAGAAAGCAAATTGTGAAGCTCAAAGTGTTCAGTGGTGATTTTATAACCAGTAAGGGAGTGTGTCATCTAATAGTAGGCAAACAAATAATTGAAAAGGATCACTTCGAATAGGATAACTACACATTTTGGGGCTTAAAGTATACCAAAGCTTTGTTCTGAGCCAAAGGACATGCTCATTGGACACAAATGCGGTTCCCTGATCTTTCAAAGACTGTGGATCATTCAGCTGCATGCAGAAATACCTAGAGCTACGATACCAACTGTCCAACCATTACTCATACTCCTGGGAAAACTCCAACAGGCTTGCCACTCTGAGTAACAGCAGAGGAAGGGGGAAATATGTATATAAATTATAATTGGGGGGGGAAATGAATAGAAACAGTGAAATATTTCGTGTAGTGTCTAAATGTGTGTCCTGCTTTCAGCTGGGATAGAATTAATTTTCTTCCTAGTAGCTGGTACAGTGCTGTGGTTTGGATTTAGGATGAGAATAATGTTCAAAACATGCTGATATTTTAGTTGTTCCTAAGTAGTGTTTATATTAAGTCAAGGACTTTTCAGCTTCTCATGTCCTACTATCAAGAAAACTGGAGGGGCACAAGAAGCTGGGAGAGGATGCAGCCAAGACAGCTGACCCAAAATAGCCAAAAGGATACTCCATATCATGGAATGTCATGCTCAGTATATAAGCTGGGGAGAAAGCTGACTGGGGACCACTGTTCAGAAACTGTCTGGGCATCGGTCTGTGAGTAGTGAGCAATTGCAATGCATATAATTTGTTTTAGATAGTCTAATTCTTTTATAATTTCTATTTTCTTCTTTTTTCTGCCTCATCCAGCTGCTGAGGGAGGATTGAGCAAGCGACTGGGTGGTGCTTAGTTGCTGGGTGAGGTTAAACCAAGGCAATGTGTGAAGAGGAAATACCTTTCACCAACTTCAAGAGGGAGGATTTATGGAAATAGTTGCCATTTAGTAATTTTCCATGATTGATAGTAGTAAGTTTTGTAAGTTGCCTTTATGAAAAACCAAACCAACCAAACAAAATCCCACCTCGATTTGCTATGAGAAGCATCTTTTTTGTTCCTGATTTTCCAGTTGTTCTGGCACCCTAGGAAAATGATGGTAATAAGAAGAGGTAGAAAATATGTTTTGATCAAAGTAAGCAATGCTTCAAGGAGCTTTGAAAAAACATAAAGATCTACTAGTAGCACTTGAAAAGTTGCAAAAATAGCCCGCCTGGGAGAAAAAGTTAACGCAGGGATGTGAACTATGTCCATTGCAGCAAAGGAGGGCTGCAAATATTGTTTGAAATGGCAAACTGTCTCAGAAAAGGTGTAACTCACTTAACTGAGTGACACATTCATACATGTCAAGTGAACCAGGTATGCTAATCCTAATGGGGGAAAAATTGGCAAATGGTTGCAGTTAACAAAGAGAGCCCCCCGACCAAGAGATAAAAGTTTCAATGTGAAGTTGTCCATAAATGTCACTGCTAAACATATTGACCTCAGTGCTTCATCTAAGAGAGAGACTAGTGACCTATGTGGCATAAGCAGTGGCAAAATTTAGTGTCAAAGTAGTCAAATAAGGGAGGAATTTTTATCTCTTTAATAAAAGGGAACTGAAACTGAGTATAACCAACCTACTCTTGTTGAGTAAAAGGAGCCTGGGATAACTTGTTTGTGCTTCATCTTGAGAAAATAATCCTCTTTCCTTTTTTCAGACAGTAGCTAAGTTTTGCTGTTGGCATATCAGTGAGAGAGGAAAACTGGTTGCAGAAGGACACATGAGCATTTTTTGAGAAAGACATCAGAAAAGCTGATCTGTGAGAAAGTAAAAAGAAACCCTAAATTATTAGCGCAGATTTATTTGAAGTTTATGCTGAACAAACGACAAATGAAGTAAGCTTTTTTAAGGTATTGTGGAGATTAGAAATACTAGATAGGTTTTGTATTAATAGCTAAGGAAAAAATTGGCCCTGAAACACAGAATAGTTTACCCTGGCTTAACCAGCTTCCTACTTTTGTCTCTTTTAGGTACGTATATTTGAAGCTTTTGTAGCTGAAAAAGTGATACTCCATATGAAGTTCTTTATTGAAATTTTGTGTTTGACATAATGATGTTTGCAAATAGGCCAGAATTAATGGCTGTTTCAGGAGTTTTTGCAGTGAAATGAGGGCTTGCACCTTGCCTCACAAGTTTCTGTATTCCTAAACCATGTGTTAGCTGAAAGCACTCTCCGAATATTGAATTGCATACTTTCAGAAAGTTGTAAGGTCTGTGAGTATGTAAGGTTATCTCACCCTGAAATGAAGAAACATTTCCAATTCCCAGAAATGAGGAGTACTGAAGTCAGGACTTGGTGTAAAAAAGCGTTAAATAAAATACTACATTAGGTACCTGAGCCCCTGAATTCAGCAAATCCAGAACTCATGGGTTTGGATATTGGAAGAAGCTGGCCAAGGAAGTGGTGGAATCACCATCCCTGGAAGCGCCTCAGCACCAAGCTTCCATTACAGTTAGGGTTAGGGTTCAGAGAGCCAGAAAGCCTACAGCTCCAGGAGCACTGGGTCTGGAAAAGTAATGCCACAGAGATCGTGGCAGGGCACCAACATTGCTACCTCCACACCCTTTGGAATCTGGGCCATCCATGTTGATGGGGACCTCAGCCTCAGCACCAAGCTTCCATTAGGGTTTGGGTTAGAGTTCAGAGGTCCAGAAAACCTACAACTCCAGGGAAAGTAGGGCTGGAGAAGGCATATCAAGAGGATCACAGCAGGGCACCAACATTGCTGCCTCCACACTTTTGTAATCTAGACCACCCATGGCAATAGGGACCTTACCTTTGATGACATGCTTGCTTTAACGTTAGGGTTCAGAGACTCAGCAAGCCTACAGCTCCAGGGACACTGAGGCTGGAAAAGACATTCCAAGTGGAGCACAGCAGGGCACCAACATTGCTGCCTCTACACCTATGTAATCTGGGCCACTCATCGTGATGCGGACGCCAGCCTCAGCAACAAGCTTCCAGTAGGATTAGAGTTCATAGAGCCACAGAGCCTACAGCTCCAGGGACACTGGGGCTGGAAAAGGAATGCCAAGTGGAGCATGTGCACCAAAGGAGACTGTCAATATAAAATTAGGTTTTTTCTCAATAGCACTCAGTAGCATTTTGTTCTTCTCTGCAAATTGTCCAACTTGAGTGATTTCCAAAGAACTATTTTTTTGTCACCACCTTTGGTGTAAATGCTCATACAGTAAGGACTAGTAATAGGAATTCTGAGTTTCTTTTTCCTTTTTAATATCTAAAATTTGCTTCTGTTTAAACCTTAGTCCAAATTTGCAATAAAGTGTAAAGTAAAAATGGCAAATCCCTCAGAAAAAGCCAATGGGAAGGTGGACCATTTTAGTTTCTTGTAACATTTAAACAGATTGATTGTCACCATATCCTAAAAACGAGCATCTACCTTCAGGGAAAGCTGTAAGTTTGCTGCTGATATTCTATCCTTTTTGAGTACAACAAAGGAATTTTTCCTGACATAACCACACATATCTGCACATAACTTTTACCACAGAGCATAGTAATACTCTGCAGGGCTTTCATGGAGTATAATAATAATAAAAATACTCTGTTTACATGCACTTTCATTATTTTGTAGCAGGAAAACTGAAGCAATATAAATTCATTTTTATAGTGGTTGGTGTCAGTTAATACATTGTTCTTCCAGAAGTAATGTATTGTAATATAAATTTCCCATTAAGTCAGTGTAGAACAACATTTAAGTGACACTATTTGTGAATAACAATTTATTTGTGACTGTGACATAATTTAATGCAAATATATTGCTCTAAAATGAATTGATCTGATGTCAGATTGATGGTTTGTACCTTTATTACGCATAGTATTTATAGAAGTCCACCATCTCACATGCATATAGAAGAAAAGATTATCAGCTATTCACTATATGAACATATAGCTTCATTAAAAGGCTTTGGAGATGCATGTAAATCATGACAGAAGAGCTTGTGTTGTTTGCCCTATAAAACCTTGCTAAGATTCCATTTGAATTTATTTCATGTTCCTTTTATATATATGTGCATTTTATATCTGTATACTTTTTATAGGATTTTTTTTCTTTGCTTAAGTTCCAAATCTCTTCTGAAACCCATATAGTTAAACCCACCTAAATAATTTCACTTCTTCAGATATGTGTAAAGCCTGACTTGTTGGAAGTTTAGCATAGAATAATGATGAGAAGGAAAGTGTATTTACTGTTGCTGTCACTGAGACATGGTGGGTTCACAGATGGAAAGCAGATGGAAAGAAAATCAATGGGGCCAGAATCTTTTTAAAGAGAGAGTGCAGAGGCCAAAAGCTCAGAGTCCAACTCTTCTAGAAGCTACTTATACTTTTTGAATTATTCAGATACCTAGCCAATGACAGAAAATGTTAATTAATATACTTCACCTTAATATACACTTGTAGTAGTCTTGAGTGTTTTGATTTAAATGTAAACTGTCTGTGAGTCCAAAGGGAAGAGTGAGAGCTTGTCTAGAAAGAAGAATGGGAGCTGAGAAGGCAGCAAAGAGATGCTGTGGTGAGTGACCAGGCTTTTCAAGATGCTCACACAAGCCTGAAAAAAGTCTTTTGGGCTGTTTGTGAGGAGGTTTCTGAAAGCTATTATCAACACAAGGATGACATTTATCTGGCTATTCTTTACCTGTGTCCTTGCTAAACATCATATAAACAGAAGACTTTTAACACTGTTTTGGAAAGATGAAGTTTAAGGTATTTCTGAAGTCTTTAGTCTTGCTGTAAGTCACAGGGAATATACAGCAATGGCTGCCTACAAGAAGAAATGCAGTTTGAGTCTTCAAGGTAGTGTTACTGGCAGGTTACCTTGCTGTTCTTTTGTTTGTGGTTTTTGTTTGTTTGGGGAATTTTTTACTAATTTTGGCCCTTTTAAAATTTCTCTTTGTAACTAATTCTGATCTGAGAACAAAGACATAAAAACACTAATGAGGATGTGTAAGAGCCCAGGACTGGAGCAATAAGCTCAACCAGGAGTTCTACTTTTAAAAGTATAAAAGGCTCAAAAAAATTTGCCCACCAAATATTTTGAAGAGCCCTTGGTCCTTTAATACCTTGAGGCAGCGTAAAGAGATGACGCAGCACATATTTTCCAGGAGATACTTTTACTGATAACTTTAGAAAATAAGGGAACTTGGCAAAAATTTAAAGGGTAATGTGCAACCAAAACAGAGTATTCCACAAACATATGACTTAGCACATGCCAACCCATACAACTTAGCAAAATCCAACCCATTCTGTCCCAAGTCACCCGAAATATTAAGAAAGGAGATTAGGAGAAGGAGAAGAATGAGAAGGAGTAAAGAAAGAGAGAGAAAAGAGATTAAGATAAGGTCATAGCTACCACCAGAGAGTCCTGTGCAAGTCAAGATGCCACGGAGCAGGTGGCAGGTCTCAAGCAAAATGGTGGCCATGTGCTGCTGTTTTTACGTGCTTTGGCCCTCTGTGGCCACCCCTCCCAGGTGTGACTTCCAACCCACTGGCCACTCTGGGGCTCCAGGGTGGGGTGAGGGGTGGTGCTCCCACTATGTGAACCAATCTAAGGCTGGGTTAGGGGTTCCTGTGCGCTGTGCTCCTGGGCTGCCTTTGACTGACAGCTGATCCAGGGTTACCCCAGAGGTCTCCCAGGGGCTGACATGTGGGATACAGCATTACCTCACCTCTGTGAGATTCAACCTGTCTCTTCCCTCCACATGCACACACTTGAGTTGGTTCTGACCTAATAATATAATAATCCTGTGTCTCACACAATGATAAGGCATTATTTTGACTAACCTGACGATACTGTGTTCTTAAAGAAAATTCTCTTGCTCCTACTTTTCTCTTTTCTCGCTTCTCTTTACCCCTTTGGTAAAGCAGTGCAATTTAAAGGCATTTTTACTGTGGTCGAACTGAAAAATGGAAAGGAAAAAATAATTTCAGACTATCCAAATGTGTCCTTCAAACTATATTCCTTTTTCTAGGCACTTGAACTTTTATTTGCTTCTCTGTTTTAATTCCAGTTGAGCTCTCAAATAACTTGGGCTGATCCCAAGCTTCATTTTTATGAATTTGTGGGGATGGGTGAGGTTTGTGGTAATTACTGTTCTCTTTTTCTACATGCTCGCCCTCTTTTACTTTCTGACCTTATTTTAACTGGGATTCCCAGCAAGCTGCTCATTGCTGTGCTAGGTTCTGTTCTTGTACCTTTCCAATGCCAGCGAGAAGAGAAGTATGAAACTAACTGGGATCATTCAGTTCCAGTCACTTTAACATTGCTGCTGCTGCCTCAAGTATCAAATTTTATATTGGAGGAGAAGAAAACACAGTCATGGAATGTGATGAGCCTAGAGGCATCTCCTACTTTGGTGTTTGAACAGAAGGTGTAGGAGGCTTTATGCAACCCTCAGATGTAGAATCCTGCACTCAGTTTAAACTGAATATGAAACTTTTTTTTTTTTAGTATTTGGCATGTTTTTGAGCAATCTTTTTACCTCACATACTTTGATGTGCTTTAATGTCAAATTTCATATTCTGTGTAGGCCCTGATGTGTACGCATGTTCTTTCCCAAACACAGATATACATGTGCACACACAGACATGTGAATGTGTCTTCCAAGGAAAATGTCATGTGCGTCAGAGTATATTCATAACTCTTTTGAGATGTAAGGAAAAACAGTAGAGCATTCCCATGAAAGTGTTACTTGCAGCAGGTCTCTCAATGACATGAAGCGCACAGAGGGGCTGTCATGGCATGTCAGCCTTCATCCACTGCCTAGTCTATATGGAGACACTGAAGCAAAGCACCAGCCTGTGATTTTAGTTAACTTCTCCTAAGTCTTCATTTGACAGGTAGATAAACAGGTTCTGTGAAGGTCTCATCTGTTTACTTCTGGGCTTTTTTGACAGCATGAATTTATTATTAATGTGCCAAATTATGTTGTTTGTACCAAGGGTCAGATCATCATTTATAGCTCGCATGTAGACTGAAATAAATCCTACTGTTGGGACAGACCACTCCTTTCTGCTGCTAGCACACTGCCTGACACTTTCCTTGATCCAGTAGGTTTTAATTTATTTTTACTCTGTGCAAAACTTTAGTCTGCTTTGGTAATGAATACCCAAGAAGGGGAGATAAATATATGTAAATAAATTAAATAGAGGTAACATTTTTGGTTGAAAGACTGCAAATTTGGGCAACTTTTTCTTTTGGGGGGGAGGAGGGTTTTTGTGGTTGAAATTTCTTCAGGCACTCTTATCCTCATCCCCTTCTTTCAGCATGTATTTGTTCAAATCTAGATGAGCTGCTGTGTTAAAAAGGAATCATATGTGTAGGCAAAAGTATCTTGTAAGCTGTAATGCAAGATAACTACGCACTTCTGCCTGGTGTTGATGGGATTACCAGGTGCTGTGAATCACTTGGGCAAAGAGGCCTGAGGTGACATATCAGACTTGTTATTACACCAGGGATATTGGTTCCATTTAAAATAAGAAAGTAGGGTCATGTAAGTGCGGTTCAGTTCAAAGCTTTGAAAACATCTCTTATTGGAAAGATCTGAAGTAAGGAGTCTTGATCCTTCTGCAGCATAAAGAGGTCAGCGGCTGAAAGAAGTGGCAGCTGAGCTGGTGTGTTTGCCCCATGTCCAGCCCTCTGTTTAAATCAGGATTTCTTCTAAAACAACAAATCATAAGAAGGGGTGATTGAGAACTATTTTATAAGAATATCTCTCCTTTGGAAGAAGCTGTATAACAGAAACTCTTCCTTGCCTTTGATTTTTCTCTTTGAAAGAAATTTAAAACCATGTAGTCCTTGTCCTAAGATATGCTTATTACAGAGTTCAGTGATGTTTTCTGAAGTTGTAATCTGGCTTGAACTGTTTCCCCTGGCTATACTACAAGACAATTTGACTTTGTATGAAACTCTGAAAACTGTATATGCAGATGATGTTAACGTTTCAACTTCATGCTCTCTGCACTGCAAATGACAAAAAACACTTTGAAGTGCTTTTTCATACTCTCTACCACTGCCTTTTGCATGCAATGAATATTAATAAAAATAGACCTGCGTTCACTTTTGGTTTCAATAGGATGTTCTGTCATCTCTTTAGTTTTTCTGTCTCTTGAATTTCCTATTTTTAAAGTTTTTTATTTTGTTTGTAGTGCCAGGCCCTATACCTGCCAAATCAGTGAAAGGAACTCCTTTTGAAGATAAGATCTTCCTCAACTGGAAGGAACCTGTGGATCCAAATGGCATCATTACTCAGTATGAGGTAATCATTAAACACCTAATAAGCACAGGATGGGACTAGGGAGGTGCATCAAGAGAGATGGCTGACAGTGGGTGTTTATGCTCTTGTAGGCAACTATTCAATGATATGCTCCTTTCATTTACAGAATACATGATTTTGTGTAGTGATTAGATATTCAAAATTCGTAATTATGGTGCATATGTTGTTCGCTGTCCAGCCCTGTCAAGTGCCTTTGGCATGTGAGTATAAGTGCCTTAAAAATCTTGTATTGTTGATATACACTGTTCCAAAGCCATAACAGCCATGATCTGTGAAATCTTCTTGTTGGGAGAGAAGGTTATGTGAAAAGTAAGGTGGTTATTAAATTTGAAGCCATGTTTTTTTTAGCTTTGTTAGCTCTTCAGATATCATCCTTCAAGGAAATTTCCATGTATATTCTGTTTAAAGTATATTTAATATATGATCCTTCTGGGGACCTGCACAGTAGGTTAGCAGGTAACACTAGCTGATTTGAGCAACAAACACTACGCTCTCCAGCACTCCTTTTTTAAAGGAACAGAAGGTATACCTTTGTTTACTAGTGAATTACAGAAAGGCAAATCAACTAAGCTAACAAAACCCCATAAATATTTTGTTTATTTATTTATTGATGCTAAGAAAGTTCTTTAACCCAGGTGGGCAGCTCAACCCCACTCAGCTGTTCACTCACTTCCCTGCAGTGGGATGGGGGTAGAATTGAAAAGAGCAAAAGTGCAAGCTTTTGTATTTTAATCACAAATCCAAAACACAGCACCACATGAGCCATGATGAATAAAATTAATCTATCCCAGTCAAAACTAGTACATCAAGATATCATATCTAGCTTTAAAAATATTAGCTTGGTTTGAATAGCATATAAATATGATTATTAGAAGGGGAGAGGGAAAAGTATCACATGAAGTGAAAAATAAAGGGCATTAGTGGAAATGGAGAAGGTGGAGAAGTGTCCAAAATTTAATGTAACAGTGAAATTTTCCATACGTGAACGAATATCACAGAGAAAGAGAGATGAAGGGCACCTGCACAGCCTTTCAAGTGAAGCAGAGTCTTCAATAATACACATCAAGTCCTCAGTGGTTTAGTGGTGGACTTATCAGTGTAGAATTAATGGAACTAATGGTCTTAAAGATCTTTTTCAGCCTAAATGATTCTATGATTCTGTGGTATCCCCAAGGTAGACGGGTAGCTCTATGAGCATGTGTCTTTTGTTTCCACTCCAGCCAAGCTAACCTAATCCCCTTGTGCCAAAACTTGTAACAGTTGTTACTAAAATAATGGTTTTCACAGGTCAGCTATAGCAGTATACAGTCGTTTGATCCTGCAGTTCCAGTTGCAGGACCTCCACAAACCGTGTCGAAGCTGTGGAACAGCACACACCACGTCTTCTCACATTTGCACCCCGGTACTACTTACCAGTTCTTTATACGTGCAAGCACTGTCAAAGGGTTTGGACCAGCAACTACAATCAATGTAACAACCAACATCTCAGGTAAAAAGCAAACAACAACATAAAATAAAAACAGCGAAGGAGAGAGAGGAAAATGTATTGTGAATATTTGACCGTGAAAATTCGTGAAATGCTAAAGAAAACCCCCCAGAAAATCCTACTGTGTTGTTAAATTATATTACTAAAAATGTTTTAGAGTGTGTTTGCCACACAGTAGTGTAAGTTCAGGGATAAATCCTTGTATGAGGTGGAAATTGCATAGGTGTAGTTGTTAACTGTTCAGGTTTTTTTTATGTAATCTAGTACTTTCATCTAATAATTTTGAACTGCTGTATAAACCTTAACTAATTAACCCTTCCAGCACTCCACAGGTCACTAAAAACTGTATTTGTTTTGCATATTAATAAAGTCATATACAGAAAATTAACTGACTCTCTGAGGGTGTCACCACTTAGGAACATGCAGCTATAACATAATCAGGGCAGCTGGGACAAAGTGGGAACTTCTTTTGCCAGATTTATATAGCTCTGCTTCCTTGTGCCTTTATTCACTTATTTTAGTGCACCAAGATTGACGTTATTTGTCTTAATAATGCACTGCAAATTCTAGAAGACAGTAATGTCAAATGGAATGCTTTAATATTTTTATTTTCTTAAATTTCATTGTTATTCTCACAAAATAAGATAGTGGGTTATGCATTTGATAGCAGAAAATAAGTCAATGCTATATTTAGAGAGACTGTTGATTTTGTGACATGGTGACTTCAGAGCTTGGCAGAGATCAAAGAAATCAGTCATTTAGAAATTTAAACAGCACAAAGCAGCTATTTTCCTTATTATCTGCCATAATGACACTTAGATTGTTCTGTAAAGGGAAGTTAATAATGTATCAGAATGCACCTATGATTTTTATGGGAAACTACTCATGTAGTCTCCTCACCCAGTTCCTGAAAACATGCACAAAAATCAAAATGCGAGAAAATTCAAGGCAGAACTCCTTGAATTATGTATCAAGTTAAATGCTGTAGTTGTCGTAGTTAAGTGGAACAGCTTGTTGAATTCCACCCCAGCACATAACCACTAGCACTCCTCACTCCCCAGTCCCTTCAAAAGAACCCAACCAAGGCACCAAAAAACCTCAAATGATGTGTTCTGTTCTGTTTATGTAGCTGTTAGGTTGTTTTGAAGTCTGATATTTTACTCAAGTTTTTTTAAGGTCCTTATGATTCTTTACAACAATATCCTGTAGTATTTCAGTATTTTGAGAAATAAGTGCTTCAACATGTTTGGATTATTTAGGACTACAATGTGTTCAGGCTTCTTCAAATATGCCTTCTTTTTCCACACAGAAATTGGAGGAATTTTGTCCAGAATCCAGTATAGCACACTTTCTAGACACAGTATGGATCTGTTAGTTGGCAAGATGTGGTTTTTTACTAGGAAAGCTTAAAGGCAGACTGTGAAACCCCTCATATCTGAATTTCAGCCTTTTTGTTTTTCATCTTGCTTTATGCTGAAGTGTTGTCTAGTTTCGCTCTGCATAGCTGATACTTTATATGAAGCAATGCATGTTCAGAAAATGCTAGCTTTAGTTTAGTGAGGAGTGAAATTATTCCTTTTAGTCAAACTTACAAGTGGTTGCTGTGATTCTAGTGAACATGGTGTAAACAGTAATTTTAAAATTAACATTAAATAAACATTAATTCTATAAAAAAGTATTTCCTGAAAGAAGAGCAGATTTTGTGTTCATCTAGGATCTGGGACTAATGAAGCAAGACTTTTAATCTTTCAATACTCTTCTATCAATTGATATATTTTTGTAAAATTATTATGATTTAAGTGATTGACAACCTGCTAGAAAACCTTGTTTTGTGAAATTTCATTTTGAAATATACCAGCATCATTAATGATTTTATAAAAATACAGCCACATATGAAAAACCCCCATACAGATAGTTTTTAAACTTGTGAAAAATTAGTGATTAATAGAAATCTGTTGTTTTCTAATACAGAGAAAATCCTATTTCTTTCCTTGCACCAAGGCTGAAGTCAGCAACAGTATTACCAGGGAGGACTGTAACATGTGGTAGATTAAAGTTGGATGGTTGAAGTAACCACCAACACCAGCCATCCAACCCACAGCAAATATTGCTGCCTTGAGGCCTGGCAAACTGCCTCTAGTTTGGATGCTGATTTTGTTTTTTTCATAGTGGTTCAGAAGCTGTTTAATAAGCAGCTTGGCCATACATTGTTAAGAATGGGCATGGGAAGAGATTCTTCCATCCAGTTCTAGTCCACCAACGCATGTCTATGCAAGCCCAATTTTCCTGCACTCTGGTTGGTATTGGCATTGTCTCCAATGACATTGAAGAGGAAATGTGAAAGGTTCTTAAATTGTTAGAGGAGGAAAAAGAGACATGGTAGAGGTTGGGTCTTTGACATGATAACTGTAGTTTTTTGTAGGGTAGAAAGCGTGATGCCAAAATGTTTTTTTTTTTTTTTGTAGTTTTAGGGCTTTTTTGTAGTTTTTGTTTTCTTGGTAGTCACTTCCTCTGTCCTTGAATAAACCTGTTTAAGTTCATAGGTGTTGTGATTTGAGGGGAAGCAGCTAGGGATGGGGTTATGGGTTGGTGAAGTCCCATTCATTCTGTAGTAAAAGACCGTGCCTGACTCGAAAAATCATTTAAAAATACTCATATTGCTGATAAAGATTCTGTCTTTGTACTATATTGTACAGACACATTCTCATGGAAATTCAGAATGTTATCACTGATTTCTTTCTTGTTCTTTTCCTTCCCACTCAACATTAATCAGCTCCCACTTTACCGGACTATGAAGGAGTCGATGCATCTCTCAACGAAACTGCTACTACAATAACTGTACTCTTGAGACCAGCACAGGCCAAAGGTGCACCTATCAGGTAAAAAAAAAAAAAAAAAAAATTAAAAAATCAAGAAGAGTTTGGTTTTTAGTTGCATATATGCTGTCTCGCAGTACATAGAGCTGTATATTTCAAAGTGATATTTATTTAACATTACTATTGTTTTTCTTACCTGTACTGAACTTGCCAACAGATGTGTAATTAAAAAAACCTCTTGGTTTGGCAGGGTTTTTTGGAATCATTAAGCTATCTGTCCTGTTTGATTTAGGTTCCCCAGGACCACCTTCTAACCACTATAATTTAATTTTACTTTCTCACAGTGTCTCTGAATTATGAGGTTGAAAGGTGTTTGTCAGAAAATAGATTTGAAAATAACACTTCCTTTCCATTGCTTCAAATCATCTAGTCTGTAGCATATATGTATGATTGGAAAACTGGAAATTGGAAGCTCAGGGGAAATGGTAAAATAATAGTGATGAATACAAACTAGTTGACCTTTTTTTCTGAGAGTGCTTTTTACTAGGAATCATGTTGCAAGCTATTAAATTTTACTTGGCGTGTCCCATAATCATATTAAAATGTTTCATTTATGTTAACTTTGAAGGGTCTTTCTCTTTCTGCTCTCTGTTGAGAGATAATTTAATTCTGTTTGCAAAGATTAGTCCATATCCTTCTCTTTACTTCTTGTTAGTGTAAAAATTTTGTGATAATATTTGATTCCATTTGTGTTTTACTGATGTGGCTGCATCAGCAATATTCAGGGGCAGGGTTGACTAATTGGGGGTTAATTAGCTGCTGAGCATCAGAAGGTTTTCTTGCTATTACCCTTGTGACATTTTAGAGAAATGCAGGCTAATGCATTTCATTCTGTGTTATGCGAAGTCAGTTATCGTGGCTCAGCTGATTTCAAGTCGTGTGTCCAAGCCCTAAAAGCAGAGGAAAATTAACTGTTTCTTGAGTCAGTTTCCATTAAGAAGAATGTATGTTTTACGTGGATGTTGTGAGGATGAGGCATGTATTTATAAGCATTTCTATGTGCTTATCGTATAGTCACCCTTATGCTCGATATGATCAAGTTATTTATTTATATTCTGTCATAGAAGATAATTATTATCTTTAATTATAATAAACTTAATTATTTCCTATTAAGTTCATCCCTTTAATAGGAGATTTTGATGTGTTATATTTAAGTTGTAATCCAATGCATCATTAGTTTCTGAATGATTACCCTGGGGCAATCCTAGGATTTTTGGGGAACAGGAATACTTTCAGTACTGGACTTGGATTCTTAAAATAGGGATTTATTTTTTTTTAATTAATGCATTAATTAAGACAGAAACCAAAATTGTGATCTGAAAATGCTCCCAAGTTACACAGGCACTTAAGCTCACTATACGTCTTTGTAGGTGCTTTTAAAGACTTTGTATACAAAGTCTTTGTAGGTGCTTTTAAAGACTTCAGGTGCCCTGCTGCTGGCCTTCAACAAAGCTGTGTATTTTGGGGAAATGTGATATCTATCTCTCATGTAATCCATGTCACATCCTTTCAGTCTTGTGTCTGGTCACCTGAGGGAGCTGATGCATATCCTTGCCTAGAGCATGCCTGCTGGACACCACAGGGATCTGCTGATGGTGGTGGTGCACTGCTCTGGGGCACATATGTGCCAACAGCAGCAGGCTTCTGCCTTCAGTCCCACCACTCACCCAGAGAGGGTCAATCTTGAATCTTGGGTTTCTGTCCTGGAGTGGGATGGTTCCTTTGTGAACTGGTAGCATGATGGGTTTTGGCTAGAGTTACTCTCCGTAGCTCAAGGAGTTCTGGTTTCTCTGCATTGTGCTGGCAGACAAGTAACTTGCTGCAGAATAAATCTGCAGCACACCAGCTCACATTTATTGTCTCAATTTTCCTTTCAGCATCCTCAGTTCAATGGCATGAGCTGGTCACTGTGGCCTATGAAGGTGGCAGAAAGGATCTATGTACTAAATGTTACTAGATAGTTTGATAGGGATAGTTTCATAGAGTATTAATAACTGCTGTTTGACTGTGTTCTCAAAAAAGCCTATTTCTTTCTTCCTGTCTGACATCTTCCCTGTCCACTTCATTTAATTTCTGAAATCTAAGATATTACATCAAATTTCTAACACGAAGAGGTCAAGGAAGTAAGTCCATTACCATAACTGGAGAGCTGGGCTTTATCCTTAAAGCAAACCAGGTGTTTTATTCCTTACTTGGAATGAAAAACTTTCTTCAGGGAAATGCAGAAGACATGCTCCTATTCCCTTTTCTGAAGTTATGCGTATTACAGTCAGGTATTTTTCAGCAGCTTCTTAATAGGCAGATAAATGTAGCACACTGAAATTCTGAATTGATTCAATGCAATTTGCTAAACTTTATGATGTGTTTTAGTGAAGCTTCACTCCATCCACATTGCAGTTGTGTTTCCTCTACAAGCTGGCTTGCTGCCATAATGAGTGTTACTAGGTAGGTGGGAAAAAAAAGTATCACTATGCCTGCAGTTGTGATTCAGTAGAAGGGACTCAAATACTGTTCTTTAGACACTGAAGAATATGGTTGGCTTTTTGAAAAGGTTTGTTTATAACCAATCCTGTAATCACTGGAGCTGTAGATGGTCATTTTATCTAATACCAGTAGGTTCATATTTAAAAAATAGGAAAAGGAAAAAAAAACTTAGTCTGATACTCTGTTGCTTTTACAAGCAGAATTATGCTATGATCGGATTTCCATCACAGCCTCTCCATCAGGACAGGCCCTCAGGAAATAGGTGTTCCTTAACTTGGTATAATCTACGTGTGGCTGTCATTTCTTTAAGACGCTAGCTGCTGTAGTCATCACAGTTTAAACATGACTCTAATCATATCTTCCCTGTCAAGTGTTATTATCATTCTTTATGGCCTCCTTAAGTTTTAGACCAAATTACGAACTAGAAATGCAAAGGGAAACAGGGCTGAATGGCTCAAGCTCACTTTAAAGCACGTATTGTTTTCACCATCAATCTCGTGGATGAGATTCCAGTCAGTAGAATCAATGGTGCTTCAGTGATTCGTTTGAAGATGTGATTTGTTGCTGTATTTTTTCTGAAGGTTCCTAACTGAGTGAGGAACACGTTTTGTTTTCAAATTCTACTGCAGATGAGGATTACGAAGAGCATAAATCAGAATCATAATAAACAACTTTTTAATTATTAAATTGATTTGATTTGATTGTTATAGTATTGCTCTTATATCTTATGCAAAATTACATTGTTTTCATTTTGCAGCAAAACTAATTAAGTGGACCACGGCAGGGAGTAGTTAAAATTTTGCTGTCAATTAGAATTCCAAGAGCTGGGGTTGAATCTTGGGCTGTCAGTCAGTCTGCCACTTGTCAAAGGAGAGGAAGCTGTGTCTCCCCTAGACACACAGAAGGAAATGTCTAGCTGGTATTTAAAGTCTAGTCAGAATAGGGCTGAAGGATGAACAACATGTTATCCACTGCCATACCTCTTTGGAAGCCTGAACTTTTAGGGAGAGATGAAAAGGAAAATCAGTTGTCAGGGACCTCCTTCAGCTGTTTCTAATCATCTTGGTCTATAGGGAGGTACTGTAGAGGTTTTCTTAAGTTAAAAAAAAAAATAAAAAAAATTTTTTGACATGAAAAATACTTTCTTCATGGAAAACCTCAGCTGAGGAGCTCTTCAGCTGCTGTATCTTCAACATTTTCTCTATTTACCTGGCTGTCTCAGGCACCTGTTTGGTCTTTATGATCCTGATGACTTATGTAGCGGGTTCTGAAATTTTTATTACTCAGAATTTTTTTTAGTCAACAGGGAGAAGGAATATTGTCATTTAAGATTTTCACTCTTCTCTCTTTATTTACTTTTTTATTCCTTCTTTGCTGTATGGAAAGACTGGGAGAAAAAGGCTGTTGTAGGACTTTCGTCAGCTCCAGTCACGAGAAAGCTCTCTCAGTAATTGAATGTGTAGAAATGTGTAAAAAAAATAATGCATTAAAAACCTAACATGATTGAAGCTAGGATTAGTAATATGTAAAGATACAAGGATAAGCAGAGTATGTAGCCTTTAAATTTTCACTATTAGCCTGATATCAGACCACATTTGCAGTCATTGAACACTCCACTTTTCAAGTTGCAAATTTAACCTTGAGTTCTTTCTTCACATGTTACAGTGGGCTGTCCTTTCCAAATATTATGTGTACATAGAGTAACAGTAACTTTGGAACCACTATAGTGTTTAGTAAATGGGTTTAAGCAGATGGTATCACAAAGGGCCCAGAGGTAAATGACTGTCTTCCTCCATGCCTATAATGTTGTATGAAAAATACTGCCAGATCCCTTTCCCAAAGAGGATAGGCAAATCTTTTATTTAAAAAATACTTTGTGAAAATAAATTTTAAAAAAATAAAAATAAAGCCTTGTTGGAGACTTGAAAGAGTTTCTGTAATTTACTATTCTTTCTTTAAAAGTAATTATGTAGATGTAGATGATACAATATGTGCATCAATTTCTTATTTTCCACCTTTTGTTGCTTTTCAGATGTAAGGGTCCAAAAAGCATTACTTTTGGAAGTGCAATTTATATAAATTAATTTATTTAAAAAATTTTCAGAACTTTCACGTTTTATTGTGGTCTCATGCTTAAAATTATGCCGTACCTTTTATATCACATTCGAAAATTACAGTATGTTTTAAAAGAATACTATTAAAAAAGACTTTTTTTAATATTTGACTGTCATGCCATTCATCTTTGACTTTTTATTTGTTTTGGTCTCCAAAGAGGCTTGACCCTTGAAAAGGAGATGTGCCCTAAGAAGAAGATACCTCATTTATCCCTTATTCTATAAAATTGAGAGGGAAGGAGGGTTTGGTAACTGGTGTGTCTCAGCTACGGAGCTGCGTGACAAACCAGGCTGTTTCAGGAGATGGTTGCCTCCACCACATGCAGGCGTCGCACTGTCCTTCCTCTCTCCCTGCTGCCTTCCTTCTCTGAAGCTGGCAAGGTGTCATGGATAAGTTTCCTGCTCTCCTGGCACTTCTGAGAGCAGAATTTGTGTTGGTCCCAGTCCATTGGCATCTGATGTGAGAAGAATGCAGAATGCAGGGAGCAGAGACGTGGTATCTGTGTCCCAGTGATCTCCAGTTGGTTGTCTGCCCGATTCCGGAATGGTGGTTTTAACCCTTCCTGGGTCCAGGGCCAGGCCAGAGATGGAATGAACACCAGTAGTAATTTCTTACCTTTGGACATTATAAATAAAAATTTTAAAAATATTTTACATCCTCTCAATTTTGTAAAATATTGATGCTTTTAGGGTTTTTTTGCTAATACATTGATTTTGAACCATAAAGAAATATTGTGGGTGTGCATGGGTCTTTTGCAACTGATTCGTTGGTGCAGTCCACATTAACTGAAAATTGTTAATATAGAAAGTTTACCACAGAAGGTAATATATAACCAAGCTCAGTTCACAGACAGTTTGTGAGAAATAGATATTCCCAGAACTATTTTTTTTTTCACATTCTTCTTTATCCTGGAGTTTCAAAACTGGGGTGACTTTATATATTCCTCTTGGACACTTTGAAAGGGAAGAAAGAGGCATTCCTCCTTAATTTTTTGGGTGCAATGAAAATGGGATGCTAACCGCTCATGAAAGATGTGAAATTAATTTCCTACTTTTTTTCTTCTCTCCTTTCTTCCATTCCCCAGTATCATACTTTATCTCTGCCACTGTAGTTATTGGGTTTTCTGGGCAGTAGTAGCAGAGAAAATTGACAAAATAATTTAATGCTGCACCAAAGTAGGATTGTCTTTGCCTTTGCCTTTTGGAGTCCTTGCAGCAATGCAGTGACACTTCTAAAACTTAGTTCAATTTTACTTTTTCTGTTTAGAAAGCCTTAAAACAAACCCAAGACAGTTTAATTGAAAAACTTCAGGTCTTGTCTATATGCCTAGGCATATTTTCTTACTATTTTTCAAAAAGTCCTCACATGTATCTGCATAAAAAATGAGAAATTGTGTGCACATATGCACATGTATATATGTGTGTATATATAGTTCTTAAAACCCCCCAAGTCTCTTTTTTTTTCTTATAAAATGAAGAACTGCCTCCTGCTCTCAGTAGCTAAGTTCTGTACTTCTGAAGAGCAGAGGAAGCTGCTAAAAAGTTGGTAACATTCTGCAGTTAGCTAGTTCCCCTAAAGAGGACCCCTCGTGATCTAGTGGTTAGGATGCGGCACTCTCACCGCTGTGGCCTGGTTCGATTCCCGGTCAGGGAACTCCTCCGGGCAGATGGAGCTCGTCAGCCCTGTAAGGCCATCCGTCTAAGAGAAGGTCACTCTAAAAAACAAACCTACGTCCTGAGGACCTCGCTGCCACCGTCCAAGGTCGCTCGGCCCCGGCAGATGAAACTCAGGATTAAAGGGTGGGCTCAGTTCAGCGCACGCTGTGTCTCACCTAAAAAATCCACTGCGCAGGCTCGATGGGTAAAAGACCTTTCCCAAATCTTCATTTGTGAAGACTGGCCATGATGAGTTCCCCTAAAGGAGAAAGAATTATAATTACATGTTCTATTTTGAACAGGTGATTTTGAAAAGTGACCAAGCCATATTCCACTTCAAGAGAAGGTATTGGGACGTTGGGATGTTGTTTTGATAGGCCAAATGGTGTCTGCTTCAGCAATTTGTAGCATTTTATCATTGACAACTGTAGAGGAATGAGGCAGTCTATTTTGGTGGAATGGACAGATTTCTGTCCATCTGTGCTTGTATTACAGCATGTCACTTGTACTTTAGATCTGCATAGCTCTGAGCCAAGATAGAAGCCACAGCAAGGTCAGGAGGTGGAGAAGCCTGTCAGCACATTCTGTCTCTAATGATATGACAACTGCAAATTGGTGCTTCAGGAACAGCCTGGAGGCAGTCATTATGTTGGGTCTTGAAGCTCAGCTTTCTCTAATACTGTTTCAAAGGAAAATGCTAACTTCAGATGCTTCTGATCAGCGAGGAGTTTAATCTGTTGTAGTTTAACACAGTTACTTGCCGCGGTCCGAAGGGGGGATGGGACCGTGGCACAGCACTAGTCCGAGACACAAGGTAGGGTGCAAGTAGAATGCTTTATTGAGGCGTGCGCAGGATTCTTTATCAGTTCAGGCAGGGAAAGGACCAGAACATAGGGTGGGGTATGAGACAGACAAACGGGGGAGCAAATCAGGATAGGGGCACAGGCAAAAGAGGGAGGAACGTGGGAGGAACCGGGGAGAGAAGGGGCGAATGGAGGCTGTCTCCTCTCTGCAGCTTTTCCAGCCAATCCGCAGGAAAGCAGGGAAGCAGACAAGCCTGAACATGCCCGGGAAATACAAATTCTGGGGAAGCATACAATGTGTATATACATAATAACTGTAAAGTCTGTATCATAAAGTCCTTTCAATCACTGTACATCTTTTTCCACTTCTGAAATTTTCCCCATTCTGATTCCTGGTCCTTCACAGTTACTCCTGTGTTTCTTCAAAAAAAAGTCTAAAAAAAATAGGAGATCATGTATAGAATTGTATTGTTGTTTTTCATGAAAAAAATGGGTGGTGCTTCTTTCTAACAGCTGAAATGGATGGCTTTGCTATATTTCAAGCCTTTCTTTTTTCTCTGCATCCATGTATCTCCTGTCTTTTGCTTTTTTCTCTTCTTTCTTTTAAGTTTACACAGATCAATTCAGTTAATATTTTTATGATACTAGAGATTTGACTCTAGCAGATGACCTTAAAGTTATGCTGTTTTTCCTCTGTCTCACCAGTGCCTACCAGATTGTTGTTGAGGAGCTGCACCCGCACCGAACAAAGCGAGAAACAGGTGCAATGGAGTGCTACCAAATCCCTATCACCTATCAGACTGCTCTTAGCGGAGGGTCACCATATTACTTTGCTGCTCAGCTGCCTCCAGGAAACCTGCCGGAGCCAGCCCCTTTTACTGTGGGTGACAACAGGACTTACCAAGGTTTCTGGAACCCACCGTTGGCTCCTCGGAAAGGGTACAACATCTATTTCCAGGCCATGAGCAGCGTTGAGAAGGCAAGTGCTAACACCACCTTTCTTCTGGAAGGAGTCAAAGACATGCCTGTAGTGGCGATTAGGGCCATTGGAGTTGGACATAGGAGGTGTTGGCAGTGGCATAGCTGTAATCCTCTCTGTGCAGTGAGAGCGTGGCAGTGCGCCATTCACATTTCATATCACCATCGTGTCCTAGTAAATTACTTAGATGAGAGTTTAATACGTCTCCTAGTAATTGTCTGAGGAAAGTAATTTCAGTGTTGTGACTCTGTCTCCTCGGTAAATAATATCCTCAGTCCTTTCTCTAATTCTCAGTCCTTGCACACTTCAAAAGATTAAATTACTGCAGGACGAACAGAATGTGGGCTGTTCAGCGGGCTAGTAAAACATTGCTAACTTTGTGAGACTCTTGCACTGAACGTCTAAAAAGTAAAAGTTTGCTTGAGCAAAACTCAAGGCCCACTGTGTGTTTGCAAGAGTCTTTCTGAGAAGGTGTATGTCAGACTTGCACCACTGCTGTGCAGTAGTAGAAGTGTATCTGTCACCTCCTTGGTGTTTCCTTTTACCTCTGTTACTGAGTACTGCTGCTGGCTCTGTATTCATATGGAAGGACTAAAAGTGCCAGGGAGAGAGGTTCTAGGTGGGAAGAACAACTCTGCAAGCCCCATGGTGTTGCTCTTTAATGGTTTTTCCTTTTGTAAATGAAAAATAAGGAAAGGGAAAATGACTGTTGAGGAGGGAAAATGTGGTACACACATAAGCTTTAGATATATAAAAATTTAAAATTTTGGTTTATAGTATAGAAAACTGAAGTGTCCAGGCAGGTCAGAAAGGAACTAGAAAGGACAACTAGATTGATAGCCACTGATATGCACCCAAACCTTTGGAAAGGAGCAGAAGCAGTGTTTACCCTTCTTTACATTTAGGTTTTTGTGGAGACTAAACAAATCCTTGCTAACAGGCAGCCTTGCCTTGGAGTCTTTCAAAGAAAATTTAACCTTTTACTTATGGTTATGGAAATTGGATATGCATCAAGTGAGAATAGGGACAAAGCTGTTTGAGAATTAGATGGTTTTTTCTGATTTAAGAGACCATTCCCTCTTTTTAGTCCTTATCTATAGACTGTATGAAGTAAACAAAACAAAATAAGAGGTGACTGCTAGACACTCATCTGTATTTCCCTCACCTGTTAAAAATAATTCCCTTTGTTTTTGTAGGCTTTCAACAGACTACATTGTAAGGAAATTTGTTTCATTACCCAAGAAATAAGGGAGAGGGAAAAGTAAAATAGAAATACTAAATTAAAAAAGTAGGTCTCAATTTTGGCTTTTACGTTTTGACAGATAAGTAGAAGCTGAGAGAAGAATAGAATTTTTTTTGCTTAAACTTGATTTCAGTTTGTGAGAGAGTTTAATACTAAAATGGATTTCTCTGTTATGATTTAAAACTTTGGATCCAATTTCTGTTCTTAAAGGGATTTAGGGGGAAATTTTGAGGGGGACTGCACCACATTCTGCTGGGACAGAGACCTAGTGGTTGTAACATAACCTCTGAGCTGCAGAATATTTAAACAGATGCTTTACTATAAACTACCAGGATCACCAAAATAGGCAGAGGGAAGTAAAGTATGCTCTGAAATACACGGTAGGGTTGAGAGGAGGGTTACTCTGTGATCCTGGAAGATATTGAACAAAAGTGGACAAGTAAATCCAGTAACTGGGGATAATAAGTAAGATTATATTTGGTAAACTTTGTGGGGCTTTCATATAGATGGAAAAATTGTCTTATGGAACACTTACAGTGCCTCAGCTTAGGCACTGTAGAGCTCTTTACAAGCTGTGTTTACAAACCAGCATCAACCTGGTTTTTTTACCTGTTGCTTTGGAATCTTCAAGATGAGAGAGACCCCAGGGGATTTATTCAGGGATGAAGTGCTGGGAGGTGCAGAACTAGAGAGAGGATATTTTATAGAGTGAAACTGTCATTATTATATTTTCAAATTACGTGCTAATATTGTTTAGAGAAATCTAATACAACAGCAGTTGTATCCTCTCATGCAACCTTATGCTATTTCAGTATTTTTGCCTTTAAAATGACTGCACATTGTACAAAAAGGTCAGAAAACCCATTTATGACTGATCCTCAGCTCTTCAAGTTGTCCAAACTGGGCATAACTGAGTAATTTCTCTGTTCATTTGTTTTAATTGCTGAACAAACTTCTGAGGGGAAGGGAGGGAAAAGTAAAGTTACATAAAAATTGTCTTTGCATGTGCAACTTCTGAAGCACATCGCTGTTGAATCACTGTGTCTCCTAGGCAGATTGTGTAAGTTTTAGATTAACTGTGTCATCTGTGAAGGGATACCTGGGCTGCTCTGTGCTCATTCCACATGCAGAAGCATGGGGAAGTGTGTTGCTGATGTGCTTCAGGTGACTGTTTAAGAATGTCAGAAGGTAGCAAGATGTAAGTTTGGAGACAGTGCTGAGCAAAAGTATCTTCTTTGCTGCACAGTGCTGTTGGAGGTCAACACTGGCTCAGGATTTCTGTGCCATGACATAAATAGGAGCACCAGTCCTCCCATTTCCTTCCACTGCACTCTCTTCGTGTTTCTGTGGCATGATTTCCATTTGATTTGAATAATCTGAAATTTTTCTGTGTTTGGCCTGTCCTGCACCTTTTCTCCCCATCATTTTTCCTGGACAGTACAGTCTAATGTCTAGTTTTCATCCAGCTTTTGTAAAGGCAAAATCCCCCAACCTCCTTCTCTGCTAAGCCCAGAGCCCTGAGCCACCTCATTGAGTTTTCCCAATGTGATCAGTAGATCTAGGATGAATCTATGGAGTGGAGAGGGCAAGAAAAAGCAACCTGATTTGACTGTTTTCTTTACTTTTCTGTCCTCAACAGGAAACCAAAACTCAGTGTGTTCGAATAGCTACAAAAGGTAAGAGGTTTGTCCCCACACGCAAAGTAGCTTTTTTTAAAGAAACGTGGTGTTTCTATTAAATGTTTGAAGCAAAGCCAATAGTATCCCTCTATTTTGAACCACCTGATTATCTTAAGATGTAATGGTCTACTACTTTTTATTCTTTGGTATTGGGCCAAGACAGTACTGTTCTAGCAATACTCAGAATTTAGGACAAAATAAAATCTCCTCTTTTTTTCCCCCTCCCTGTCTGTGATTTTCAAGATATGCTTTTAGGGTGCTAAAACATTTCAGGCAGCAGATAGATGGATGGGAAGCTGGAAAGTGCATGTGGTTAAACTGTCTGTTATGCTGGCAATTATTTACAAGCAGGGGAGGGAATAATTTAAATGAAGAACACAACAGTTAATTTTCCTAAGAACTCCAAGTGTTAGCTAGACATAGGGGAGGGTTGATTTGAGGAAGGTTTGTCTCTTTGATAGCAAGTGAGTTCCAGGGCTAGGACTGACTGCATAGCTGTGAGAATAAATCATGTTGACCCCATATACAGCAGGTTAATCACATACTGCTCACTCAGAAACACTGTTTCATCTTCAAATGAGGACTTAGTTGTTCTGCTTATTGTTATCTCTCGCTTTGACTGTATTTATAGCTATTCGTTTTGGTGGCTCGATCGTGTGGACATGAGAGTTCTTTGATAGACTCTGGCAGCATAAACAAGAAAGGAGCTTACAAATGCCTGAAGAGTACTCTGCAGAGGCCCAGCACTTACGTTGTCTCTTTCTAATTGCATATTGATATTTAGCATAAAAACAACTTTTGATATGAGCAAGCAGGCATTTAAAGTACTGAGGAGGCACATCAATCCCATTTTTCAGTAACTTTTTTCAATTTAAATCTTATTCCAATTACAAGCTGATGCCTGTAATGAGGTGGTAGCAATCACACATTTTCTTGAGAAACCAGAAAATAAAATGTACTTCTCAAGATGTGTTAATATTTTTATCAAATGTGGTAAGCTAATAAAAACAGGAAATTAAAACCATGAGCTAAGTCTTCTGTGAAAGGTACATCAGCCTTATTTTTCTTATGTTTACCTGGTACGATTAAATGTTTGAATTAAAATATATTTGCATAAACAAATATTTATGTACCACAAGCATGTATTTCTAGAATTTGAGTCAAGGGAGAGTCTTGAAAGGCTCAGAAATAACCTAAAATATTGCAGGACTGAGGAAGGGGAAAACAATGGTGTCTCTCATAATAAATTTTCTGGATAGTAATAACAAAACAAGGAGGGAATTGACTTTAGTATAAGAAAACTATTTTTTACTTAATCATACACAGTCCATGGATCTCAAAGCAATGTTCATGGTAGCAACAGACCTCTTGGTGGTTGCTTGTACACCTTCCTCTGCTTGCAATAGTCACATTCACCGGCAATGGCTGTCGATTGAAGGAAAGGGGAAATGAGTAACAGGTTTCTTACCATTGTGCCATATGTCCTGCCTTTACCACTCTGAATACAGTTTCTTAAGTAAGTGCATTGCCTGATATATCAGTGCTAAACTCCTTGAAAGTGGAACTAAAACCCAAAATGTTTTCTCTGACTTATTTTACTTTGTAGGTGTGAATTGCAGGTGGAGGCAACATTAGGAGTAAATGCTTTCTCTTCCTCTGACGGAATTCATTTAATGGGGCATCATCCCTTCAAAGTCATGTACATTCATACTTCTCAAATGAGTTATACTGTTATTCTAAAACATTTTTTATGAACTCACACAGATTTTTTCCCCCATGTTTTCATCGTAATAATGATACCATGATTTGTTGTACTCAAAGAAAACTATACTTAATATATTGGTTTATGCATATCCTGGTTTGTTTTGGTTTCTTGGTTTTTTGTGTGTTTTTTGTTTGTTTGTTTGTTTTGTAGTGTATAAGATCATTTTGAATCATTGACCTAAATGTCTGGTTACATTTGTAATATTTTCATAGGGAAAAGAGGACTGTCTCATCTTACCTAATGCACTCCACTAAAGCTAACATACCCATTTAAAATCAAAAAAATTGTCTAAACTATGTATTCTGTTATAAAAGTAATGTGTAGTTCTGTGTTATCTCCTGTGACTTGAAGCAGCCTACAGTTTGCCAAACTGAATTTTGTCTTGAACATGTTGAAAAGGCATTAAAAATTATAAAATGCTGGGGTGGAAGAGAGCAGGGAGGAACAACATTAAAGAGAATGTTTAAACAAGACAAAATTTCCCTGGAAGTGAAGTTCAGTGTTACTGTCAAAGTTAGTTTCTCATCTCTATCTTGTTCAAGCATCTGGTGTTATCTACTGTGTATATTCATAGCAATAAGATGTAAAGGTGGAAAAAATATGATAGTAATACCATGGTTTGGTGCTGGAGAAGTTCATATCCCTGCAGTTGTAATCTTGATAATTTAACTTTCTTAGGTCTATTGTTTCCTTGCTTGGACAGTTTTTCGTTTGCTTGGACAGTTCCCTGTATAATTTACATATATTTTACTGCATAAGGGATCTCGCACGTATTGTTCCCATGGGTTGGCTTTTGCCTTCAGAAATTGATGGAATAGTTTATTGGTGTCAAACTAATGAAAGTCAGCAAATTTAAATTGAAGCACTCATACTTTTTGTAGTCTGTATATTCCAGGTGCAGTGTTCTCATGCACTTCTGATAACAAAGTGCACTGAAGTGTCAAGTCATTTAAAAGATGGTGCCGAATCATGACTAAAGTATGTTGCTGCTTTTGATGTGTCTTGAAAGAATGTTTTTAGAGTGAACTGAAAGGCTTACTAGTGTGTGGTATATTAAAATACACTGAGTTAAGTTTTCATTATAGAAAATATTGGAACAGCATCAATTTAAAAAGTAGTCTCCTGAGCAGTTCCTGTGTACTTGCAGCTGAAGGATAAATGCCTGAGTGAATCTTTGATGGCCCTGATTTAGGCTAATAATAGAATTCCTCCTTTTTATGGACACCTACTTCCACAACGCTTGTAAGAGTTTAATGACTCTGACTTTTGCCCTTCTGTAGACTGGAGTGAATTGGCCAGGACAGTCCCAAGTAGTTAGATGTGAGAGAGTATGCAAGTTATACAGACGTACACAGTCTGTTCATATAAGCTTTGATTCTTGAGGAAACCAGGTTAAAAATAATTCCTTGTGTCACAGATGATGATGAGTACCTAAAGCACCATTTCCATTACAGGTATAGCCCAGAAAATGTATTAAGTGTGAATGATTTTAATTTCTTGGACACTTTTAGCTGATACTGCCTTACTCCATCAACCTGAACCCTCTCCTCATTCAGAGCCTCTTAGTAGCTCATGATCGGCATAATTTTTATTTTTTAACACCACTTCATTGTTCTCTACCTCATTATTTTTGAATCTATGTAGTAGGATTACCCAGTCACTAATAATCTGGTTTCCCATACATAGTAACTGAAGAAGAAGGAAAAATAATAATCTTGTTTTCTGAAGAGCAGAGAAGAGTACAGAGACTGAGATAATAGGTCAGATTTTCATTAGGAATGGAAAGATGGAATTATGCTAGAAAATATGTGTTATTTGATTTTTAAAAAAAGTGTTACATATAATTTCCTAAAGAAAGTTCTTGAACTTCCTAATACTTAGTAAGGCAGAGTTCAACTATGGAATCATAGAATTGTTAAGGTTGGAAAATACCTCTAAGATCATGAAGTCCAACAATCAACCTAACACCACCACCATACCATGTTCATAGGTGCCATATCCACATGTTTTTTAAGTACTTCCAGGGATGGTGACTCCACCACTTCCATGGGCATTCTGTTCAAATGCTTTACACCCTTTTCATGAACAAATTTTTTCTAATATCTAACCTAAACTCCTTCTGCCACAACTTGAGGTCATTAACTAGTTCATAATATGCACGTCAGAATGAATATGTGATAACCAAACCTGCCTAACCAAAGTATTGATAGACTAAAGTAAATAAAAGATACATGCACTTCAGAGTAATACATGTTGGTGACTGATCAGTCATATCCTGGAGTTGAGTTTGACTGTATAAAATTTTGAACGGATTTCCACTCACAGCCGGGCATTGGCATTTCATTTTACAGTCTAAAATGTTATCGACTGCTCAGGGAATGAAACTAGATTAACGTGGTCAGAGAAGAGTGATGCTTCAAACTATTTAGCATGTAAATAGATATTTAAGAGGACAGAAGGGACAGCAGAGCTATTACTAAACAGAGTATATGAAACTGACATTTGTGACAGTTTTCCGGCTGCCAAGTTTGAGGCTAATACTATTCTTTTGTTTTGTTTAGTGGACTAGAGAAACACTTTGAAAATTTAATTAGAAGAAATATACTGTGGGAATAAAAAAGTGGTGGGCCTGGCAGCTCTATCACAAAGTAGTTAGAGGGAATAAATGAAGCCCAAGGTTTCTCTTTCCACATTTAAAACAAGAACTTCATCAACTCCAACATTATTTTCCCTTGTGGTTTTCATTTGTGTTGTTAGTTCAGGCAGAATAGAACCTCTCTATCTCTGTGCACATTTGGTTCATGCAGACGGATGAAAATGCCGTTTGAGATGATGCACATCTGGAAGTAATTGTGAAATAGCAGAAAATGACTTTTTAATCTGATTTGAGGAATAAAAAGGTCTGGGTGGTAACATTTCTACTGCAAGTGTGTATTTAGTCCACCATCATTATTGCTCTGAATTCATTCCCACAGCAGTTGGGAATTGATCCAAAGGCCTTTGATGTCAATGGGAGTCCTTCCACTGACATTAATGTGCTTTGGATTAGGTCTTTAGAAGTCATAAATCTGTCTAGACTGTAATTATTTCTTTGAAATTGTTCCTGATGGTGTTTCTGCTCTTAGGGAAATTTGTGAAAGTCAAATCACCTCCTTTTGCAGGATGCTGAAAAATGTCTGTTACCGATTAATGCACAAATGAAGGGAAGATGTCAGATGCTAAATGTATCTGAAACGAAGCTTCTCTCACTGTTGTTTTTATGTTGGGATCAATGCTTCTACAATGACTTTAGCTGTACCATTACAATAGGCCCTGGAGACCTATACTAGGCAGTATAAATTTAGAGAACAATGCAGGTGTTTCCCAAGTCCCATATATTTTTTTCACTTTTTCATAGGAGAAAGCTATTAATATGTTTAAACTTCAGTGGTCTTTTGCATAATGTATTTTATCACACAAAGAGGAGAATTTAACTAGCTTGCTGAGCTTTCCAAAGATGGAAACACAATATTAGCATGGCATATTTTTCTGTTCTGTGTGGGAAATTGCAGAAGTTCACTGAGCAACCACATCTGCTAGTTCTGATAACTGATACCTTTAGTTGTAAATAAAAAATTGCATGATCTTTTGATGGAATATTTGATGATAGTTATTAAAAATGCAGTTAAGTGAGGGACACCTCCAGATTTTCAGACACAAAAACCTGTAATGTGGATATTTTCATATATACACAAAGAGTAAGAAAATTGTGGAATTCAATTACAAAAATTTCATTTGAGTAAAAAAGAATTCACTGTAACAACAACATTTATCATGTGAAATTACCTGATTGATATGCGTGGGATAGCAATTTTCAGAGAATGTATTTCTCATTCTTTATTATAAGGCACCAAAGAGAAGTACACTTTTCTCCTTGTTGCTTCACACCTCTAAGAAATAAGGGGTATCTGAGGGTAAGAGCAGAAACTTATTAATTACCTAATGTTTTTATGCTTATGACATTGCCTGAGCTGAACCATTTATTTTAACTGTATTTGTAAACAATTATAATTAGAAGTATTTTATCGTTTCTGGCCCATTTCATGAGTCTTCAGATATGACTGTGTTTTTAAAGAGTAGTTGACTGATTCTGGTCAGAAAAATTTCATAGATGACTAAATCTAGTAAATACAATTAGTAAATCTAATTTCTTTACTAGAAAACTTTATTGTTAAACACATTACTTAGTGAATAAGTTTATTATATGCAAATTTTCTTTTACTAAATTTAATATAGTTTTGAAAGTAAGCATTTTTAAAACTGGTATGTTTGTAAGAGGAAACACTAGTGATACATTTCAGTGTTTGGGTTTTTTTTAATTAGTCATTAGAATGAAGAAATTTTGAGTCCAAAGATATTAACTAAATATTAACTTTCCTTGATTTTGAAATGTTTCAGTATTTCTTTTAACCTAGCTACTTAACAAATTACTTTGTGTAGATGCTATATGCAGATTGAAATCTTAGGAACCTTAAAGATTTCCTAAAGAATACGAATTTTAGAAGTAAGAATTCAGGTAGAGTTTTCCAGTTTATATTTAAATGTTAGAGAAGGAATGTTGATACATTACCTGCTCAAAGTGAAGATTCAGCATCTTAGCACATATTCTCTTTTAGTAGGTGCCTGGTTTATTAGGTCTCTTCAGCTGTTATGAATATTATTTCATGAATCAGTTTGTGGGCATTGAGAGGTTTGCATCCAGTGTTAGAGAATATGGAGACATGAAGGTAGAAATCTAGTGTTTTTACAAAACTCGTTAGAATTTTAACTGCAATTGAAAATTCTTCATTACACTATAATAGATATGCATTTAGAATTACCATTTGCTGATACTGCTGGTTGCGGGGGGTATTTTAGCTCCCTTTTTTTTTACTGTTCTTTCATAATTTCTCATTTGTCCTTTCTTATGTTTTTGCCTTCTTTGTGTAATTGTAAAATTACAAGTGTTTAGAGAAGGTAAACTCTATCATCACCTGATAGGACTGGTCTCATTAGCTCCTTTTCATACAAGCAGCCTGTGTACACTTTCATTTTATTAACTGTGATTACCTGTACCTTTGGATAAAATGGCCCCTTGCAATGCTTGGGATTGAGGAGTGCGTGAGGTAGATCATACAGAGATTGCTGCCTCTTAACAGTCTTCACAGGCATCTCAGATGCACGTTCAACTTTGGAGCAACAAGAATTTGGCTTATCTGTGCTGCAGCGAAGCCCCATGAAGGGACAGCACCTTTTCAAAGAAAGAAGGAGAAAGGAGTCTCTAGAAATTATACATTTTGTTTATATCCATTCAGTATTCTTCAGCCAGAATAACACTTTCTCTGCATTGGCAAGCAGCAGGGACAGCCCAGAGTAGGTTTTGCCATACACATAATTTACACATAAGTTGAATACTGTACCAAATAAAGCAATGAATTGCTGATCCTAGAAATATCCCTGCTTACAGGTATCTTACCACCGTTGTTAGTGCCAGTAGAGAAACTACAGTTCAAACTGATACAGTCAAAATCAGTCATACTTGAAACCAGTTCCATTAAATGCTTCATTAGATTGGGAGATTTTAATATACACACATTTGTTGGATTTGGAAGTTTGTAGGAAAGTCCAGATTGTTTTGGAAGTGGTAACGAAAACTTGGATGCCACTCCAGTAGTGATGATATGCTCTGAGCCCTAGCTGGTCATCGCTGTGCCTAGTTCTGATGTGCTGTTATTGCAGATGATGTCATGAATGCATTCACTGTTGGCCTAGTAATAGCTTCATTCCTATGCTACAACTTAGCACTGATAAAGTAAAAATCATTTAAATGTCAGGTTCATTAAAATCATCATTAATAATGAGGAGTTGATGTTGGTAGATCACACATAGGCCAATAAAGATAGAAAAACAAATTCTTAAGGAGTGTGTATGGCTGGTGGTCACAAAGCTCATGGAAAAAAAAGTGCCTGTCAGCAGCTCATTGCTATTCTTCTTACACATTACTGACCTCACTCAAACTTGCCAAAATAAACTAACTTAACACAGTCAAAATAATTTTAAGCATTTTCTAGGTTAGAACAATTGCACAAGCAGTTCTGAAAGCTGAATAAAAATGACAGCACATGCTGGAATAGTGGTGAAAGGGGGAGGTAGTCTTCACCATCTTCAGATGCAGCCAAAAGGTGTCGAGGTCATGCTTAAGACTGCTAGAAGAATTTAAACCTCGAGGTCAAAGCTGTTTCGGTCTAACTAAAAAAACCGAACATGAAATGTTGCATCAGTATGCAGCACCTTACCACAGAGGAGGTAATCCTTGCAATTATCCATCCTTGTATTAACAGCTGCCTAACAGTGAGATATTTTGAATAGAAGGCTGCTCACTGTGCACCTAGAGAGGAAGGACAAAGACAGTTTTATATCAGAAAAGAATGTTGCCCAAAGAACACAGAAGAAATTCAGCAACATCTAAATCAGAAATGTGCTTATTGATTTTTATGAAAACAGTTTCTGGCCCTAAAATCGACATCACTGTGTTTCTCTGTATCTAATCAAACACTTTTAACTAAATGAAAAGAAGTTCCATCTCATTGTCATGAACATTTCAAGGGTTTATTAAACTATTTGCATGTCATCTCTGACAGAGCGCTAAATGAAGTTCTACAGCTAGTCATCTAGAAACAAGGAGCAGCATTGCCAAGTGTAGTAGCACTTCTTAAATGCTGTCAAATGTGTTGCAGTGCAAGTCAGTATGGTTGATTGGCACTGCTGCCAAATTACTCAAATACAGAGACTGATGCTTTGTCAGCTGCATAAGGAGATGATGGCTCTGAAGTTCAGGAGCATACGCTGCTTTCTGCTCTGGTGGGAAGTTGTGTACTAACCACACTATTTTTGGAAAGATCCCAACAGAAAGGGTTTGCAGATGGACCTTGTAGGAAGGATGATCTTTTTAGAAATTATGTGGTTGTCACACAGCTGTCTGTTACAGCAGGAGTCAGTTATAGGCACTGTTAAAATGGATTTTGGGGCCCAGTAAATTCAAAGATAGGGAACAGAATTATGAGCCTCTGTGTGGTTTTCGGTGCTTTTGACTTAGGCTGGAGGCTTTTGTGCAAATTCAGCAGTTTGGAAAGGACTATGATTATTATCCATGCTGCACAGTGATGAAGGTTCTTGATCAGGATGGACTTCCAGAACCCTTCATTGTCAAAGAGGTCATGAAATATATTGCATTCTTTGACATTTCTGATTAACATTTGCTTCGTTGAGTCAACAAGAAAGGTAACCACATTCAACACCATATAGATGCCAGAATATTTAACCTGAACATTAAATCCAAAGTCCCATACCTGCTGACTTGTGTTACTTGCTCTTTGCTGATGACTGAGTATTGGTTATTCAAACATATGTAAGCAGACTACATATTATTGACTGTTTCAGCCCCTCTGCCAAGTGGTTTGGCCAGGCCATTAGCATAGAGGAAAAAGAGGTCCTGCTCTAACCTTGCTGTGGTGGAAAATATCCTGAGGCAGTAGTCTGTGCTAATGATAAACCACTGAAATTTGTGAGAATAGCAATGCTATTTCATCAGCATACTTTTAACACCAGAGTTAATAATGTACTCATGCAGGGAATAGCAAAAGTCAGTATAGTATTTAGGATGATAAAGCAGCATGTCTGAAATAAGAGACTTCTGGCTTCAAATAAAAGTAAACACCTATTGTGCGTTAGTTGTTGTCACTCAGTGTACAGCTACAAAACTTGGACTTTTTATGGTCTCCACATCTAGCACCCAAACCATTTCCAATGCACTGCTTTCATGACCTTGCTGCCATAAAACTGCAGAATCTTGCCCTGAATGCTATACTCTTAAATTACTGTCACATTGTCAGAACTGAAGGAAGATTACAGGACAGAAGTTATGCCAGATCTACCTCTCATGTTGGACAACAAATTGCCCAAAACTGATTTCTATGGGCAGCTAAAATGCAGAGTAAAGCTCAGAGGCAGCATAATGAGGTAGTTAATGAGGAAGTTCAAGGCAAATCCTCAGTTATGTGTCATCAGTTTCATAGTGTAGGAAATTACATCCGATAATTTCCTACTCTAGCAAAGAATGAGTACTTATGCCATCATAACATGCAAATAAAATCAGAGTGATACTGTATGGTAAATGTAAATATAGTAGTGATACATTATATCTGTACATTTCACAGAATCATGAAAATGTGCGTCTTTCTTGCACAATAAAACCTAGTCCTTATGTACTGATGGAAAACAGGCATCACATGCCTTTCCATCCCTTGTGCTACTGTGTTTCTGACTGCCATTTCTCCAGGCTCAAGAATGATGCATCCTGATGAGCAAGAAATCAGGCAAATGGGGCTAGAAACCTATGTGGATGAATAAAGAACTCCTATCATTACTCAAGCATAAGCAGAAAATACGCAGGAGATGGAAAAAGAGTCAGGTCACTTGGAATGAATATAAAGAGGCTGTCAGAGTAAGTAGAAATGTGACAAGGAAGGCCAAGGAGTTACATCTGGCCAAGGGTGTCATGGACAACAAGATCACTGCTCACAATCATCTTTGAAAGATCATGGAGATTAGGAGAGGTGCCTGAGGACTGGAAAAAAGCAAATGTCACTCCAGTCTTCAAAATGAAGGACCCAAGGAACTACCGTCCAGTCAGCCTCACCTCAATCCCTGTAAAGGCGGTGAAACGCTTTATTCTGGAGGCCATTTCTATTCATATGGAAGACAATAAAATGGATGATCAGGCGTAGTCAGCATGGATTCACTAAAGGTAAATCATGCTTGACCCAATCTGATTGCTTTCTACAATGAAGCAACTGCCTAGATGAATGAGGGGAGAGCAGTGGTTATTGTCTACCTTTCCTTTAGCAAGGCTTTCAACACTGTCTGTCACAACATCCTCATAGGCAAACTCAGGAATTATGGACTAGATGAGTGGACAGTGAGGTGGATTGAGAACTGGCTGAACAGCAGATCCCAGAGGGTTATAATCAGTGGCACAGGGTCTAGTTGGAGGCCCCAAGTTTCAATACCAGGCCCAGTATTGCTAAACTTGTTCATCAATGACTTGGATGAAGGGTAGATGCCTCCTCAGCAAGTTCGCTGACGACACAAAGCTGGGAGGAGTGGTTGATCCACCAGAGGCCTCTGCAGCCCTTCAGAAAGACCTCCATAGGTTGGAGAGATGGGCAGAAAAGAACTACGTGAAATTCAACAAAGGCAAATGCAGGGTCCAGAACCTGTGTGACCTGCTGGAAAGCAGCTCTGTGAGTCACCTGAGGGTCCTGGTGTTCAACAAGCTGTCCATGAGCCATCAGTTTGCCCTTGTGGCCAAGAAGGCCAATGGTATTCTGGGGTGAATTAAGAAGCGCATTCCCAGGAGGTCGAGGGAGGTGATCCTCCTCCTCTGGTGACCTTCCCTCAGTCCTGGTGAAGCCTCACCTAGAATACTGTGTCCAGTTCTGGGCTCCTCAGTACAAGAGAGACATAGAGTTCCTGGAGCGGGTCCAACAGAGGGCTATGAAGATGATTAAGGGACTGGAGCATCTCTCTTATGAGGAAAGGTTGAAGAGAGTTGGAGTTCAGCCTTGAGAAGAGATGACTGAGAGGAGACCTCATCAATGTATATAAGTATCTGAAAGGAGGGTGTCAACAAGATGGAGCCAGGCTCTTCTCAGTGGTGCCAAGCAATAGGACAAGAGGCAACTGGCAGAAACTGATGTACAGGAAGTTCCACCTGAATATGAGGAAGAACTTATCTACTATTCAAGTGACCAAGCACTGGAACAGATTGCCCAGAGAGGTTGTGGAGTCTCCCTCACTTGAGATATTCAAAAACCGTCTGGTTTTTGATGCAATCCTGTACCATGTGCTCCAGGATGATCCTACTTGAGCAGGGAGGTTGGAGCAGATGACCCACTGTGATCCCTTTCAAACTTGCCCATTCTGTGAATCTGTGATTTCAAAGGACTGCTTATGGAAGATGTAAATCATATTTTTTGTAAACATTGGCACAGGTTGTCCAGAGAGTTGGTGGATGCCCCGTGATGGAAACGTTCAGGGTCAGGTTGGATGGGGCACTGAGCAAGCTTATCTAGTTAAACATGTCCCTGCTCACTGCTCAGGGGGGTTGCACTAGATGACCTTTAAAGGTCCCTTCCTACTCAAACTTCCTATGGTTTGAAGATACATATCCTGATTGTACATCTTATTCTTGGGACCGTTAGATAATGACAGGAATATCAAACTGTGAACTATTTGTTAGAACTGTTAAAGGAGGTTTTGCTAATATATCCATGTTTTTAACAACATATGAGAAAGGGAATAGAATTCTACAATTATTGTAATTGGCATTCAGATTGCCTCAACATATGGAAGGCAGTTGATTTGCACAAGTACAGGCATTTTTTAATGTGAATCTTAATTTTTATGTACATTAACATAAATCAGATTGTGTGAATTTGCTTGTTTTGTTGACCCACTGCAACAGAAAATATGTAGTCAAGCAAATCTCAAATTAATCCTTGATCTGTTTCTAATTTCGCAGATTTTGCTGAATTGAGTCTGTCATTCCAGTTTTGAAACGATGGTGCTGCATACCCTAGAATTTTGTATAGATATCAGATAAGAAGGCTGATGTTTCAGATTACTCTGTCTGTTGAAGAATATATGTCTCAAGTCCCCATAAACAGCAGTCAGCTATTAGCCATCAGGGTTAGATAGGATTTTTGATCCATGACTTGAACTGTGGAGTTTGCCATTGCTGTTACCAACTGCTTGTGTGTTTCAACCTAGATCATGCTGCATACTGAGCTGGGAAAGGCTGGTGGCTATTTGCAGCAGTCACTACATATTTTTAAATTTACCAAGTTCTTATTTTGCTTTTGAACACAATTTAGAAACCCTCCTTGCATGATAAGTACTTGGAAATTTAGGGACTGAGAGATCATAGAATCATAGAACTGTTGAAGTTGGAAAAGACTTCTAAGATCTTGGGACCATTTCCTGTCATACTGCCACTTGATACCTGTGAGAAGAGACCAACCCCCACCTTGCTATAACCTCCTTTCAGGTAGTTGTAGAAAGCAATAAGGTCCCCAGTGAACCTTCTTTTCTCCAGGAACCCCAGCTCACTCATCTTCTGCTAATGGAAAACTGAATCTCATTATATGCTTGTCCAAACATGAAAGCTGCTAATTTGGTTGCCTTCTTATTAAAAATATATTGCTTACTCATCATAATCTCTGAGGCATCATGTCACTTAGACAAATAGAGTAGCTTTACTAATATTGATTGAATTCAAACCATCCTGAAGAGTTTTCTGACTCAAAAAGTGAAATCATTTTGCATGCAGAGAATTAAGCAAGAGAAATCACAATTTCCTGGATGTCCGTCTAGTAGTGATGAAATTTAGACAGTGAAATTTTATACCTATGGAACAGAACCACCTGGAAGTATTTTTCCAAATTGTTTTGGGAAGTACAAATCTTTTATAATTTATTTTTTAGTAACCCATTCAAGGAACTATTTTGAATGAATGCAAACAGTTACTTAGAACAATTTGTTTTGCAGGCAGGGTGGTCTGTAGTGCTTGTGTAGGTCATAATGTAATGTGATAGATCGTAAGCACACAGTGCTGTCACATTTGGAGGACAGTGGGTTGACTTGCAGAAGTTCAGCTGCGGGAAAGCCTGTTCAGTCGTTCTGCTCAGCAGGTCTCCTCAGTCATCCTGTGTTTGTGATTAGAAAAGCTCAGCAGAGCCCATGCTCTTCATAGACACCATAGCTGCATTATGTTTCAAGTATAGTCTGAGGATGTGGGACTTCTAGATTTAATGGCTGGCTGCTGACCCAGCACTTGGACCTGAACCAGACAGACTTTTGCATGAACTAATGCCTGTAGCTTGGAAGAGAAGAGGAACAACCATGCGAGTACTGCTGCTGCCTGAGCCTACAGCAAGTGTGTAGTGCCTCATCTGCCACCAGCCAGCCTGTAGAGGTGATAAGCTCTCCGGTTGGATAAGTAGCACATGGTTCCCACACAGTAAACCTGTCAGGGACCTGACTGCAGGATGTAGCTCCTGTCACTGCCAAGGTGGGGTAGGCTGCCAGAACAAGAGAGCCCTGATTGCTGTAACAACTCATTCTGAGTTTTGGGAAAATGAGAATGTGTCCATATGCTGAACAAGACACTTGACTACTTTTTCAAAACTGTAAGATCAAGTGACAGCTGCTTTTTACCTAATGGTAGAATTTCTTAAAACACAACTCCTTCCACATTTGAGTTGCTTGCTCAGCTTCTCATCAAAGCAAACACATCAGCTGTATGGCATGCTCTATTCAGCCCTGTATGGAGGCTCCTTGAGTCCTACCCAATCCACAAATATTTCATCAAGCCAAATTTTGTTATTGCCATTGCTGGTGGTGACATAATAAAAAATGTAGGATTTGCAACAAGTTGTCTTAACATTTGTTAGGCTAAAGGGGAAATATAATAATGCAGGATAAGTTGACAGTCATTTATATTTTTCTCTCCCTTCTTCAAGATGTAGCTACTCCCTGTTTGAACATGGTTAAGGTAGTTAGAACCAATTTATACTGTGGTATAAACGTCTGAGACAGAAGCATAAATAAAACATCCCTAAACTGGAAGCTAAGTACAGATATAATATACATTTCTTTTGTCAGCTTTGAAACTGGCTAGTGTGTTTTAAATTCATTTTTTATGAGAACAGATACTCTCAGTCATTTTCCTATTCTGCTGGTGTTTGTGTCACATTAATTTTGAGAACTATGTAGTCTTTGACTCCTGATTGAATCTAACGAGGTGTTTTACAGCACAGTGAAAAAAGTTATCGTCGTGATGAACACCATCAAATCCTCTACCTGTAAGCGTGACGGCTAGCTTGTGATACTTGCAGTCCCACAATGTATTCATAACTTGGTTAAGCAATTCTGAGGACTTGTTTCTGGTTGGGGTAGGGCATATGCAATATGAATGCATGCTTTCATGTTTCTGCTGAGGCCTTTCACTTTCTTTGTTATTTTATTATATAATTATAAGGTATTTGAACTTTTCTGGTGGGAGTTCTTTACTAGAGAGAAAGGTCTTGTTTTCACTGGGATATGTAGCATTGCCTAGCTATGCCCCTGTCCTCTCTGCACATTTTATCAAAGCTGCATTTCTGCAAACAGAGTAATTCATTTCTTTAACAGCACACACATATAAAAATTAGTATTGTAACTTCGTTTTCAGCAAATAAGCCATGGCAAATGAGAAAGTGTCAGGTGGCAAAAGAGAATGATTGTTCTCGTACCTGAAAAATTTGGTGAATTTCTTGAGGTATCTTATCGATTCAATGCTGTATGCTGGATTTTGCCCTATCTCTCTGTGTAGCTGTAGATTATAAGAGCATGAGGTCTTGGTTGGGGGATTGCTCTCCTCTGTTTTTTAACTATGGAATAAAGGAAAGAATACAGATACTTCACCTGTAGAGAGTGAGCATTGTTATTGCGGTTGTGTGTATATGTTGAACAGTAACTTGCGCAATGACAATAACCAACTGTTTTTTCTATGCTATGAGGACCTTCTTTCATTTTAGAGTTTGGCTTTTATTTCACATACTCAATTTCTCCACTCACATTTAACAATGTAATTATTAGTAAATTCCCATTGGTAGTATTGAAGAAAGATGCTGTCTTGGGGATACTTTAAGTTTTTTCAAGACAAAAATGGCTTAGTATCAGAATTATTATTGATTTCCAGTCACTGTAAAGTACACACACATCGCAGTAAAGGTTAACTGTCTAGAAGAATGTAGAAGAACAGCGATTTTAAGTAAAAAGAAATTCCAGATAAAAAGGAATCAAACTAAAGTAAATGCAGTGAACTGCTTTCTTTATGGGTAAGTTTAGAGTGTTTTCTTTATACGACTACTGTAAAAAGGATGTTTTCTTTTTTACTTTTTAATGCAAATGTGAATACATCAGTATTTAATTTGACCATGAGTAATATATGTATTCCATTTAATGCCAGATATGTTTCAGACTTTATGTGTTTTTATAATGATGATATGAATTTGTAAATCCTTAATGTCCTTAATGCTGCCCATATGTTGTGCTGAAATCCTTGGGAATCTGTAAAAATAAAAATCAAGAAGATAGTTATGGGCTCTGAAAGCTGAAAACCAACCTAAGCCAGTCTAACAGCTAAAGATTTGTCAGCTAGATCCTAATGCTCCTAAACCTTTGGCAAAACAAATGTTGCCTTTGAGAACTTATCTCATTATATCTGGGCATCTTAAATCACTCTACAAAAATAATATAAAATAAAATGCTCTACTTCTAAATACAAGGCGTGATCCTGGCATCTGTGCTTCTGCCCCAAGTGCTGTCCTTCTGTGACACAATCAGCATGAGGTTCTCTTAGATTTATGCTTGTGGGCATATGGACAACTGGAAGTCATTTGGAGATGCCAGTTGTCCTCATTATTTTTTTCTTTTGTCCTTATCCACTGCCGGTTGCTAAGGATGGTACTAGTTTTTCTTTGAAGCAGCATGGAGTCAAGATTGCTTCATGTACATTTTTGATTTCAGAAGCAAAGGACAAAAGAAGCCATTATAAGGACTAGCATGAGTGTATTACGACAGTGATTCTTCAGCATGTGGAAAAGCTCTGTCTCAGGTTTTTACACACACTTGCCCAGTAGTGGGATTGAAGCAATCTCTCATCAATTTATAAATTTTCCATGCCTATTTGAAACCCAAGACTTTTAAAAGCTGCAAGTCATTAGTAGTTTGGGGGCTACCCTGCCCATGGGACTAAGAATTTCTACTAGTCATCCTACCTTTTGTTGATAGCCTTTTGTTAGGTGATGATTGCTTTCTTCATTTCACACCAGCTATTCACGTTGCTGTATTTTTTCCCATCCACTCATAGTAAACTGATGCACCAGCACAGCATTATAATGAATTTCTATTTGGTTAGGCAAAAGTTGGATTGTTGTGAGTAATCGAATTACTCCTCTAGAGACAGGATTTCTGAGTAAAGTGATGAGGTGAAGCGATTACAGCTGTAACCCTTACAAGCATAAAAAGATGTGTTATGCTAATCCTTTGTGAATGGGTTGAATTGAAAGTGAGGGAAATAAAAAAGAATGCTCTTGATAGAAAAAGGGGGTATGAAAGTACTACTGTATTGTTTATTCCCTTTTCATTCATCCTCTCTTGTTATAGAGAAAAAAAAGGGTAAGTGGTAAACTGGAGAGCTTTACCTTACAAGTCTGACATTCAAATAATTTAATCTTAAGTTGCCTTAAATACTGTGTAAAAAATTGAGAGAGTGAGGGGATAGGTATAGCAAAAACAAATGTGTGAAAAAGTGCCAGTTAGTGTAGGTTGCTTTTTTTAAGGTTACTAAGTCTGGTATGACCTTATCTTACCTTGGTGTAAAAGCAGCAAAGTGAGGAAGGGGAAAAAAGACACTGTGGAAAGTAAGACATGCCAAACATTACCTTTATCTGAAAACACTTATAGCTCAAGTACAAGATCCTTGTTATCCCCAGGCTTGTTTATTTTCTGTTTCAGTTTTTTCAGCTGTTAAATAAGACTCCTCTGTCTCAAGGTAATACCTGAAAAGACTTTTAAAGGTTCAGCTAGAAGGAGAGATGACATGCAAATTACAGTATAGTAATTAACTGAATAGAGCATTATAAATATGTCTTGTTAATTCAATAAGAAGAAACAACCTATTTTTTTTAAGATGATAAAAATGGCCAATAGTATAAGTAGCTTTTGGGTCATTTCTGTGAGTTTTTTGGAGTTTGTTTTCAGATTTTGAACAAGTTTTATTGTTGCTCTTTTTTCCTTTTCTGTGTACTTTTTGGAGGCAACTAAGCTCCAACCCAGCTGCTCTTCTCACCACCAGAATGGGGAAGAGAATCAGAAGAGGAAGAGTAAGCAAACCTGTGGGATAAGAATGGTTTAATAAGTGAAGGAAGGATTAATTTATTTTTTAAAAGGTGATGCAAAGGCAGTCACTCACCACCTCCTGCAGACAGTCCCATTCCCAGAGTCTCCAAGCTATGGTTACTTTGGAAAAACAAAACTCCCAGTTTTTATTACTAAGCATGACATTATATGTTATGGGAAACCCCTGTCAGGTACCTGAAAATCTGGAGTTTAAGAAGGGAGCCTTTGAAGGAAATGTAGGAAAAAATTATAATTTCCAGAGCTACTAATTTACACTTGTATTTCCCCCAAATTTCTTGAGTCTGGCCTCCTTGAAAAGTCTCCATTTACTCTTCTCTTACTGTTTGGCTCACATCCCTCTTTTTAGTGAAAGACTTCTTTTAACCTTAGAAATTATTTTCAAACTATTTATGTTAATTTCATTGTGGCTGGAATAGACCCTTGCGCACAAGAAGCACTGTCTGAAAAGGGAGGGAAACCCAGCTCTGAACCTAACTCATCTTAATCTTAGCTGTAATCTTCCCTCATCCAATATGAAAGACAAGAATGAAATCCAAGCCGAAGTTACTAGAGTATTTGATGTGAGAAAGGTCTTTGCAAAACACTGAGCAGGGATTCCCATCTGCAGTAATATAGGCATGGTGGCAATGCTATGGGGGAAGGAAAATTGGTTTTAATGAGGGTGTACATACCAGTACAGAAAGCTTATTCTTCTTGGGTTATGGGATGACGAATATTTCCTTTTTTTAAAATTAAAAAAAACCGTTCAATTTGGCTGTTGCTCTCTCTGGGTTTTCAATCAAGATTTGTAATTAAAGTTTCCTAATGGTACTTTTTATCTCTGCCAAAAGTCAAGATCACTGTAAGATGGTTTAATGTAATGAAACTTGTTTTGAATTCACATTCACTAAGTGAACATTATTAAGTCAATGAGCTGAGTGAGAATGAAATTTACTTAGTGTATTGTTACTCAGTAAATGATTTTATGTTTCTTGAAAGAGGCTATAGAAGCATTCAATAAAGAGATAGAGAACTGACATTATGTAAAAATATCTTCTGGTGATTAAACTGATTTAATACCTGCAATGTCTATGAATGTTAATAAAGCATATTTTTTTAGTGGGCGTAAATACATTCCTGTAAATGACTGAAAATAAGATTTTTTTGTGTGTGATTCTGCTGGAAGCTCAGAGCCAATACATGTAATTGCTGAAAAATATTGCAGTAGGTATTGCTATTTTGTAAAATGATAGTCCTTAAACTGGCATCTTTATTCACTACATTTGATGAAGCAAAACACAGAGACTTGAAATAAGGCTTTTCTTTCAGTAGTTTCTTGTAAGAATGGTTGAACCACTCCTTGTTTGTCCATCCTGGCAGAACCCCACTGATTTCAGCTGAAAGTCTGCTCTCAGATGCGTATGGAGTTGTTTGATTTGCCAGGTCTCAAGAGAGTAACTGAATGTAGAGAATATTTAAAATATTTAAAATATATGAAGCAAACTGGAACATTTTTTAGTTTAAAAATCTGTTCACACTAGTTCGCCTTAAAAGAAACATCAAGGGTAAGAGCATGCACTAGTTTGAGGCAGAAGTTGTTTGATTGAGGGAGCAAAGGTTAAGGAAGGTTAAATGACAAGGTCTGCATTGATATTTTTCTGTTAAGTGGAAGGTAACACCACTGCTTTCATGTCAGTGATGCTGGTTGGTTGGTTTTTTCTACCTGCACGGTAAGGAATAGAAAGGAATGTATTTTCTCCAACTAAAAGTGAAGACTTAATAGCAGTGACCCAAGGTAATATATATCACAAGGAGGTTGGTCTGTAAATCACTCCATGCAGATTTGGCAGCACATTTCATTTATGATTCATAATGCTATTTATGATCTTGTTCTGCCTATCTCACAAAAAGGCAGACAATTTATTACATGGTAGTTTTCTGTGGCAGCAGCACATGTAGTTGCATCTGGAATTCCCATTGCTAACCAGCACAGGAGATGACCTTCCTAGTGTGTGCAGAGTAATGTTTATAACATGTCTGGATCGTGCCTTTGGAAAGAAGGAAAGAAATAGATCACCTTGTTCATTCACAGAGATACACGTTTGGGTTTGCGTCTCTTTTCATTGGCATGTATTGCTCAGATTCATGTAGCTAGGGGACACAATTCCAGTCCAATTTAAATCAGTATTTACAACCAAAAATCATTGATTTCACAAAAATCTTTTATTTTATCACTAAAGAATTTTAAACATTTTCTATATCAACCATTATCCTTTCTCCCTTTCTTCTTCCTTTTTTTTTTTATGATATGTTACAATTTCTTTTGCTGTTTCCCTTTTTGCTGGTTTGTTTTTTTTTTTTTCCCTTTTTCTGTTTTCCCGTTGTGGTTGTTCTACATATCTTCTTTCCAGACTCTCTTACTTTTTTATCTCTCATTTCCCTTTCCATATCTCTGTATTTTCATTTTCCTGTCAGACCTAGGGCAAGTCCTTTAACCACAAGCTCTCTCTCTGCCGCTAAACCCTGCATCACCCTTCTTAAATCTCCACACTATCTTATGACACTGTTTCTGGAGCCCCAGGGGGCCCCTGGGCAGTGGGGAGCAAATGAGGAGAGAGGATTTCAGGGGGGGAAGCAATCACATGCTGTAGGCGGTAAGTTTTTTTACCCAATATGTAGCCATGTCAATAGCAGCTTAAAAGGGTGCTTTCTGTCCCCTTTCTCAGTTAATGAAACTTCAGCTGATGAAGATATTTTGTGGTAAGGAAGGACTAAGTGATGTAATGTATCTTCTCTGCTGGGTTGAGATGCAGGACCTGAAGTGCAGTCTTCATCTTTATAGGCAATCAGTTGCCACTGAGAATCTTAAAGCAAAGCAAGGCATGAACTTTTTCTTAAATACTCAGCTCCAGATGCTTATAGCTACAGTCAACTTTAAAAAGTGCCTAGGAGCCAGCACTGATTGAATCTTAGAGGGTTGTTTTTGAAATTGCAACAGCCTTAGCAGAAAGCTTCAAAAGTGAATCTAAGTGAAATACTGAAACTGGATGAAATACAAAGTTAAAACTGTATTCCCTGCATTCTGGAGAATATTGTTTCATGCATTTATTTAATTATGAAGACAAGGCAATAATGACTACTTAGAGCAATGAGATGAACAGAGTCTCAGTTGGTGTCCTGATGAATGAAATAGGTATCTTGCAATAATTCATGTTGGAAGGGATCTCTAAAGATTGTCTGATCAAAGCCTTGCTCAGAGCAGGTGCAACTTGTTTGAATCTACATTGGAAGTTAAGTTAGGTTGCTCAGGGCCTTGTCAGCCTGAGTTTTAAATGCCTCCAAGGATGGAGATACCTCTCTGAACAGCTCTCCCAGTGTTTGACCACCCTCATTGTGATTTTTCTTTTGTTTTTCCCCATTTTATCTGCTTTGGGATTTTCATCATTGCAAATCATGTCTGTTGCCCCTAGTCCTTTTGCTGTGCATCTCCCTGAGCAGAGTCCGGTGATGTCTTCAGCATCCATGACACAGCTGAAGGTGGAAACAACATCAATTCTTTCCTTCCTTGTTTTCTGCAATGCTTCTTTCTATTCCGAGGCAGTACCGTGGTGTTACCATCCCAAACATCAGATGCTGCACTTGTCTTTGTAGGTGAAAACAGAGGGAATTACTTTCCATGAAGAATGTCACATGTAGCTGAGTGTAAATGTATCAAGATTGGTGTAAGATCGGGAGCACAGAATTGAACATTTATTTTTACATCGAGTAAAATCCTTGGGTCTACAAAACTGAAAGACCACTAGGTCTCTTCTCCATTCTCTGTGTATGGTAGCTGTATTTACCCCTAAATGATCAGTGAGATAACAAAGTTGCCCTTTAATTCTAGAGATTTTTCTAATGTTTGTATTTATTGCACACTGAAAATAAGTTAATGATATATGTGACTTTAGATCAAATTTCATGTTTATTTCTTACTTTTCAGCATTTTGTCTAGCTGAAGTGTCCTAGTGATCTAAAAAGGCTTTTATAGATTTCATATGAAGTTTAATGTAGTACCAAGCTGTTTGATATTTGCTTCAGAAATACATTGTTATTCTCCCCTTTCTATTTCTTAAATGCTTGAAGTATGCAAACAGTTTTGTATTTACTTTTGCAGGATTCTGTAAGTAGCAGGCATGATCATATCAGATTGCACTATATTTTCATGTAGTACTTACTAGTCTTATTATTACACCAGAATCAGGCAAGGTAAGGTCTTATCTGGAGATATTGTCATTACGTTGATTTGCTAATATGTTTCCCATGTGTATGTTTCTTTTCAAACATTATTTAAAATATAACAGTACATCCGATTTATGAGTGTTATTCAAGCCATCTGAAAGTCATCTTCTGTGTTGGTGATTCAACATGAATCCATCTAACCAAGTTTGAAAGAAAGGTGATAGATCACATTGGCTAGGTCTTAAGGAATAAGAAGCTGAAATGAACCATTCATTAAAGTCGTATCCACTTAGTCACTGAATAAAGCCATTTTTCCCTTCCTAAAAATGATGAAAGGCCATTTTTGCTCAATATGGTCAGTAATACCTGCTTATAAATGAGAACTCACAGTGTGGAGTGGCCTGTGTGTTTCAAATTGCAATTCACATTTTGCCAAAGGGACAATGTATATGAGATACATACAGGTGTGTCTTAGCCTGTGTCTGTGAACACTACAGCACATTATTTTCATGTCAGTCCTTGTTAATTCAATTTTTTTTCTCATTTTAAAATGCAAATTGGGCTTTGGTCATTGATAGACATAGCTCAGGGTCTCAGTATAGATATTTTTGCCACCTCATCTGCAAGAGTTCTTGGCACTCCATCAGTTTAAGATGATTTTCTCCTCCAAATCAGGCGCATTTTAATCAGATCACAACTGACTGAAAAACCCTAAAACCAGATTTAAAGCATAAATACCAGTACAGTAATCTTCTTTGCCAGCAATCCATTACATAAATCATAATACAATATTTGCATGTTATAGTTGGCTTCATTTATTTTTACTTCTATGTGAATTTGAAGCTTTTGTTAGATATATTCTTTTTTCCTTTGATACAGTTGTATTTTCCTAGAGAAGCTAGCTGAGACAGCAGCAGCCCAAGGCATATCCAATATAGAACAGCTAATTTCATCCTCTGGATAAAAACGGCTGCTCTACAACCTGTAAAAAAAAATACAGCTGAGGGGGCAACAGAGCCACTTTCAAACTGATACCTTTTAGTTCTGCATACTGTACAGCCCTTTACTATTATTCCTGTAGCCTGGCTGGTCTTCTGTCAGAGTTGTGCTTTGTGAAATTAAGAACTGGTTCATCTTTACTTTTTATGAACCAGTATGATAACAGATATAAAAAGTTTATGTAACTTTAATCATGGAGACTCTTTATTATACCTGGTTCCCCATCACAGTCTTGTGTGAGTAGTCCTTGGGTAATGGAAAAAACAAAAAGTCTCATATTTCTTTCAGAGAGAGAGAGTAATTAGAGTGTAAAGTTTGAAGGTAAGAAAACTTCAGTATTAAAACAAAAAAAATGTGAAAAAGTAGAGACAAAGGTTCAAAAAGTGGCAATACCCTTTAACTGTCTTCTTTCTTGCAGGCATGTTTTGTCCTGTAGTCTGCAGGACGGCCATCTCTTCTTAATGCTTAAAAGTTTCTTTGACATATTAATAATGTAGAAATATGTAGAAAGAGAGGCAGTGACACAATATGGAAGGCTTTTAATGTCATTACAAGTCCTGATCTGAACTCAGTAGTCAATGGCAATCAACCCTGAGCTGTGAACATCGATGTGTTTTTCATACAGTTGTCATTGCATTAGCTGCATGTTGTTGCAGTGCCATTATGTTTGTGTTTCTAGATGTCAAATGTGGTAAACAAGCCTATAGACAGGCTTGTGACTTCTTACACAGGGCTTAAGGCTTAGTTAACATATTTGTGTTGGAAATGGGTGGTGTAGCAGAAGATAGCAAAGCTCTTAGCCAGCTAAAGGCTGTTGCCCTCACATTGCACCTGGTAGACTAGCATGGATAAGCACCACTGCTTTGATGTTTCCATGCAAAATCATGTGGCCTAGCTTAAAGTGCACATATAAGACATTTCAGATATATTTAGATAAGCAGATTTGGGAGCAACTGCGTAATTAGGGTAACAGCTGAGATAGTACTTGCAGCCTGCTGCAATGTGCAGCTGGGTAATGCTCCCCATTGGTTTGGAAGAGGATATTTGCCTTTCCTTCATCCTCCCAGACATCCAGCTGCTTATGACATCTATTAGTGCTAAAAGGTTCTGGAGAACCTCAAGAATCTTGAGCATGTAACCTTCTGGTAGTGGGTGCTCTTCACATGGCAAGGTTTTAAAGGGAAAAAAAAGTTCTCTGCCATGGGCATTGCACACCAGTGCATCCTGTGTGGTTTCCCAGCCAGCCCCGTGGACTCCTATAGACACTGCATCATGTCATTAAGGTGTTGTATAACTGAAGAAGTTGCAAAAACTTTCTCTAGGTGGAAGAATAGAATTCATGTGAAAGAAAGCATCTTTGCTTCTTTCAGAGTATATATATTTACTTTTTCACTCTATTTGAAAATGTATCAAATTTTACAGGAAACAAGATACTGAAGGCTGGCAGTCATGACAGTAATAATCTGGGATACTAGTAACAGATGACTATATATAAACTATATATATATGTGCTATGTATAAATTTAATCTATGCATGTTTGGAAAAAGTGGGACCTAACTCCAAAGGAAGAATTAACCACTTATTTTCTTGAAGGTGGTTCTGTGTATTTTCTCATCTTTTGCCATTCTGAATGGCAAATAATAACTGATGGCTGCTATTGAAGACTAGATTTAGCACTATATAAACTGTAATTTGTGTGGGTTTGGATTTTTTGAAGGATAAAGAAAACACTGTTTCTGTTCTTCCTCATTGCCTCTGTCTTTTGATTCCATCCACAATGTTATTAGCACTGCATTTAATATAAATAATTTTTCATCTTGGTAATTTCTCATTTTTGAGCTAGTGTGAATATTGTTTGGGATGAGAGTTTGCAGTTTTCTGATGGAGAAGAGTTAAGTTGTCCTTGCTCCCTTCAATGTATTTACTTAGGTCTGCAATAACTCTGCAACTCCTTCACTACCAGTAAATTCTCACTTGCAATTTTATAGTTGCTTGAATTAGCAGAAGTTATTTACAGAATGTTATTTTCAATAAATATAGCAAAACTGAAATTCAGACATTTGAGAGTAATAGTTTTCCCTATAAACCATGTTCTGCCTATACAAATGATAATGATCATTATAATATACTTTCTCTGCTAAATCTCTTAAATGCTGCCTGGTAGAAAGGCACATGAAGATGAGGCATTTTGTATATTGTTACCAAACACTGCTTTTGTAGTAATTTTCTTTTCAGATTTAATTTTGACCTAGCAAGCCATATAGGAGTCATTGTCAAAACCAGGTAATTTTTTAATACAGTGTTTTGCATACTTGTAATTTTATAACTAACATCAGGTGAGGCTTCATTTTTAAAAGCACACTTGTGAAATCAGACAGTTTGGTCAGACTAAAACTTGAAAGTTGTTTGATTTGTAATGTGGCCAAACTAACTTGAAAGTGTTTTTGTTCTCCTAAAAAAAAAACTCAACAAATGATTTAATTAACAAAATGCTGGCTGCTTGGCTGCTTTTATATGTTCTTAGGAAAAAGTGCTACAAAAGGTCTAACAAAAGATCACAGTGACCTTAAGAAATGGTAACAGTCCATCCAACAAGTCGTTGCTAAATGACTTGTTAATCAGGTGCATCGGAGTGTTAGGGGACCATTCTTAACGAATACCCCTTTCCAGAAAATCAAGGAGAATTAGTGGTTTAGATTTCATTGTTTCAGTTTGATACTTTACAGCATGCATGTTATGTATTTCTACAGGTTTTTTTACGTACCCTTTTCAAGGTCTGTTAGTACACATGCAATGAAAAAATTTGCTTTGACTCTTTAGATCTTTGCTTCCATGTTGACTACTGAAAGAAGCCCATCAAGTGGCTAAAGAAAGTATTATTTTATTTTTTTTTAAGTGCCTGCAAAGTATACGCTCCAGAAGTACATCTTAGTGGCAGATGTAATAGAAATGCATTGACGACACTAACCTCTTTCAATGTGACTCATGGAAGCAGGGCAGAGCGTTGCTGGAACATTGTCTCCTCAGCATTGTTCCTGCTCTGACTGTCTTCATCTGCTCATGTCCAAGGTTTCTCAGCTAGTGAGGCAAACGGATTCAGCACTTTCTCCACTTGATACTTCTGAATCTATTAAGGTCAACTTCTTGCTAATTGGTTATAAATTCATGGACATTACTGTTTTCAGAGTAGCTGTTGTGAATTTAAATTGCTTCTAGTGCAACATTCCAAGAGTAAGTCCTCGTTAGTTTTCACTTCAGACCCTAATAGCAGTAGATGGTTCACTTGATTCTTTTTTCCTTATAGTTTCCTACCAAAGTAGTACCAGTCCATGGACTGATCTGAAAGTCTTGCAGAGTAGTAGAAACAGGACTGAGGGGTTCTTTATTACATATGACTTATCAAAACAACATATATCTACACTTCTGAGGGTTTACAGTACTAGTCAGGAACTGATCTTTTATATACAAATGTATATATTATACTGGAATTCCGGGAAATGTTATCATTATTGCATGGCAAGATATGCTGTGCTGGTTCATTTGATTAATTAAAATGTGTACAAATATTTATAAACTGCATGTTTGTCATTTAAAAAAATCCAGTAGCATAAGCTCAGGCTATTTTTCTGTATTATCTGAAAGCAGGATGTGAAACCAGGTGGTAAACCTGTTTACTTGGTACCATATTTATGTGCATAGCCACCTGTGGGACTCCCTGTGCTTAACTTCTACAGCTCCTTATACTATCCCAAATCTGACTGACTAGAGGTTGACCTGAAGCTGTATTAACTTCATTTTTGCATGTAAGCTATCAGAAGGAACCGCAGGGACCCATGAAACTGGCTCTATCCATTTCTGCAGCAGTGACCTTTTATGTAGAGAACAGTTGTATATAACTTTGTTCATACAAAGGCTTAACTTTTAATATCACAAATCTTTGGGGCCTTGAGGGCTCCTTCTGTTAGGCTCAACTGGTAGCATCTATAACACCTCCCCTTTTCTCCAGTGAGGAACACGCATGAGGACAAGTTGGGCACGGTATGTTGCAACACGAAGTAAGGCAGCAGATTTATCTAAGCATCACGTCACTACTCTCCTCTTTCAGAACGAAGAGGCTGGTGGTGCCTGGCATCCCCCTTTCCACAAGCAGAGCCTGTTAAACTCTCTTACTTGGGACAGCCATGGACCTGGTTACCATGGTGACAAGGATGAACCTGACACTTCAGAGCACAGCTCAGGGAATCACACTTTCTCTTCATAGTGAAATACAATTTTTTCTTTTAATAATGTTCCCCCAAAAATCTGTAATTTAGAGTCCTGGAAGCAACAGCTTAGATGGATCCAAAGCCCCATTAATTTCTGGCATGCCTTCATCTCCCAGAAGCTGTTCTCCAAGACAAAAATTCTTTAGAAGATGTAGGAAAGGGAGAATTGTAGAGATTCCTTTCCCTGTAAATGTATCTTCAGGTTTCAACCTGAGAAAAAAAAATCTTAAAGAGAGAGAATTACTGTACCAAACCGACTCACGTGAAGATATCTGTAAGACCTCATGAATAATGTGTGTGGTTTGCTAGAAAAAGTTGCACATCCCATCTTCCGATCCCTGCAAAAGTACATTCAAGTATTTTCATCAAATGGAATCAGCTGAGACTTTTAAATATAATTAAGTTAAAAGTGGTTACAGATCTTCTCTCACTGAACTTGAATTTATTAATTAAATTTCAGACTTCTAAAAATTTCCTTAACTGCACAATGATTATCATTGTAGCAAAGCAGTAAGAAAACAAAACCGACTGAGGCACAACGATCTTTCTGGACAGATGATTACACAGGGCAGACCAGTCTCAAAGAAAATATTTGTCAGAGAATCTCACAGTTTCTCAACGAGCCCTTTTCTCAGGTGGTAGGTTGACATATCTTCAGAGCTGCCTCCAGTTTCATTTGATGATGTTATCCTGATGTTACCTTGTTGAACTCATTCAGATGTCATTCCTAGTTTTAATTAAAAGTTTTTGAATGCCACGTAACAGAAGTGCAGAACTGATTATCTTGAGCAGACCTATTTTGAATATCAAGCTACGCAGCAATAACACCAGTTTGTGAGAATTCAAAGATCTGCCATAAACAGAAATTAACATTCAAAGAAAATGCAGTGTAATAAAATAGCAGCTTTAATCATGCATAAAACTGAGTTTCTTCTCTTGCTCACACAAAGGAAACCCAGCATAAAATGCTGTGAATGCTAAGAGAGTCAAATGGTATGGTGAGAAGTTAAGTATAAAAACCTTGTTCGAAACCTCTGATTTAAAGCTGTCTTTTAGAAGGCTGGCTGTTCTTTAAGTGGTACCATGCAAGCAGCTCTGCAAAACCCTACTAGAATTTTCTGCTTGAATAATTGTGTTTGGGTGAACGAGTAGAATATCATTATCTTGATTCCTCCACCGTCTCCTGAGGAAGGGATAGGTGAATAGATTTTGTGCTGAGTGTCATAAATTCTCTGACAATTTTGCAAGGCTGTGTGTAAATTTTGAACCACAGAAGGAAGGAGAAGACAGGAAAGCAATATATGCTGTGACTGGATTCCTTATGCAACAGTATACATCAAGAATTAAGTGTAAATACTATGCATATGCTCAATTTTAGAAGTGGGTATTGGATTTTTTGGTGTGATTAATTAAAAATATGTTAAAAAAAATTAGAGGAATCAAGTACATCAGGAAATTGTGAGATGAACTGTACCTCATCAACTGTTTAGAATTTTACTGTCCCTGAGAGAGTTAGTGATGCTAGTCTGATTTAGTCCTGTTCACAGTTGAGCTTCATGCAACTGACTGAATATTCTCCTTTAGTATCTATGAAAACAAGTAGAATGACTTCTTATACGGTGACTATTACTGGCTATGTGCAGAGCCACAATCACTGGGTCAAGTTATTTTATGAACTTTGTGAATGGAACTGTGGAATGTGATTGCTGTTACTGTTCATTAGTTCAGAAGAAAGGCAAGTAGAGAAGTTGTTCTCCTCCCAGTCTATCTCATAAATCTTCACTTTAGGCAGCCATTTTTGTACAGGGAAAAAAATGTAGCTAACTCTCTGTTTCAGGGCAGAAACTCTTGCAAATTTTATGGAAGATGAGTTTGCACTGGTTGAAACTGCAGAATTATCTCAGAGGATCAAATTGCGAAAAACAGTAATGTGCAAGACAAAGATATTGTAAAAATTAACACTAAATTTAAGGTCTATTAGAGTAAGGTTGGCCAAAGGAATTAATAGCAAAGAGAGCATGCATTTTTATATGACCATCTTTCTGTAAATTACCTTTGAATACGATCTGCTGTTCGATATGTAAGAGAGGATTGCAGGACTACATTACTAAAAATGAACATCAGAAATTAGTAAAGCAGATGTCTTTGTAACTTAAATAATTTTAGACCATTTTTACCTTGTTTAGAAATATACACTAGTTAACTCCAATTATCTAAATAATTCCATTTTTAATTACTGTATCTCTCCAATTTAGAGACGTTGTGTTAGGATGTTGTCATGGACCATGTCAAAGGCTTACAGACAGATGACATCTGTAGTTCTTCCCTTGTCCACTGATGTAGTCACACCATCATAGAAAGCTGCTGGGTTGGTTAGGCAAGATTTGTCCTTGATGAAGCCTTGGTTAGTTGAGTTACTTTGACAAAACCAGTTCAGCCTACAGAAGAGCCACTTCAGAGAACTAAACCCCCGTAATCTTGTAGAGGGTAGAGAAAGCAAATTCTCAGAGTAAGCAGAAGTTCTCTTGCTGCTGTAGTCCTTCTGCAATCAACAGCCAGGAGACACTCATTCATACATGTAGGTTTAACACATAGGCACAAGGTTTCTCTGATTTTGTCCTTTGTCTGTGCATGTGTAAGTTCGCACATGCTTATTGCAATACACTTTGAGCTGTCACAATTAAAACACAAGTAATATGAAATACTTTCCAATTTTTAAGTTCCATTAAATCATTCTATGTTACATTCAATAGCTTCCTCAAAATAATATACTCCATTGCATGCATTGCCCATACACATAAAGCATAGATTACAGTGTGATTTATATCTATGATTGCTTTCATATAGTCCCCAAATGTAACATTTAGTCTAGAGAATGCATATATTGTCTGTTGCTGGAAACATGTATATAATAAGCCTGGTTTCATTTAAGTCCAAAGCAATCTTTCAGTTGATATTGGGGAGAGAGGTATTGTTCTGCCAGTAGATTTTAGCATTTTGGGTATAGCAGTCTCATTCACTGGTTATACACTTGCTTAGTCTATAACTATTAAATATAATTTTTCTCAATTAATTTAGAACTCTGTGGTACATTTCTAGTGGGCACAAACTTTATCTCATAAGCAGCCTTAAAGTTCATGGAATTAATTACTGTCTCTTACTTCAAACCCTTTAATGTAAGGAAACCGGAACAAATGGACAAGTAGTTGATATCCTCCTGGCCTTCCACTGTTGTTCTACAAACTTGACAGAGAACTTCATTTTGAAGTTATTGATGATCCAAACCCAGTCATTTCTTACACACTATATAATAAAACACCTGTGCTTAAGTTAACCAAATAAGTAAACTTCCTCAGTAACCTTTTCTTCAGTTTTTCTGAGATGTCTATTGTTCTTTCTCTAAAGTAACTTTTCTGAATGAAATAACATTGTATGTGACCATGCAATAATTTTAAACATGACTGTGAGAAGCACCTATATTGAACCTTGCTCTATCAAGTTATAAGGGTCCTGTCTTTCTTCTGAGAGGTGTGAAACGGGGCTGTTATTCTTTCCTCTCTACTCTCTCATCACTAATACTCCTGTGAAAATACCACTGTCCTGATCAAGGCTGTACTGCTGGATGTATTTTTGAGCCTTCAAGTTTTAAAGTGTAACTTCAGGTCACATATAATCCCTCTGGTTCATAATTTGAAATCTGTCAAAGACCTGGCCTTAAATTTCCATCCATACAGCTAAATCTCTTGCTCCAGCCTTAGTTATTTTGCAGCTTGAGTAGTTCTTACCTTTACTAGGTCTTACCTTTGCCCAGCTGTGCTCACATTTGCAATTCCAGACAGAGCGACTATCCCACTCCTGCATGCTCCCTCTTTACCCTTCCCAAGTCCTTGCTGTTTCTCGGTACCCCTTACAGCAAACATGACTTTTTTTCCCCATTGGCATATAAAGGCATTTATATTTAGCTTTGATTGGTCTTTTGACTCTTCTGATTGGCCTTTTGGCTCTACTGCTTATCAAATGTTGATTTGCATTTGTCACATCCAGCCCAGCTAATATTGGACTGGGAGGTGATTCATTTTAAGCACTGAGAATGTTGAATACCTTCATCTTCCAGTTCCACCTCAGAAGTCATGCCCCTCATTTCCTCTGTTAGACAGCATCCTATGCGTATCTAACATTAATTTTAGCTTGTGTGTATGTGTTGTGTGAATGCAGCTACATATTCACACGCCACTTACCCAATCCTGACTCTTACCCAAGACACCTCAACAAACATATAATACAAACAATATATATAGAATTGAGTCCACACAGGTTATGTATGCAAGTGTGCATGCAGGCATGTATTTACACAGAGGAGGAAGCATTTAGTATTTCTTAGCAGATAGAGTTCAAGCTGTAGGTGAGAGAGACGATTATGATGATGAAGTCTTATGATGATGATTAAGTTTTATGATTAAAGCACTGCCAGGTCTCTTACTGTCTGTCTAGCTCTTGCATGGGTGTCTGGAAGAGAGCACGTTCCTAACTCAGAGGGTTGATCTGAGGGTAAGTTGTAAGTGGTTCAGATACGGCTGAGATGAAAGTTACAGAAACAAGTAATAAAGACTGATTTTAAATGACAGCATAATCCTTCCCTCAAAAGTTAATACAGGTTCCTGTACATGGAACCTGAACAGAAACAGTCTAAGTAACATGGTTAAAACCAGAAAGTATTAGATAGCAATTTCCCTGGTACTGACTACACTGGCTTTCTGAAAGGGCTATGGAGCAGTTTTTAAGCAGAGGAGTAGTATACTATTTCACCTCATTTTTCATTCTGCTTCTTTTGGTGACCTGTTGAGAAGCATCCTAGTTTCAGAGTAAAGGAGATTTTCTGTGTAATGCCATAGACACAGTGATACCAACAGTTTGTACCTATTCCACATGCAGCTGCTGTGAGTGGAGAGGTTAAGTGGCATCTGCTGCATGCTGGGTGGAGAGTGAGAGAAGGGTCAGAGGGAGAGCAAGCACACATACCATTTCATGCCTGTGAGTAGACAAAAGGCCACAGCCTTAGAAAGTAAGAACTAGAGAACAGGAGAGCCATTTCCTATTCCACAAGTAAACATCTCATGGGATTTTACCCTTGGCTGAAACTGATTTGTATTTTTTTATATTTTTATCAAGGTGGAAAAGACTATGTTCCTGATCTTTTGTATACCAGGCTGTTATGCAAAGAGATGCAGACTGAATGGCTGTGCACTTTCATGTATATTCTGTTTTTTTCTCTGCTGTAACCTGTAGCCTCAGCCCACTCAGATGTGTTATGGAATGGTTTCAACTCTCGGTAGAACAGCAGTTTGTGGGGGTTTTTTCAGGGTCTATAAACAGAAATAAAACTACTGCTGACTTTAGTCTTGGCTTTGTGGATGACCTTATTTAGAGAATTAAAATTCCCAGTAGCATGCAGATCTCAGACCAGATGCTGCAAGCTGAATTAATACACAAAGGTGGACTGGAACTGGGTGAAGGGGAGAAGTGCTACAGTTTAGGGTGCAGACTGTGGCTTGGAAAAGAGTGTTTAATAAACACTGCTTGTATACTTGGTGTTGCAAATGTGTGGCATATATATTGAAATTTATAGTGTGTCTATGTACACATATATAGATGTTTAAACACATGATGCATGTATCTATATTTTAACTACTGTATTAAGACACACATATTTGAAAATCATCACCAACAATTATTTTCTTGTCTCTAGTGCTTATACATTCAAGTAATTTCTTTTATTGATTCATTTAGCAGCAGCAACAGAAGAACCTGAAGTGATTCCAGATCCAGCTAAACAAACAGATCGGGTGGTGAAAATAGCAGGAATAAGTGCTGGAATTCTGGTATTCATCCTACTTCTCCTTGTTGTCATATTGATAGTCAAAAAGAGGTAAGAAAATGGTCTGTGCTGATCGGTCTTTTTTTTTCATCCATATCAAATAATAACTAAATGAGTGTTTTTTACAGGTCTTAAAAAAAAAAAAAGGTTTTAGGACCAGTAGGTCACATCAGATTTTGGATGAGTTCTTTGTGTTTCCTTTTGGTTTTGCTGTGATTCTTAGGATGTATTTAAAGAGAAGAGTTCTTTATATTTGGGATCCAATAGCTATACATTTTCTCATACTTTTTTATTTCCAAGTAGTTTTAAGTTGGAGTTGGAGGAATGTAGAGAATATTAAAGTGGGTGGAATTAAAATTCATGGAGCCTATTTTATTTTTTAAAGCAAAGAAAAAAATAATAACTTACTGCACTTTTCATGTTTTAATCACATAATGAATATGATTTTCTATATGCGGCTCTAATAAGTTATTTGTATCTGTATGTTACACAACTTGCAAAATAATGTAATTTTATACCTCTATTTATGCTTTTATAAACGTGAAGTTTTTTCTTAAAAGTCATACTACATCACTGTAAAATTATCTAGTGAGTCCCTAGTGCATGAAATTGTTTAAAAGTGTATTAATTCGAATTTTAATTTTTTCCCAGTGCTTTCTTAGAAAGTAAGCAATATCGCCATCTTCTGGCGTTGTACAGCCTAACCCTGCATCCCAATCCTACCTGTAGTAACTTATTGCTTGGTCCTATTGCTTGGTCAGTGTTTCAAAGTCTAGCCTTCTCAGTAGTTGCAACTCTTTTAACCTGGCATAAAAGTCCATAATATGTCCTATAAATCTGTAGTTATGGTACAGAAACTAGTTCCTCTCTCTCTGTGCATTCCCTCTCTGGTGGGTCCTCTTCATGTGGCACAAGCTGATTTCTCTTGGATAGAACAAGCCCTTTGCCTCTCCATGGTGTGTGTGTTGTGTGCCCTTTCCTTTTGCAGAAGTCGTAATGAAAAGTATTTTTGTAAATGTTGCACATATTCCTCTGAAATGCAGCTTGGTATTATTTTTAAAGATTAAGAAAAAGATTAAAATTGTACCTAAGATCATTCTATATGTTATAACTACTGGTTTGCATTAGATTTTTTTAATTTATTGCCTTTTTACAATTATCCCTGGAGATATATAACTTGGAGAAGAAACGTCTGCATTAGAAACATTAGGTATGCTTATAGTGTTCTGTGTTAGTTAGCTACATATGTGATTTTTCCCAAAAGTGCTTTTACTTTTCTCTGTTGTTTACCTCTGTGGTTGAGAGTTAACACATATGCAAAAGGTCCAACTCATCATATGCAAAAAAACATACAGTCAGCAAGTTTTCTTTATTTACACAACTTCTGAAAAACAAAAACGAAGTTGTTTTTCAGCTTCTAGGAGGCAATCTCTATTTTGCAGTTTTATAGCAAGGTATGTGCTGGGGAGTATCGTCTAGTGCGTGTTACAGTGGTCCCCTTATGTTTAATTGAAAACTCAGTGTGTGTGCATGTGTGTGTAAGAGAGAGAGAGATTGTCTAACACTATATAGTGTCAGTCACTTCCAGATGGGGATTGACTAGTTTTGCAGGTAACAAACAAACAAAAAAATTCCATGTGTTCTTTTTTCCTATCCTTTTTACCTCTTGCATTCCGAGTCCTTTCACTATTGAATTTTTCTATGAAAATAAGTCAATTATGTCCATGAAGTGATATTTTAAAGTTTTCCCCTTTTCCCCCCTTCCCTCCTCTGAACCTGTGAAAGCAGTATCCTCTTAGGAACAATCATCATTCTAAAGCACATAATATTTCTAAACTCCTGTACTATTTTGTATTCAAAATAGGTGAGAAATTAACCTGCTTAATGAATCTTTAATGATTGGCGATTTTTCATCATGATAGTTTAATTGGTTGTCTACTATGTATGTTATAGGTGTGCCATTCTTCTCCCCTTCTTCCCTTAGGGAAAATGGGCACTTTTTTTAATACCAGCTTTAGTCAAGGTCTCTTACAAATAGCATAGAAAAACTTTGTGTTCCTGAGTTAATTCAGTCCATTTAGTGAATCAGGGCAATTCACATCATGAAGGCAGGAACAGCTGTAAAAACTCTGACACATTCACACAAACAAAAACACACTTCACTTAGCTGTGGTGGGACTGAAAACTGATCCGTCGAATCATCCTCTGTAGTGTACCTATTCAGTGATCCATTATGTAGTATCCCTTTTGATACCTGAATTGACCACAGCTTATTAGATGGAAAAGTCAATAAAACAATGGTTTCTGCATTTTCATTGGTTTATTAAGTTGTATGCACAGCCAGCGCTATCTCAAACTGATTAAATGCAGCATTACATTTTATTGGAAAATGGAGTACTAAGCAGTTTTGTTCATGAGCTTGAGATGTTTTAGGCTTTGCCTGATCGTTTTGTACAAATTGGTTTGAAGTTTTCCTGAATGAAGCTCTTAACAGCTTTTACAGACTTTTACTGGAGTAATCAAACCAGCTAAGAAAAGGGATACTGCATCTTTAACAAGCAATGCCATTTTTATTTTCAAAGTCATTGTTGGACTATTTTCAAATGTCCTTCATTTCCTTCCATTTGTTTACCTTCCATGTTTTTAATGCTTAGCATGACTACATCAGCATTTCCAATTTTAAGATTTTAAAATAGAAAGCATATGTTTGCATTCAGGAAATGTGTGGTATATATGTCAGTATACACATGTCTGTTGTAAACGTGCATTCTTTAAAATGTGTGTACTCATATAGCTACACATAGTACGCATACAAACATATATGTATACACCTGTGTACTGATAAAGATGTTAAAATGAATTACATGAAATTGTTTTCTGATTAAATGCATTTATTAATGGAACCTTTATTTTTTCTGACTGAAAAGTAAAAAGCGTATCTACTGCACAAGATTTGTACACAGCTGTTCATTTGTCATGACATCTAGGCGGTAATCATTATATTATGCTGAACTGCATGTTGAAATTACACAATCCATTTAATTTTCAAATTTTTGGCAATAAGTGAAATCTCAGCATGTAATTTTCTCAAATGATCTCTCTAAAAAATCATTTTTATATGCTAGTGGTTTTTTTGTTGGTTTTTTTTTTTAATTGCATGGCAAAGTAAGGCTAGTTTGTGCATGAGCAAGTTGAAATGCTAACCAAAGAAACATGAATTTTTCAACTTTTTTTTTTTTAAACGCACATTTCTCTGCTTTATTGAATGTGACAGAGTCATGCTTTTCATTCACCATTGCTTCTCTTTTTCCACTGTCTGTGATTTGCTTGCCAGGAGGAGCTACTATTCTTACTCCTACTATCTGTAAGTAGAATACGGGTGACTTACTATTTTACATGTTTTAAAGATGCAGTATCCCTTTTTAAAAAATAAAAACAGTCTCTATAATTTTTTTTAAGTTTTTTTTGATAGTTACCTTTCATTATTCTCAGGCTTGAAAAATTGCTTGTATCATTGTTCCTGTCATTCTTGCTCTGTTTGTTTTTTTTAAAGGGATATTGTATTTCTGACTGTATATTGAGACTATAGCTTTTTTCTACAGTTTTTCCCAATACCATTTTAGTTTATTGTAATCATAATTTAATTTGCATTATGATTCACAGCAACACGTCACACTAAGGAAAAAACTTCCTTTCCCATTTGCTAGCCAGAGAACTGTGTTTGTAAATCACAGATTCTACTTTCTCAGCATATCAGTTCAGGAGTGATCTTGTGCACCACTTTTCCTATGCAGGTTGTAGGGAGATGCCAAACCTTTATAAATAGGTCATGATTTGCATCTATCACTTTTGAGGTGATTTGCATACATATTTTAAAGTGTGGATCTTACTTTTGACATTGGTTTGTATAAAGCTGTACTTCATTGAAGCAAAATTGACTTTTTCTATACATATTCACCATATGAGGTTTTGTCTGTGATTGAGCCAAGCAGTTACATGCATTCTTCATTTTAAATAAATGCATAAAGCTGTTGAATTCAGAGGGGTTCTAAGAATGCATTCAAGTGCTTTGATGAACTGGTGGTATCCAACAGTGGTGCTCTTCCACAATTTTAAGCAGATTAATTGACTTCTTTAAACAAACTTTAAAATTATAATAATTTTTAAAAAAGCTAAAGTGGTTTAGCCAGCTGCCATTCTCTGGTTTATTGTGACAAATTATAATTTCCTTGTTAAATAACAATTGCTTCAACTCAAGATAATTATCCACACAGTTTCATCCTATGATGAAACACTTTTCCCCTCCAACCACTGTAGCACCCACCTATGCAGGATCCAACTGGATCCTTTAGCAGATAATGAGAATCATTTATGCTTTCTGTTAGCCTCAAGTTCTTTAACCTAATGATTTGCTTAACTGTCATGAAGTACAGATTTCATGTGCCTTTAGCTGAGTGAGTGAAGGACAAAAAAGGAAATGAAAGGCAAAAGAAGTCATCAAACTCCAAGGGCACCAGGAGCTGTTGAACAATAAAGCTGTCCTCCCATTTCCCAGCAGTTTTGAGAAGCAGTTGCAGTGCTACAACACAATAGGCCTTTTTAGGTGTTGAAGCAGAGCATAAGAATTAGAAAGTAGCTACTGTAATAAGCTAATAACATGAAAGCCATAATAGCCGTTGATTTATTTATCATAGCTAGCAGGTTTTGTTACAAAGTGATGCTTCAAAGAAAAGCTTAATATCGCTGAGAGATGAGATGTAATAGTCTTTTTGTTCCATTTCTGAGGTGACATTAGAAAAGGGTGATCTTCAGTGTACAGAGACTATTTGAAAGGCTTTGAAACTTAAAAAAAACCAGTTTGAACTAGAAATGCTAGTTTTGAGAAAGCTTTGATAGTATTTTGAAAGAGTTATAAAGCTCAAGCAGTTTCAAATTTGGAAGTTCTTATGGTCTTCATTTTTCAACCAGAATATAATTTAAGTCAGCTTCTCTTAAATTAATAGGAAGGTGTGGAGTAATTGTATGAAATAAAGCATTTTATGGGGGACATCTAACAGATTTTTTATTTTTCACTGAACAACTGATACAGAACCCTTATGTAAGCCACAAGAGTTGATGAAAAAATGATGGGTTTAGAGAACACCTTTGGGATTTTTGTAGTGAGAGTGTTAATGAGTAGTAATTTTCCAACTACTCCATCTGTAAATGGGAAAAAGAAGGGGTGGGGGGGAAGTGTGACAAAATAAGGAGATGAGTCTGATTGTTGGAAGAATCTTTATTGTTTGCAGGAGAGCTTTGTCCATCCATATTCTACATTGTATTCCCTCATCATGAATCAAGACTGTTAACTAAGTAACATTTTCTTAAATAAGCATAAGCATGAAGTACTTCTTGCCCTCGAGAGAAGTGTAGGTCCTCTCTGGTGGATGTTCCCAAGACTTAACAAGTAAATAGATGGTTAGTTTATACCAATATTCTTCATAGAGTCATGGAATGGTTTGGGTTGGAAGGGACCCTAGAGATCATCAAGTTCCAATACCCCTGCCAGGGATGCCTTCCACCAGACCAGGTAACTCAGAGCCCCATCCAGCCTGGCCTTGAAAACATTTAGGGAGGTGAAGTCCACAGCCTCTTTGGGCAATGTGTGCCACTGTCTTATCAGCCTTATAGTAAAGAATTTCTTCTTAATATCTCATCTTCTGATATGTAATAAATATCTAATATAATTCTTGTCTGGTGTTAGAATGTGCATGGAATATTAAAAGTTGGCAGAGAATAGAGGAAGAGCAAGCAATCCTATTAAGCCAAGAGAAATGTAAGATAAACACTGTCTAAACAATTAACAGGGTGTTTCATGATATTCTGTGCAGAAGAAACTTAGGAAGCTAAGCTGTGTGTGAAATATTCATTTTTAAGAACTCAGTACCTTATGTGATGATTGTGTCTCTCCCATGTGGTGTCAGAGTTATCCAAATAAGCAGGTTGGCTATCTATTATATTGCAGTCACAGCTTCAGATGAAAACAGGGAGGTTTCAGAATAGCCTAATGTAAGTTACTGGTTCCTGCAGAACCAAGGTGCACTTCATGCTAGTCTGCATGCTCTCTGCTACTTGAGATACATGCTTTAAGTGTAGTAGGCTTTAAGTTATAATTAAAATATATTATTTGCTTCCTTTTGACTTCTGGAGACAGTGCAAATCACTTCCAGTTCTTTATCAAAAGGGAAGAATTGAAAGGTATTTCTGAGGTGTGCACTTTAAGGGCATTGGCTGTTAATTTGAGGGGTTTAGTTGTACAGATTAGGTTACTCTTTAACTGTGATACATTCAGAGTGTAAGACTGTGAATGTCAAAATTGTGATGTTCCCAAACTGCATGAAAAAGTAGAATGATGAGGGTGGTTTTGTTCTTCAAAGAACCAAAGTTCAGTATCAGCAACAAAATGTGCTATCATGTTGTATCTTGTACACTGAATGGGCAGTGTACAAGGTAAGTGGGCAGTGTACAATGGGCAGTGTAAAAGGTAATAATAATGTATATTGAATAATTATGTTTCTTTTGTTATTTCATTGGGTTTTTTACTAACAAAGTAATTTAGAAGGTTAAATGATTTTTTTCCCAACAACGCAGGCAAGGGGAATGAATTATCCATTTATAAAATCAAAACAGATATTTAAACAGAGATGGTTGATAAAACTGCATGCACAGATGCTTCTTATTTGTCATTTCAGTTAAAATGTAATTATATTCTCTAATTTGTTTATATTAGTGTAATTACTCCACAGGAAAAAAAAAATATTACCAGGGTACAGAAGTAAGCATTTCCATTACAGCATTTGTGTGTGTACAGAAAAGATATGATCATCACTGTTTCATAGCAGGGTGCATAGTTTATCAACTACATGCTGAAAAAGTTGTACACAAGGAAATCAGCCAAACTTTTGAGTCATTCAGGATTATAGATAATGATTACTGTAGACATCAACGTTCATCAAATATTAAGATCGTTTGCGTTTTTTTTCTTGGCTGGGCAGCAAACTTGCAAAGAAGCGCAAGGATGCCATGGGAACAACCCGCCAGGAGATGACCCACATGGTGAATGCAATGGATAGGAGTTACGCTGACCAGAGCACACTGCATGCAGAGGATCCCCTTTCAATCACATTTATGGACTCACATAACTTCAGCCCCAGATGTAAGTAGACAGTGATATCGTCTATGTAGCGTAGGTGAATATAGAAACACAGAAAACAATTCTACTTTATAAGAAAAATGGTTTTAAGCTCCAGGTTTTCCAGGAACACTGATAAAGCCAAAGGTTAAATAGGGCAGTCCATATGTTATCCTTATTGTTATGTGGCCAATTATTTAATTAAATATCTGCAAGTACTTTCACTATGCAATGATTTTTGTTTTAGGGAAAATATTCTACTTCTAGAATATCTCAGTTAAAATCTGAAACTGAGTTTTTCCTCATTAAGGTATTTAATGACAACATGTTAAATATTACTGTGTAAACCATGTATAGAATAATAATATGAGGTCCAAATTAATTTCTATTGGTTTTTTGGCAGTAAAAACATTATAACAGAAGGAAACATTGACAATTTTCATTGTTGTTTGTGAAGTTTACGAACAAGCTTGCTAATATATCTGCAAATTTTTTCTATATTTGTATTCATTTTTTGTAGACTTGCCATCTGTCTGGCAGTTTGGGTGTCTGCTAAGTGTCTGGGTTATGGCTACCACTGTCCAGCACTCTTGCCTCCCAGCATCTGCACTATGCCTTTCACAAAAGCGAGATCCTCCACTGGCAGACTATGAATATATCAAAATAGTGTATAAGTTTCCAAGGGGACGCAATTCTGTCATGGAGCTGGTGGGAACCTGACCTCCTCACAGCTCCATGGACTTGTGGCTTGGCTTTAAACAGATCTGAGCAGCCTGAGCTGCTTCTGAATTGGAATCTTTTGGAAATGGCACTGCATCTCTTTTCTCTTGCCTCCCATACTGCTTACCATGCATGAACAAAATACATCCCTTAAGACTCTTAAGTTCTTTCCTGGTTGTTGTAAGGGAAATGGATTTTGGAGGAGGGTTTATTGCTGGATTTATTGAAGCTTACCAAACTGCAAAGTGCTAACATTTTAAGTGTCCCATAACCAATTATAAATGAGAGTTTAGTATCAGCCTGGTAGTTTTTCTACACAGTTTTGGCTGGAACAGTTTGAAAAATCTCCAAAGTTTGATGTCTTATTGGCACTGAAATTTGTGGAGGCAGGAAGAGCAGAGGCAGTTTGATATGGGCTTTGATGGTGGATCCCAGGCAAAGAATTCATCAGGAATTTACATGGCTATTGGTGAGCTGGGACTGCCAGGCACTCAGGCAGCCTTCCAGATGGAGTGATGCAATGCCAAGAGCCCATGAGCTCCAGCCACCACAGCCGTCCTGGTTGGTTGGCAAAGAAGTTGGGCATTGCTGGTTTCTAGCATCCTAGGTATGTGATTTTTTTCTGTGTTGGAGGATTCATTTCTCCTGACCATTGTCTGTGCTGAGATGAGTCTTCCAAGCTTTCAGGGTTTCCTGCTATGTGACAAACATTTAGGCAGATTGCTTGAGAACTGGAGCTTAATTTTGTCACAGAGACGTTGATATTCTAATTTCATGTTCCAAGTTGGAACGAAACCAAATCCTGGATTCCACCATTTCTGTCCAAAACAGCACATTTGTCGAGTGCGTGATTCTAGTTGTGATAATGAAATTCTATGAATTTTATTCAGACATCTGTATCGGTGTATCTGTGATTTTCCTATACTCATTAAGAGCAGTATCTTTGGTATTGCGCATTTAAAAAGCTATTAACTGTAAAAATGTATGAAATTTTTTTTAATTACCTGGAAGATTTTATAGAAATACCATTTTATTTTGAGATGAGCTATTGAAGTATTATATGAGAGAATGGGTTTAAAAGGAAAGAAGCAGTTCTATGAAAGTGAACCTTTATTGTGAAGTGAAAGAACAATAGTGAAGGAGGAGCCCTTTCAAAAACTAAATTGCATGTAATGTCTTCTTTATTTCATTTCACTAAGAATCTCTTTGCCCTTATTATTACATTTCTGAAGTCCAAAATCGCTGCCTTTCATTCCTCTTTTATTCAGGATGCTTTCTGGAACTGCATATTCATTTTGGTTTTCTCTTGTAATAAAATTAGTGGGGTTTAGTTATCAGTTGCTTATACTCTGAAGTATATTGTTTTTACTCTTAAAAATACACAAATTGAGGGTAATGTGTTTCTTCATGGGCTTTGTTTTTCTACAGTGCCCAATGATCCACTTGTGCCGACAGCTGTGTTAGGTGAGGACCCCAGTCCTTCGTTATCCATTCCTGCATGAGTTTTGTCTCCTTGCATGGTTGAACGTTGAAACAGCTTGTTTTATGTAAAACTATCCTGTTTTCAGAAAATAACTCTACACTCAGTTCATCAATTCAGAATTAAACTGGCAACAATTTTAGAATGAAAACTATTTTATATTCTCATTAAGATTTTATTCTTAGTCACTGCTAACTGAAGAGTAAATGAGGAAATAGGTAAATGGAAAATACTAAAATTTCTTTTCCCAGAGCTTTGAAACTGAGTTCCGATAAACTGACATGTGAAACTAGAGCTCTATTAAGAGAGCCTTAAAAATAAAATTCAGGTCCATATTAGCATTATTCACCACCAAAAGTTCAATTTTCTAAGTAACAAGAATAAGAAAAATAGAAAAGAGAAAATTCCAGAGTATCCAAGAAGAAACAACAGCTTTCTGTGTATGTTATGAACAAATACTTCTGTATACCTATATTAATTACACATTTCAGTTGACATTAGCTAGTAAATTTTTCAGCTTTTTACTTACTTCAGAAAGAATGTCCAGACTTCTTATGTCTGCTGCATCTAACACTGAATGCAGGTTTTAGAGTCACTGATTTTTTTGATTTTTTTTTTTTTAAATACGAAGTGAAAAGTATAATTTGTACCCAAGTTCTTGGTTGGATAAACACAATGTGCAGTATTGAGTTTCAGTCAGTTGCTGAGGTTATTTTAGGCTAAAAGACAAATATCAGGAAATGGGCGTGAATATAAACAAGTTGAAAATTAGATTCCTAGAAGTAGCACTTAAAGGAGCCTGGGGGCAATTTAATCCCTCCTGTGCTTTGAGATGGGACATTATACATAAAATATAGACTCTTTCTGGCAATTGATTGCCTCATTGTGTTTTAAACATTTGGAGTGAACAGAATTTTGCTCTTGCAGTGGCATGTTCCAGTGCCTCACTCCTCTTAGGTAAAAATAAAATTCAGATTCATGTTAGTAAAATTTGGGATCCAAAGCTCAATTTTCTGGGTATTAATTACTGAGTGCTACTACTAAGTATTATTAATACTTACCCCTAGTATTTCCTAACTAGGCTAATCATTGCTGTGGATTGAGCCATTTCCTTTTGAGGGACTCATAGGACTCATGCTTCTGTCCTTTCAAAACAGTCTTTTTCCCATTGAAAGGCTCACATGTCCTGAACTGTCTCTCTTAGAGTTGAGTTAAACCCAGTTCTTTCACTCATCATCTTGTAGCTGATGTTTTCTAAATTTATTGTCATTATTTTCCTCTCAACGCTTTCCAACTCATAGGTTGAATTTTAAATTGCAGTGCCTCAAATCAGGTACAGTTCGCAGAAGAAGTCTCAGTGCTGAGCTGAGTGGTATAGGTACCCCCATATCCTACTTGCATTTTTCCTGCTATCCGAACTGTATTTTCTCCTTTTTATTGTGCTCATGTTGCTGACTTGCATTGAGTTACCTGTTAAAATCACAGTTATCATTAGCCAGTCCATTGCTCCATTCTGTAGTTTTATATTTGACTTCCCTTTCCAATACACACACTGTGGTACATTCACCATTCAATTCACCTTGTTGATTTTCTCATTGTCTCCCAAATAATCAAGATAACTTTGAAATCTGATCCCATGCTTGTGAAATGCTTGTGGTACCTTACCACTCGTATAAGAAAATACCCATACTGTCAGGGTATTTTCTGCTGTGGCAGACACAGATACAGACAATTGTGAACAGCAAGGGCGAGGAACTTACTGAAGAAGAGTTTAATAGTTCCCATCTGCATTTCCATCTAGTAGTAATGCTATTCTGGGCACGATGGTCTCCTGGTATAAGCAAAACAATGAAAGTTAAAAGAGATAATATTTTTCATTGAGTGGACTGAAATAGTGGGAGGGAAGTGTACAAGCTTTTGGACACACCATGTAAAAGAGGCTGGGTACCTGTAAACTTGTTCCTTTGGAACTGGATCATTTGGCCTACTCCATATAACCCTTGCTTGGCCCAGTGTCACAAAACAGTTTACTTCTGCTTTTATTTACAGATAAGCAAAATTTTCTAAATCATAGAACACGTTCTTTTATATGAAACTCTTATTACTTTGTAGCTATACTAGATTTCTTTTTCTTCTTGTATAGGTTATTAATGCTACTCTCCATTCTGTGTACGTTAGCACTAAGTTAGTATGACAATTTTGCTTTTCTCAAGTCCCTATCATTACAGTGATGGCATAATAATGTGGCCCTTATATTTTTTAAATGGCTTTCATTGTTACCTATTGTGAAGCTTTAACAACTTTTAATGTCACTTTCTTTTAGTCATTTTCTATTATAGTCCTGAAATAAATTTCTTATGTTCTGTTCACTCATTGTTTTTTGCTGCTTCAATGGGTTAAAGTGCCTATTACTGGTAAGTATACTGCAAGGAATGGGGAGAACTGCAAATCCTGAGGTGGTTTGAAATGTGTGCAATTTAATAGGGGTAACACTGCAATAAAAAGTGACTGCTGCATGTCACTCACATTATTAAGCAGGTTAGTGAGGCATAAATGTACTGAAATTAGCAGCTTCTGTGACAGTTCAAAAAATCAGGTTTCTTAGGAGATTTCATTTCAGAAGGCATTAACAGGGTTTGCATTTTGGCACAATTGTAGAAAATACAACCCTCGAGGTGTTCATTTTTTTTTCCTAGAGTGTTTTGCCTTCTAATCTGGATCCTTTGCAAGAAAAATGGTAAACAGATTTCTAAGTTTGGGAGGGGTCAGCTACCCACTTCTCGTTTCAGTAGCTGTTTTCCAAAAAGGTTTAAATTTGAATTTTTCTTCCTCTGCAAATTCATTTGATCTGATGATTGCTAATTTAAATAAAATAACTATTTCACAAAAGGGATTGACAAAATGCGATCACCTCATGCATCTTTGATGTTTGGTTTTGATATGAAGATTAGTTAGCACAGAGCATTAGAAGAAACTTCTTTGTTTATACAGAGCAAAAATTGTGGATGAAATCAGCACGCTCAACAATTTCATTTCTCTGCTAAAAGACCTGAGTTAAAATGACCACTCTGAAGTGCTGATTCATCTTCCTAAGTGGAGGTGGTGTTCTGAATCGTGGCATAATTGCTTTTTTTTTAACTGGGATCTCAACTGTTTGTTGGTTTTAGACAAATTATGTGCTGATATCACTATAGAATTATTCTAATTTATTGTTTAGGGTGTAGTATTGCTCTGGATACATATTATCCATCAAAAAGTTACTTTGGGTGATAGAGTCTGGAGTTTCCAAGTACATTAATGTCATAAAGTTTTGTAGCTTCAAATAAAATACCCTTTAGACATCTTTATTGTGGGATGAAGGACTGCAAACTTTCATATGAGTTTGCTGTTAAATTCTTTTATGTACTTCACAGTATTTATGTGCTGGAGAGTAAGTGCTTTGCGTTCTCAGAAATTAGATATGTTTTTGAAGGAAGAGGTTGAAAATAGATATTGATATGTATAGCAGCAGCTGTTATTGCTCTGCAGGTACCTAATGCTTTGATTTCTTGTGAATACAGATGAAAATCACAGTGCGACAGCAGAGTCCAGCCGACTCCTGGATGTCCCTCGTTACCTCTGCGAAGGCACAGAATCCCCCTACCAGACTGGGCAGCTGCACCCTGCCATCAGGGTGGCTGATCTCCTGCAGCATATTAACCTAATGAAGACCTCTGACAGCTATGGATTTAAAGAGGAGTATGAGGTGAGATCTTCAGTGGTGGGGCTTTGCTAGGAAAATTGCCTTTGAAATGGGCAGCCTTTTGTTTGCATTGTATTGCAAAAGGATGGACTAAATGTCATGGGTTTAAGTGAAAAACAGACAAACGGACATAAGATTCCTATATATGTAACCAAAAGTGAAATAGTGAATGGAGTCCAATAGTTTTAGCCTTTACTACTGACTAGTAGAAAACCCCTGTGTGTTCCTTAGGGTATAAGAAGACATGTCCTTAATCTTTTTGACGTATTGTAAGAAGTTGCCACTCTTTTGTTTCTAGTCTTTAGTGGAAATGTTGTAATTAGTTATGTGAGCTATCTTCAGTGCAGATCTCCTGGATTAGGTTAAAGATTTTAACCTGGGTGGTTTCACAAGAAACATTGACTGGAAGCACTTTCATGATTTATTATAGCATCTCAGTAGGGCAATACTGGGACTTAAGTCCAACCAAGAAGCAGTAAAGACATGCTGAGGGTAGTAATGTCTTGAAGTTCTAATTAAACCTGCCTGAGAATGTCTACTTACAACTTTAATGTTAAAATGGAAGCAAAAAATTCCCAGCACTGGCAGTAGAAGATGAGTACAGATTAATTTCACTTCTGATCTCTGAATCTGTTGTGATTCTTTGGGATTAGAACATCAGGCAGGACACACAGAAAAGATGGGAATGGTACTGCCAAGGTTGCTCACAATACAGCTAGGTTTAAAATGAGTTTTCTCTGAGTAAGTAATCTCTTCTGACGCAGTTTTCAACCTTCTCTCCTTTCTGCAGCTGTCTCTACTGTAACATAAGAACTGGAATAAATAAATGTGTGGTTTTTAAAAGAATATTTTTCTCTTTTCCTCTCTTTTACTTAAATATACTTCATTATGCTCTACCTAACTTCAGGGCTAAGGCCAAGTGTCAGCCACTGTTGGGGGGAGGGTGGTCCCTGATGCCACATCAGGTGTTTTCGTACTTGCTACTTCTTCTATTACTATACACAACATCTATTCCCTGCCTTGGGCTTCTGACTGTGCATTAAAGTTCTGTTTCCATGGCTACTGTGTATTTTCTGGAGATAACTTACCCAGATCAGGATAAGAGAACATCTGGAAGGAAGGAATAGCATAGACCTGCAACTGCTGTAAAATATCTGCGAGCAATGAAGAAAAAGCCAAGGAGAAATAAAAGCTGCTTCTGTCGCTACTGAGAGATCAAACTCTTTAAGAGCTCAAAAATGTAGAACAATTTTGCTAGTGGCTAGAGGGAGGCATATGAGGAAAAGCAACGTGAACAATGAACAATGGCAGAGGAGATTTCCTGATGCCTCTGTAGAAAGAAAAGCCATTTTACTAAGTAAGATGTGGACAGCGATGTAATGCTGGAGTAAACAGGCTGTATATTATGGTGTCTTGTAAGAAGAGTGATCAGTTTCTCTGTGCGTTCTCAGTTTGCTGTCATTACTCCATAGCAAGTATGTATAAGCAAGTTTAGCCTTCCAGCAATTCCAGGATTTGGAATCCCTCTGGAGTTCCTCAGTGACTTGCCCATTTACTCATAGCAGTCAGAGGGAGCCTTCCCTCTTCTCTAGCTATATTTATATACCATGATACCACCTGGGTGACCAGGGCAGACAAGCCAAGCTGAGCTTACTTAATGGTAGAGCAGTTCTTTTAAGCTGTTATTTCTGGAGATAAATTAATGGTCAGAATGTTTTCTTTCGGAACATTTTTATTTATAGAGTTTCTTTGAGGGGCAGTCAGCTTCTTGGGATGTCGCTAAGAAGGATCAAAACAGAACAAAGAACCGCTATGGAAACATTATAGCATGTGAGTATCGGTGTCCTTGGTTTGAGCGATAGCTCTACTCGTGTGTTACCCATGCTGTGTTCTCTCTTCCTTTACAAATCTCCAGTGGCATAGCTGTTTAATACCCTCAGCTGAGAAGCAGGACAGTGCCTTTTTCAGCTTTTTTTTTTGTCCTTCACAGTTCAACTTTCTTCCTTTTATAACTCAGGCTGAATTTCGCATTTGCATCTCCGTTGTGCAAGCGGTGGTAAGCATATATCAGCAACAACCAACATCATTTGGATGTTGATTCTGTTTACTTGCAATTTGTATTGTTTTACCAGTGCTATTGAACACACAGGAATCAAGGTGCCAGAGAACTGTCTGAGTGGGTAGACTTACCTCTTCATCGAATCCCAAGTGCATTGCTAACCCCCATGTTTTGACTTCATTAATGTCTCAATATGAACTTGACTAGGCTTGGGTTGGAAGTGAGGAAACAGTAATCAGCATTTTTGGTTTTCTAGATTGCCCGCAGTGGAGTTGATATTGAAAGGGACTTTGAGCAAGTAACCATTTTTCTTTGTGTCTTTTTAACCACGTGTAACAGTGACAACACCTTTCAGCTACACTTAATGAAATAAGTGAATGTTTTTTGAAATAATTGGAGACCTCAAACAAAACGGTTCTTTGTAATTCTGTATGAACACTTCATATTTAAAGATTGTAAATTGTGAGGTGCTTATGCCGGCTGATTTTGGTTTTCTAGATGACTTACCATTAGTATCTTACTTAAAAAAATCACACTTCAAAAAGGCTCCGTAACCACTTGGTTTTTACAGATGACCACTCCAGGGTGATTTTGCAACCTGTTGAAGATGATCCATCTTCAGATTACATTAATGCCAACTACATAGATGTGAGTGGAATGCACAGCTTTCTCCCTCTCAATTTGCCAGCTTCTCTATGTGAAATTATTGCATGCTATGCCTACAAATTTATTGAAAGCTTTCTTTTATTAAGAACAAATGTACACTTTCCTTGTTCTACGTCCTAGTACTCACTGACATTGTTGTGCTTTCTTTCACATCTGACTTTGGTTTGGGCTGTAGATTTGGCTGTACAGGGATGTAAGTACCACTATATGTGAATAACAGCATCCTATTGTAAATATTTAATATAGATATTGTTATTAATTACTTTCCTCTTCTATTTCTATCAGTTGATAACTATGCATGCCTCATCTAATTTACCTCATCTGTTCCTTTAAAAAATTTCTTTTTTGTGTGAATATTTTTTGTACCTGTTTTGAAAAAATAATTTAGCCTTTTAGCATAATTATGCCTTTTAGCATATTATTGGATGTTAGATAACTCAGGTGAGCCTATCTATTAAAGAGAACTTGCTGTTCTCATTTTTTAGTGATGATTTTCGCCACTAGCTTTTCTTTTTCCCTTCCCATTTATATGTGAGAAACTAGATAGTATGCTGTACTGTAATTGTCTGAAAATGTACCTGTGGAGTAGCCATAATGTATGTTTGGCAAAAAGGGAGGGATTATGACATTTGTGGGCTAGGTTGGGTTTTGCAGGGGGGGGGTTGTTTGTTTTTAACAACGGTTTAGACAAACAATATTTAGGTGTCATTTATCTTAATGTGCTAACTTAGGTATTACAAAGTATATGCACAAACACATTTTATAAAAATATTTTAATGTAGTAGAAATTTTCTCACTTCTGCAGAAAACCTCTAAAGTTCAAAATTCCATACTTTAATCAGAATACAAATTAAATTATAAATTAAAAAAAAAGTGGTACAAATTTTGCCAGATGCTTTGATTAACAACATATAACTTTTCTCTAATTAACACCGTAGGAATAAACAAGATGTTGTATTCAAAGTAATTCCAAAGTAATTTGAAAGGTAGTGGAGTAACTAATACAAATGTTTTTCAAATACGTGGAGTTTGATTACTTTTCTTTATAATTGAACCTTAGCAGTTTTTCCTGACCACTGTTAGTTGATAAATTATTTAAGAGCCCTTGAATTTCCAGGATATAAAGATTTAGCTCTATATATATATATATATATATATATATATGTCTTTTTATTTGGATATTTTAACAAGGCAGTCTCTGTGAAGTGATAGGCCCATGATATTTTGCCTGGGGCCTTAAACAAGAAAACTTTCCCAGATTTGTAAGAATTCCAGTTCCTTGAGAATATTGTTTTTCTGATTTAGGAGTGAATTGAATCTCATTAGAGCCAGACAAGAAAGCTACAAGTTAAAACTGGTACTTGGCAATTTTTAAGTGGCACTTCTATCTTCTGGAAAGCATTACTGAATGTAAACCAGTGTAGCCCAGGTTCCACTTTCAGAATTTGAAACTGGGGCTTGATATTAAGAACTCCAGGAAAAATTTTTTAGTCATTTGATGTGATCTTGGTCTCTTATAAAGCCAAGAGTAAGATACTCAGAAGTTTTTTCATAAGCCCCAGAGGAAGGTATTCTCTCTCTAAACAGGATAATGAAGCAGTCTGTGGAAAAGAATAAAACTTCCTTGGGTTTGTTGAAGTCCTTCAGTTTAGTAGTATCTTGTGAATATCAGGAATCCAAGGGCTTATGCTCCCCTGTAATGCAGTGCTTCAAGCAAGTGGCCTAATAAAACTGTAACCTAGAAAAAAAATTGGAGTTATTAACATTTGCACATCATGAAATTCTGTATTGTCTTCTCACCAACAATACTGAACTCTCCTTCCTCTTTGTAGCTAAGTGCCTAGCTTGCACTGGTCAAAATGTACTGTGAATTATTTCCTTAAGAGCAGCACCTCTTTGTCTTGTAGTTTTTATGTGGGCAATTAGTGCTATATAGTACTGGGTCTAGAACCATAGACCCAGCTATCTGGAAAAGCTTAGTTGTGTAGGGTTACCCATCTACATATCTATATATATCTATATCTATCTATATCTATATATATATATAAACAAGTATGTGTATATACTTGTGTGTATCATGCCCACTATAACTGATGCACACTTTGTGCAGTCAAGCAGAACATTTCACTGCAGTAGGACCTCGATATAGTGCCCACATCAGTGTCCAGCTCTGTCCCCATTAGTTAGAGCTGGGGTATATACCTCTGTGCCTTACAAAGATTCTCTGTTTAGAAGAAGAAAAAAGGTGTATATTTTTTCATATTGGCTAAGTTGGGAACACAGATCAACTACTGAGATAATATAGTAGCAAAGAATTTTTCATAAATTTTAAGTAAATGGCCCAATGTATTCGGCTGGGGAAATAATGTCAATAGATAACTAATTTTTAGGCACAGGGGACCCATCTAGAATACTCCTTCCCAGTACGCTACAATGTCTGTTCAAGTCAGATGTTCTTATTTTCATTTTATCTGTTGTCATTCGAACCTTTTCAATATTAATTGTTTTTTTAGATTTTGAGATTCATGCTGCTCTTAAATATTGGTTTGTTCTGAAAATGTTGTCTAGAATTAAGGCTTTTATTTTCCACTCTCTGTTAGTAATATGGTACTCAAACCAACTTATATTGCTGTTTTAGGGATATCAGAGACCAAGTCACTACATTGCAACCCAAGGTAAGGATCTACCAGCTTTAATCAAATCAAACAAGTGTTCTCTGTAGCATCCTGAAGTGTTTTGGTAAAATGGAAGTAGATGGAAATACAGCATACATAGTATTGTGAGTTGTCATCTTGTGTTATGGTAAAATAACATAGGTTATTTTGTTCAGGTGGAATGTGAATAAATTCAAAAATTGCACTAATTTATCATGTTAATTAGCTATTGAGCAAATCTTTTAGTGATAAATTCAGATGATAAAGTCAGAAGCTACTACCATGATTTCCAATTATGAAGATGAATAGAGAAAAGAGATGTGGACAGAAGAGAACAGTTTCAACCTGCCTTGAGGCATTTTTCTTTCCATATTACAGTGTATTATTTTATTGTCTAGGATTTAGTCCAGGATGCAGTGAAGATAGTAATGATAAATTAAACTCTGTCTCAGAAAATCTGGGTAAAGTAAGTCCAGAGGACAAAGAGGACCCCTCTTTATAGGAAGGAGTGAGGGAAATCTTTGTCATGTAACACCCTACTAATAAAAAGGGGAGTTAGAGAAAAAAACTGAAATTCTATGGAAATTATTAATTTTGTGTTTCTGATAAAAAACAATGTTTTTCCTCACAGTGAGGAAAAACAAATAGATTAGTCTAAGATTGCACTGAAATATCAGAGGATATGAATTAAAGTAAAAATAATTAGATTTAGGTGTGCCATTATTTCATCTCTAAGTATAATCAGATAGCTGTCTGGAAATATCCTGTTATTCGTGCCCTTGGTCGATTGTAGCTGCACACAGGAAAGACAAAATAAAGACTTGTTTTAAAGCAGAATGTTCAAAGTTCTGTCCATGTGTTTAATTTTTGTGTAATTGCTGCCTAAATAGGTCTCTCTATGGTATTTAAGTCTACATTTGCTTTTTTTTTTTTTGTTTTACTATGTAAATCATTGCACATAATAGTGTGTAAAGGAGACAAAAATTTATTGCTGTTTTTGTGTGCAGCCTTTGATCTAACATGAAGGAATATGTTTTAGTCTTCAAATGTGGCACTTAGGTTTAGTGGTGCGCTCAGCAGTGCTAGGTTTGCAGTTGGACTTAATGATCTTAAAGGCCTTTTCCAACCTAAATAATGCTATGATATGTGTGTTATATACAGTAATATTTATATTACTGCTGGATTGTCAGGAAGCTGTTTCTAAGGTTATTGTATCACTGTAAAAGCCTCTGTCACTCAGCATGTCTCTGCAGCAGAGCAGGAGGCAAAGCTTAAATTAGTGCTCTTCATCTGCCTCACAGAAAAGTAGTTAAGTTAGTTTATATACACTGCAGTGGGAAGTTTACGGCTCAGCACCTACTTGTGTTTCTGAGCTTTGCCAGCATCCGGATGGTAAGTGCACAGTATCTGTACCAGCAGCCCTCCTGCCTGATACTTCACTCTGGCATGGGCATCTTGGTGAGCACCCGAAGAAACTGACTCTTAACACATTGCATTGAACAAATGGAAAACAGGTCTGGAAGTGTAACTATAGATGTAGTTACACACTGCTGTGTCCTTGTAGTTTTCAAGCAACTTCTGGCATTTTGGTACATGAGACACCTGCTATTAATTTCTTTCAAGTGGTAATTCAGTTAAATTGAGAAGATTCAGCATTGGTTACAAAAAACAATATAGTCTGGAAACTGTCACAATGTTACGATGATGTGGTTTTGCTAAGCTTTCATCTCTGAGCAAGTGTGCTCATGTACATCAGCTCTGAAAACCACTGGATTTTATTTTTAGCACTTGCTTTGACTATTATTTTTTTGCAGAATATTATCTGGATTTTTTTCTTACAGGTCCAGTTCATGAGACTGTATATGACTTTTGGAGAATGATTTGGCAGGAGCAATCTGCTTGTGTTGTGATGGTCACAAATTTAGTGGAAGTTGGGAGAGTAAGTTTTTGGTTTTGTTTTATTTTTAATGCTGCAAGCTTAAAAAACAACCTGCTGACAAGACACACTATCAGCAGAATGTAGAAGGGTCTTGTGAAGGATGATCCTACATCCTGAGAGGGGAAGGGGCAAGAGTCCAGACATTGCTGCCATTATAGCATTGCATAAAAATGACTTCTGAAGGTGTTTGCCTTGTTGCTTTCATGAGTAGTGAAAAATTGTCTAAATCAAAAATTCATATTTCAGCAATATAGATTTGCATATTGTCACTCAAATGAGGAGAGTAAGTGGACTAGTGAGGAAATGAGCTTCAATATCAGTGGCTAGAAATCAGCAAATTATTTATAGTTCAGCAGTAACACATCCCTCAGGGAGTTCTATAAAGTATCTGGGATTACTTGCAACAGTTTGATTATGGATACAAAATACATCCGAGTTTAACCTAAGTGGAAATGTATTCCATAGCTCAGCACTAAAAAAAAATACAAATGCTCATTTAAAAGTGAATTTGGCATCTAAGTACAGCTGTGTAAAGCAGTGGAAACTCCTTGTAGCTAGTGCTTAACTTAACAGCCATTAGCCATGACAAGCCACATGAGTGCATGGTCATTTTGGAAATAAATGTGGTGTCATTTATCCTCAAGCTTTTCTTTTCCATTGGTGTAAAATACATACCTATTTTGTATTTAGGTCAAGTGTTACAAGTACTGGCCTGATGACACAGAAGTTTATGGGGACTTCAAAGTGACCTGTGTAGAGATGGAGCCCCTTGCGGAGTACGTCGTCAGGACATTCACTTTGGGAAGGGTGAGCAGTGAGCACATTTTGAAAGGGCTCAGCAAAATACTGTTCCCTGGTAGCAAGTAGGATGAAAGAGGCTATGCTGACATGTTCCTATTCCTGTAGAATACCAAATCCCTCTGGCTCATTAGCAGGCCCACAGTATAGGCACCCTTACCTCACCATGGGAGTTTTGCATTGCATCAACACTATCCAAACATGTATCTCACTGTGGGACATTGAATTTCCCCAGAAACGTCAACTGCTGCCCTCCCCTCTCTGATAGTCACCTCTTCTCCATAGCCATGCTTCTGAGCTAAGCTCAAGTACCAGGTTATGAGTCATGCCTGCTGTTCGCCTCCATTCACTCTGTTTTGACTGCCGCTGAGTCAATCTCAATCAAAGGACAAACTCTGTGAAGTGCAATATATGTGACACAGTTGTGGTCTTATGGTAAATCATTTTACTTGCCTTTAAAGGTATCAGACCATTGTCTTAATTAGCAAAACTTCTGAAAATCAATATAAAATGCATCTAAGTCTATAACAAACAAAAAAAAATCTAACGCAGCAAAACTAGCATACTTAATGTTGAAAGTAAAAATACAAACTTCAAAATTAAAAAAACCCCAGTAACATCTGTAAGCTTCCTGTGGGTCTTTGCTTTAAATAGTGAAAGGATGAAAACTGCATCTAGATTCTATCAGTATGTGTGATCGTTATTTGAGTCAGATAAAATCTAGTCTATGAAATACTTTGAATGTCATAACCTTTGGTTTTTTGCCTTTTTCAGAGGGGCTACAATGAAATCCGTGAAGTTAAACAGTTTCATTTCACTGGCTGGCCAGATCATGGAGTTCCTTACAATGCCACAGGCCTGCTTTCCTTTATACGGAGAGTCAAATTATCTAACCCTCCTAGTGCAGGGCCTATTGTTGTCCATTGCAGGTGTGTACAGAAGGGGCAAGATTGATTTTTTCGACAAATGTGTATATGATTATTTTCAGTAGTCTACTCTGGAGCATTCATCATTTTGAATTGTTTTGGTTTTGTTGTTCCATTTTTGAATTGCCTAATTCACACTAATTCAGCAGTAGGATTTGGCTGTCTAAAGCAATGTCTGGAAATAACCAGATTCTAGTACACTTTTCCTAAAAGCAATAGCCAGAGAATTTCTTTTTCCTGCAACATCTGCACCAGCTAAATCATATAATACTTTAGGCTATCATTTTAGGTAGCCTACAACAATTTTGTGACAACATTCGAGAATGAGCGTAGATATATCTGCTCTGATAGTTTGGTGTTGCATATAATGTCTGAACAGATTATTAATTTAAATCAAAGTAAGCAACTAGATGAAGGAAGATGGAATGAGGTTAATGGCAACAAATACAGAACGTTGTTTTTCCTGTGCAGGTTTTGCAAGCTTTTGTTGTTGGGACACAGTCCTTTGACAAATAGAATTTGTTTTCAGTAAATGTGTGATTTTCTTAAACATTTTCATCAAATGTTTAATTACATTTTGTACATAAAGTTGCTTGGCCTTTACAGATTTTAATAATTCAGTGTGCAAAAACTGTCCATAGCTTTATGTAAAACCAAAATAAATCATGAGTGAATCTTCTGAATACTGTGTTAAATGTGCTGTCTGAACTAGCTTGGAACTTGGCCGGTAAAACATACATTTGAGTTTCTGGTTGCAATATATATCACTTAAAATCATCCTTAGTCTTATTAACGAAAAGATCTGTCATATTCTGAAGTGCATAAGCTTAATCATGCTCCAGATTTCAGTTAAACTAATTTTTTTTCCTTAAGTATTGACCTGGATGATAAAAGGAAGTTCTTTTTTTTTTTTTTACTGTTACTTAGTGGCTAAAATCTGGTGGGAAAAGGTTGTTTTGGACACATCAAAAGATTTAAAGAACATTATGATGAGAAGATAAAAATTAGATAGTGTTTGTGATGGCAAAACTGAATGTCGTTATAAAAATGCCCTCAGTAATAGTTATAAAGTTTGTAGATGTTTTTCTGGGGATATTCCTAACAGTATTTACTGGTTCTTTTTAGTGCTGGTGCTGGACGGACAGGTTGTTATATTGTGATCGATATCATGTTAGATATGGCAGAAAGAGAAGGTGTTGTGGATATCTACAATTGTGTCAAAGCTTTACGGTCCCGTCGCATCAACATGGTACAGACTGAGGTATGGCAGTTCGCCTTCAAAGCCTTTTGAAACAGACTACGTCAGAATTTCACTGTGGCTGTGAAAAGAGCAGGCAGTGGCCTTCTTGAGGGTTTATCTCCATCAGGGAGCATTGCTTAGTGTTAACAGTGCCCAGAACAAGGGTGGTGCAACAAACGTGACAACTCTTTTAGTCTTCACACAAACAAGTGCCCACCTCACTGGGTAACAAAAGGAAAGCAAGGAGGATTTTTTTAGGGAAGACCTTACGTAAGACCTGTCTGGGACATTTCTCCCCAGCTCTGGTATCAGCAATTCCAGGAACCCACAGGTGGAATTTCAGCGGTTTGCCACTGGTTTTAGACCGTCTCCAATCACTTTATCTATTGACTGTTGCACTTTATGTCTATTTCTCTCTCCCTTTTCAACTCTGTTTTTGTTTGCTTTATTAACCTTGCTGCCAATCTTTTACCATTTTTTACCCTTTTGTTTTTTCAACATGTCTTCAGCAGCTTCACAGTAAAAACCATTGCCTTAGTAATGAAGCTTAGTAATGAAGTTCCCATTCTGCCACCAGAGTACCATTAAGCTTCCACGGAAACATAGGTTATTGGTTTATATTAAGACAGGCGACCCGAAGTGGTTTGCCTTTTCTCTCCATAGGGACATCTACCTGAGAAGTTATTTCATCTGTGACCGCATGGAAATCTCTGCAGTTGGCAGCCAGGCATATCAGTGTAATTTGGTGCAGTTTTTATTCCATGCTTCAACCTGTGTCAGTTGAACAAATAAATGTTCATGGTCAGCTAGTCCTGCTACAGGACCATTAACCTTTGGGAAGTGCCTGGGATGTAGTGTTTCAGTCTGACTGCTTCAACTATCCCACCTGAGTCTGCATGTGAATTAACACCTCTATTATTATTCCTTTCTCTTTCTCTCCTTTTTACCTCTTACCTTCTCTCAGAGGTTCATACTTACATAGAAAAATAAAGCTGTAATTGCAGCAAGTTCTTGTTATATAGGCAACCGTGATGCCAATAGCTCTATACCTGTGTGGGTAAGGCAGCAAAGGCTGTAGAGACAGAACATGACCATGGTCCCTGGACACGTGCTGTTTCTACAGGCACATATTAAAGTATGTGCTGTTAGAACCTCATTTGTATACACAGTAACTAGGTGAGGCTGGCACAGTTCTAGACATGGTTTACATCTATTACTCTAGGGGTGAGTAAATATAATGGGCATTGTGTAAAAATTGACAGAAGACTTAATTGAAATAGTAGTGCAGTTATCTAGGACTCAGGCTATCTCAAGGCAAGTCGGAAAAAAATGGGAAGAAATGGTGCTTTTGTTGGAACATACTTGTATTTATTACTGGCCTAGAGCTGGCTATGAGGCAATTGGGGTACTAGCTTGCACATGCATGAGGAGAGTGCAGTGTGCCAAATACTGGCTAATCACACTAGTAGTGCTTGAAGCAATTTACTCTTTCTGTTATTATCAGAAGTCTGAAACCTATTAAAAAAATTAGTATTGCCAACAAGTCATTGGCATATGCACAGAAACCCATAAGCACTGCAAGAAAACTAAAAACCTCATGTTAAATAAATTGCTATCCCCGCTTTGTTAAATTTTACTGAATTTAAATTGGTCATGAAGAAAATGTCCTTGTTAACTGCACCTCAATAAGAACAAGACTGTGTTTGTATTAAAACATTATTTAATGTACTGATGGACACTACCTTGATGAGTTTTACAGTGTGCAGTAAATCTGTTTATCCTAAAAGAAGGAAAGATCTATTGTTTTTAAATGGCTATAATTTTTGTTTCTTTTCCTGATTTGATAGGAGCAGTACATCTTTATTCATGATGCCATTCTAGAAGCTTGTCTGTGTGGAGAAACTGCCATTCCTGTCTGTGAATTCAAAGCTGCTTATTTTGATATGATTAGAATTGACTCTCAGACAAACTCTTCGCATCTCAAAGATGAGTTTCAGGTATTCACAGTCCCTACTAACTCTTGATGCAACAACAATTTTTTTGCCTCTAGATGCATTTAATTTATTTCAATGAAAAGGCTTTTCAAATAACTTTAATAGCATTTGGTCTCTAGCTTTTGTACACAAAATAAAGCACCCACATTTATGTGCTTTGCAAAGTTGTTTTAAATATGGAATATCCTTTCTTTAATAAAATAGCTTAGAAATATCTGTCTGGAATAATGAGCAGTGAGTAGGAACCAGCAGAGAGTTTTGACTTGCATTTGCACAGCTAAGGAATAGCTCTTTAGGGCTCCAAAGGATCTTGATTTTTTATTCCTTTCGGAAAGGATGCTGTCATGCGGAATGTGTCCAGTGGTATGCGGAGTGCCTTTCATACCCGCAGCTTAACCTCCCTTGAAAAGCACCAGCATGTCCAACAAATGGATAGGAGCTCATATTTGCTAATGTCTTCTCGCTAGCGCCTCACGTTTTCTCATATTGCAATATTTTACATTAAAACTTGCGGAATCTTGAGTCCATTTTGTGTTGATTCAGCGCACTAAAGCAAGCATCCTCTTTCCCTTAGACCCTGAATTCTGTGACCCCTCGCCTGCAAGCGGAGGACTGCAGCATAGCCTGCTTGCCAAGGAACCATGACAAGAACCGCTTCATGGATATGCTGCCACCTGACAGATGTCTGCCTTTCTTAATTACTATTGATGGGGACAGCAGCAACTACATCAATGCAGCTCTTATGGATGTAAGATACTATCTTCTTTGTCTGCACAGTTTGCCATGAAAAGCTCTGTAATATAAGAGAGAGCACTTGCTGGTTTAAGAAAGGGTAATTCTTTGTTACTGCAGTGCCCAGTAAAACGGTCCTAATGAAGAAGTTTGGGGGGGAATGGGTAAGAAGCTCCACTAGCTTGTGTTGTTTGTTCAGAAGGTTTGTTATCTTTAGCCTTTTGCATCTTTGTGGGACCCACTGGAAATCTCATGTTTTTAACAGCATTATATAAAGCTCGAGTCTCTAGATGTCCAAATCTCAAATCCCAGCAGGATCTCAAAAATCTGCTGTTTGTCAGATAACCTGTCTGAGCATGAGGTTACTATCACTATTTCATAAAAAAAAGTTTTCTATATTGAGGCAGGAGTGACAGAGGAAGAAAAAAAATTGTTTCTTTGGCATGTTTGGGTATAGACTTGGGGGTTTTGTTGTTCATATTTTGAGTTGCAACTCTTTAAAGTTTAACTTTGAGTGACAGAAGTACATGTCAGGGGAAAAGGTGAATTAACAGGAAAAATGGAGTTGAACCTGCTTATACAGGTCTAATCGATAAATCTGTTCATCACACATGCTGCCATATGCCTGCTTGTGCCTCCCATTGGCATTTCCAACAATAGGTCCCTAAAGCTACCTTTTCAGTAAATAATTAAACAAGTGGCCTGATTTCCAGGGACACCTCACCTTCCTCAAAAATAAAGTGGTGTCAGAAACTACCATGTCAAGGAGAGATGCTGGAATAAAATAGCAAATAGCAGCAGAAATCGTTAGCACTGAATGATGTAGCCATCTTTGAGTTCTGCCTGAGCTAGTGCAGGAAACATTTGAACTGATAGCAAAATGCAGTCCCTAATCTCAGAAATAGCTATTGTGCCAAAAGGATTAGAGGAGCAGCATATGTAAGACCAATGTATGAGGGAGTCACTGGGTGACTGAGTCAATGGATGAATAAAAGCAGTGAGCAGAATTTTGGTAGCAATCAAAACTGCTTAGAATTGCAGTTAAAATTACATTAAGTACATGGATAAAATTGATGGACTATGGACCAACCAACACAGCTGCACGGAGGAGTGTAGTCTGGGGTGAAAGGAAGACAACACAGGCTGTGGGTGGCAAGAGGACTCTGAGTGTGCAACAGTATGTGGCAGCAGGGACAAGAACCAAGCAATGTATTAATGGATCAGAAATCAGAGACAAGTAAGGAAAGGCAGAAATTTTTAAGACTGATTTGTTCACAGGGGGGGAATTACTCCTGGACAAGGAAAGAGAACTTTCAATAGCAAAATAGAAACGGAAACTTTCCCCTTATCTTTCTCTTATCTCAAGAAAGACTAGAAATTATGGGTAAGAGGGATAGGAAAACATCAGCTAGGACATGTTCTGTTTCTTAAAAATACTGGGGAAGAATCAAAATTGGTTGTTCCTGTGTTCTCCCTGGGCAGATCTAGGAAGGAAGACACAAGCTGCTACTACCCCAACATGATTCCTGCATTAGAAAAGGATAGGAAAAATTTAGATTAAAAAAACTGGCAGCCTCCTTACTCTCTTGTCAAACAAGTACTGATCATAAAGACAAGTTACAGTACAATAATAACAAGTTATTGGAGGGTATGTCAGTATATTGCACATGAAGATCCCTTATATCAATCTTCAAACAAGTAAGCTTCCATACTGGAAGCGGTTTATCTATGGTACTAGGTCTTTCTCTTAAGTTAATTTACTTAATTCAGTAAAAAAAGAGCCAGACTGCTTTTGTTACCAGCATTGGTGCTAAACATGGGGCTCTCTGTGTTGCATATAGTAGTCCCAGCAACTTCTTTTTCAAACTGGTGACTTAAAATCCCATCCACCTCCAAGAACATTCACCACCTTATTCCATTTCTCGGATCAACCTCTTGATGCTTCCTTACTACCTCATATCTGTATTCCTTCACTGCAGAACTTTTCCATGCATGGTTGCAAATTGCCTGCAAAAGACTTCTGATCTCTCCTCTTCTGCTTGATGCTTGTAATAAATGTACATCATCAAATGAGCCCGTCAACTGTTAGTTGTGTCTCAGTTAATCTATGCAAAGCTGGAAATCCCTATTTGCAGTTGTGTATAACACAGCATACAGAAAATGGAACCTGCGGTCATGACAGGAAATAGTACTTTGCTGTTTAACTTACGCTTTCTGCTGGAAATGGGCCCCAGTAATCCTGAAAGTGGTTCTGTGGGTGACCCTGTGGGTGTGCAGTGTGAAACAGAGTTTGGGATTGAGCTTAGTCCCTGGTTCAGTCACGGAGTTCACCTATAGCCTGCTGTGGATAGGGTGACTTTCTGAGACCTCTGCACCCCTCCCTGTAACGTGGGGTGAAGGTTTCCTGCTTGGTCTCCTGGACACAGTGCCTGGAGCAGAGTTGCCTGAGCCTCAGTTCAGCAGAGCCCTGAAGAGCACCATCAGTGCCCAGAGCATATCTGAACTGAGAAAACAGGGCTTGGTCTGTAACCGAGCAGAAGGCAGACCTGAGCAGAGTCAACCTCTTTGTTCTTACTGGAAATGATAATGTATTTTTAACTGTAACATCTTTGGTGAAATCTGGTGTAGTTGATGTTATAGCTTTGTTCTATTTTTATGGTTTTTTTCTGTTGCAGTGTTTCAGTAGAAGTTAAGTACTTCCCCTACAGGTACTAATAAAATTATTTGCCTTTACAGAGCTACAGGCAACCAGCAGCTTTTATTGTCACACAACATCCTTTACCAAACACTGTGAAAGATTTCTGGAGATTAGTGTATGACTATGGCTGTACTTCTCTTGTGATGTTAAATGAAGTCGACTTAGCACAGGTTAGTTTGGAGCTTGAATTTTCCATGTACCGTTGCATGCTTTAATCACTCTGTATTCACTACATGATGAAAAGGTAGAGGAGTGCAGTGATTTTACAGTTATTCTCTACTTTACAGAAACTAATCAACACTAGTTGTTCACTGAAGGTCTGCAGTGGAATAAGGCAATGCTCAAGGTGTAACTTACATCATTTAATTATGTCCATTTTGTTCTGGTGCAGGGCTGCCCACAATACTGGCCCGAGGAAGGGATACTGCGGTACGGTCCCATCCAAGTGGAATGCATGTCGTGTTCAATGGACTGCGATGTCATAAACCGAATTTTCAGGATATGCAACCTAACAAGAGTAAGCATTATCATAACAATATGTGACAGAAAAATATGTTATTTTTAATGCTCTCTAGGCTGTTCTACTTTTTAATTTTGAAAAACAGTAGAATACTAATGTTCTTAAGACATTAACCAGAAAACAGTCAGACAAACATCACTGTCTAATACTAATTTCTAGTGCTTTTCTTTAGCTACGCACTAAACAGAGAGAGACTTAGGGAGAATGAGTGTTTTTCTGTGACATTTTCCCTCATGAGTAGATGTATGAGAAGTATTCTGTAGTCTGCTTGTTTGGTGTACAGTAAAAGAAATATCCCTGTAATGAACATGTAGTGACAAGTATTTAGTTCATAGGTTTGATAAGATGTTTTCCATGGTAAATCAGGAACAGGAAAGCTGAGGCTGGTTATACAGCCAGGACCTTCTCAGCCTAAGATGTGAGAACCACAACATAAAAGGAAGATTGTGGCACCCTGTAAAGCAGGGCGTGAAAAAAGTCTGAAAGCTCCTCTGCCTCTGAAGGGTTCTTCACCACTGTGCCTCGACCTACATTTATCATCTTTTTCTCAAGCTCAGTAGCAGTGCCAGTCTTGCATTCTTGTCAGCTCTTTCATACCTTGCACCATCTTGTCTTTTTACTATCCCACAGTGTTTCACACTATTGAAGCATCTTCTCAGACCCTGTTTGCCACACAGCATTTCCTCCTTTGTCTCACCTCTGTGCATCACTTATTTATGTTGCCTGCCATTAAAGAGTTACAGATACTTGTGCCACCATTCTATGTACAATTAACCAGCAATCCCTATTTTACTTACCAAGACTGCTTTGTATTTTTCATCCAATACTGACTTTACCACTGACTGCTACTTGGAGTATATGTTTAACTTTCATTAATGTTGAAGGATAGCTGTGGGGAAAACTGATTACTGTGTATACACAAAGATTTTTCTTTTTATTTGATTTTTATTTTCATTTTTCAGAGAGCAGAGGTCAGTTTTCATGTGGCCAGTGTTTTACTCAAACTTTTATTTTGCTTATATTCAGAACTATGAAAAACATTTTCAGCTTTTCATGCCTTGTTTGAAAACTACAGGAGGGTGTGGGTGTGGGCACACTGGCAAATATTACATCATAGCACTTTTTTGTTGTATTTTGAGACTTCCTCTTTTTTTTCTATTTTTTTTGGTTCATTTCTTATTTTTGTTTTTTCCATTTCTTCTTTTTTTATGATGTTTTGATTTTCTACTCCTCTACTCACTCTCTCCTGTGGCTTTTTTGCCTATACGTCTTGTTTTTAAATATCTCTCTGCTCTGTTCTTCCTTTTCTAAAATCCACAGTCCTACTCCTTTTCGTCATCTTCAGCTGCAAGAAAGTGAATAGACTATTTATTCTTCCTGTTATTGAGGCCTTTCTTGTGACAGTCTAATTGTATTCAAAGCTCTCCCTCTATCGCATCTAGCATATGGAAAGCTCAGAGACTGGCAGCAAGGCTGTCATGATTATCATCTGGCAAAAAGAGAAGATTTCAAGGACAGTAGTTGCATTTGTGCACCAATATTACTTCTTGTTTATTTGTAATGGAATCAGTTCATGCTTAGGAGTCAGAGATCTGTCTTCATATCTGTGGGTCTAAGAACTTAACAGTGATTTTTTTATTGATTATTGATGTTAAACCAGCTTGGCACTTAGAATCTAGGGAATTTGTCCATTTAAAAGTCAGAATAGGGTACATTAGTGATTGATAAACTGTGATGATGTCTTCAATGTAGTCCTCTTTTTTTTCCCTTTTTTGAAATCTTCCTTGAGCTCAAGTGGTACAATTTAATGGAGAGCCTACCATGCAATGTATATACTTGTTGGTATCTGTTCATAATATAAACACTTAGGTTTCATGTTAGTTTTATATTTTTGTTTTCTAAACTAAGATGTAAAGGTGTCGTTTTGACCTAAAGCTCTTTGGTTTTCCCTCAGCCACAGGAGGGCTATCTGATGGTGCAGCAATTCCAGTATTTGGGATGGGCTTCTCACAGAGATGTACCAGCTTCCAAGAGATCCTTCTTGAAGTTAATTCTGCAGGTCGAAAAATGGCAAGAGGAATGTGAAGAAGGGGAGGGCCGGACCATCATCCATTGCCTGTGAGTAACTTGGAGAAAGTCAATTGCTGTTCTTCAAATAAATGGTTATAAATTACTTCTTGTTTTAAATTCAAGCAGTATTCTTATGGATACCTTCTTTTTCACATGCCCTTGTTACTTTTATTAAAAGAAAGTAAGTACCACTGCTTTTGGTCAACTTTTGGATTTGTCTGTATTAGGTCAAGGTACCATGGGAACATGATACTACTGTGATACTGTGTATTTGCCTTCTTCTGTACATAATAGCATGTTTTTCAGGTACTAGACCTTTACAGATAAACAACTTCTGCCTGGTTTCAGAAGGAAGTCTTTTTTGCTGAGTGCCAAACAGTTATTTTTTTGTGCCACTCTTGCATGTAGTGTGCTGCATTTTTTCCAGAAGGAATTCCTACAATACTTTGAGGTGTTTAAACTGAAAACTATGGATATATGAAACCAGAGAAAAGTTCTACTACAGTACGTGATCCTACAACTATTGTCAGTAAATGACTGCTGGCTGCTTATCTGGACCTGATGCTTAAATGGGAGCTGGCTTGAGAGTTTTGAAAAGATGGCATCTTTTCCTCCCTAAGCAGAAAATAATTGATCTCTTTCCTACCTTATTTAAATACGAAGTTTTAAATATAGAAATTGAATTATGCATTTTTCCTTAAAAGACTTCTGTTTAAATGTTCAGAATGAACTAGTGACCCCTTTCTGCCTATCCCACCTCAAACTTCATAAGAGGAAATACCTACCCTAATTTCTTTGAAAATAATATTAAAATAGTTCAGAAGTGTGCCTAAAGGTCAACAAGATATTGAATTGCTTATTCTATCTGGCTAGATAATCCTCATATTACAGGATAATTTAAGTGAGTGTCTTTCCAAAACTAAGTGGAAAAATTATTTGCCATTGAACTTGGTTTTTTTTTTATTTCTAGTTCTCTACTTGCCATGGAACTTGTGTTTTGGGGTTTTTTTCTAATACATATATAATTTAGACTTATAGTACAGCTGGGCAGCATGGTTGACTGTAAGGACAGAATTCAAAAGTGGTAATTGAGAGAAAGGTCAGAAAAACCAAATTTCTTAGACCAAACTCACGGGTGCTGCAATGAGATTCCTAAATTCTGATCTCCCTCTGGGACTCATGAATCACTCATGCTTACAGCATGAAAGAAGACAAATGCATTTTGGGTGTTCTCTTAGGTCGTAGTGATATGTAACCATCTGTTTTCCTTGTGTACAGAAATGGTGGTGGCCGGAGCGGGATGTTCTGTGCCATTGGCATTGTGGTTGAGATGGTAAAAAGGCAGAATGTGGTGGACGTTTTCCATGCTGTGAAGACTTTGCGGAACAGCAAGCCCAACATGGTAGAAACTCCGGTAAGTACCAGCCCATCAGGGTTACTGCAAACAGCAAGGGAACCAGAGGCTCTCTTGTGTGAGCTGCTCTCTCAGTCCTGTGCCCACAAAACAGTGCAAACCTATGATGGGCCACAAGAAGAAAGGGACAGATACTGAGTGTACACACAAGTCAGCATCACAAGAGGGGTGACTAAGCATTTTACAGTACTTTTCTTGTACTGGTAGCATGATTTTCACAGAAAATATTCTGAGTTAACAGAATGCACTTTAATCTCCCAAAATAACCCTGTCTGTTTGAAAGGAAGTTGCAGCAGGCTGTGCTCAAACAAGCCATCTTGAAATTTTACAAAGACATTTCTCCTTGATAGGAATAGGCTGTAAAGTATAGATTCGTAGCTAGATATGTGAATATTTTTCTCCTTAGTAACAACTGCTGCTTTGAAAGTTTTATTGAATAACAATTAATCTTTTTTGCTCAGATTTGTAGTAGTCAAAATGATACCTCAGAACTTTAAAATCAAAGACTTGGATCTAGTATGTTGCAAATGAATATATAGAATCTAGAATCATTTAAGCTGGAAAAGACCCTTAAGATCATTGAGACCAACAGTTAAATAATAAACAATATAAACAGTAAACTAATTGTCACGTGAAAAGTGGCAGAAAAGAGAAATTTTCTGTCTAACCTGTGTTAATTTATTTTCTGTCTATCAGTGTCCCCCCCAGGAGATCAAAGCCTTTTAATGTCCAAAAGAGTCTGTTAGCGTCTCACCTAATGAGACCCTTCATTTGACCCTTAACAGATTTGCTAAAGTAAAAGCAACTTACAAAGATGTAAAACAACCTACAAAGAATAAGTAAAGCAAAAACTTAAGCACATGCCCTAAAGCAAAAGTGACTTACAAGTAAGTGAGACAACAAAGAATAAGTATAGCAAAAAACTTAAATACACACTATAAAGCAAAAACAACTTACAATGAAGTAATACATAAAAATTTTAAATTACTATGAAGCAAAAGTGAAATTAGTATATATTAATAAAGCGATCGCTCAGCCCAAGGTGTCCCGAGAAGGTGGAGGTAGAAAAGGTAACCCGTTGGTTACCCCCACAGAGTTGATGGAACTTCTCCCCGATTTTTGCTTATGTCAAATCTCTTTTTATGCCTTTTTTCTTTAGGCAGTTTGAGTGGATATAGTCAATAAACTAATTTTGGGGTGATAGACAGATGAAATAGGCCCAAGGGTCCACTTCCTCAGTTCCTGGCAGCCAGGATGTTCGAGAAAAAAGACCGTGTTGTCTCCACATCACTCCTTCCTTCATTTTAATCCTTTTATTAGTTTCTGGGAATGTCTCCCTAGGTGCTAAGGTTTTCTAGGAAACCATCAGGAGGTTTTATCTCCTTTTGTGTAGCCTTTCTATCACCTTGCACTAATATAAACAATATGAGTCTGAATTAGCGAAACTGCAAGACTAAATATCTGTATGTACATTGCCAGAACTCAAAATAATCTTCACTCTTCTGGATAATCTTTATGCATACAGTATGAGTGCATAGGCATAGGAATTTTTGCTTCAGTCAGAAAAGCTGAGCAGTCCTTAAAAAAATTCTCCCACATGGACATTTTTCCTTTTTATAGGTGAATGTGAAAGCAGCTTGAAAAATAGTGTTTGGGAATTCCTGCCATTTGACTCTCACACTGCCAGCAGCCAGTGTCTTCAGCCAGATGGCTGCCTACAGCATAAAAATCAGGGATGCCAATTGAAATTTAAAACATTTTGCAGTTTATGCATACTGGAAATTGCTTCTGACCTTGTGAACTTGCATATTGAGCAAAATGTCTATAGCTACCTCTCCCCATATTGCCCTTTTTTGCAAGTGTCAGTGCTCACTTAGTATCAAGTAGCTTTTGTGGCATGATTTTCTTAATTATTGTGCGTCAGTTCCATGCCTTGCCATCACATGAATTAAGATAGTTAACATGGTAACAAATAGAACGTCCTGTAACAGCAGTGACACTGGGCTAGGTATTGCTGGTTTTGCCACAAATACTTTGCATTCTCCTGCGCCACAGACATCTGAGACACAACATATTAAATTGCTGCCTGGATTTTAGTTGACTGCTGTGAAGAAAACAGGTCAGATCTCATGGAAAATTATTTGTGTCACAGTAAAGGGAGGCCAAGGTAAATTGTGTGTGTTTCTGATAAACGCTCTGCAAAATAATATTTCATTTCAAAATAGACCTGAATTCCACTGTAGCTTTAAAGTGAAGTTACAAAATTTTTGTAGTTATGTATTTCTGTTGTGTGGGGTTTTATTCAGAACTCCTGAACAACAGCAGATGTTGAGTCGTTAGTTAGAAAACAAACCAGGGAAACCAACATATAACACTGTCATGTGCCCTACATTCAGCAACATGATCAGATAACAACAATGAGCAGCACAACAAAGCCTTTAAGATATCCCCACAACTTCCTGCTAATGGATCACGCTGTCTTCCTTTGCAAACAAAAATAAATCACAAAAGCAGATTTCTTTTGTTAAGTCACAAGGGCAATAGAGATCGCATTAATTTTCTTGTTTTTTTCTTCTTCTTCACCTCTCCTCTCTCTTTCCTCCTCCCTTTCCCCCAGTATCAGCTCTCGACAGCAGCCTTGTTGAGGGAAAATACTAACCACAATGAAGTTTTAGCTTTACCTTCTTTTTTAAATGTGTATCTGATCTCTTGGATGTTACATCAACACGACTGTACAAAGGGGCTGTGAACCCTGAGCAGCCTTGTATCATGGCTCAGTATTCCCCATCCATTCACAAGCAGCAGGCATTAGTTACTGCTCAGTATCAGCTAACTCAAGTATAAGTGATCAAGTGTAAGAGTTGAGGTGCTTTCACTGCAAGAATGCTCTGACTGAGAGGAGAGCTTTTCGTGTTTGATAAACCAGTTTAGAAGCTGAAAAAATCAGAGAAGCACATAATTGCATTCCATGGTCAGGGATTTTTTCCACTTCATTGATTAGGGTGAGTTTTTAAATCGGAGCTGGTAACGTACTTTACTTGTGTAATAGGGGAAAAAAAATAGAAAATCCAAGCATGTCTGGCTTACTAGTTAGCAAACAGTGTTCTTGGTTGTAGATGCTGCTGCTAAGATTTTAGAATCTTTATTTAACTTCAGTTTTTGTTTCTGTTTCCCCTTAAAGGAGCAATATCGCTTCTGCTACGATGTGGCGCTGGAGTACCTGGAATCCTCTTAGTTGGAAGGGATATGGCAAAGTTCACCAAATACATGAATCTCAATAAGCTGTTTTGACAACAGTTCTTGATCCTGTGAAGAAAGATTTTAGGGAAAGAGGGGGGTGGGAGGGATTTTAAATTTTAAATGCAAAGTATTTTTCTTATGAAGTTGTGTATCTTAATAAAAGAACTCAATCTGTTTCTATGCTTGTATACAGTATCAACATTTAGTGCCACATAAATACTATTTAATGAAAACCAGAGTCAGAAGAGATTTGCGCAAATTAGGACTTTTTAGTGTGTGTATATGCAGCCGTCTCTCAAAACAGTTAGAGCGACCATCTGTTGCATGTATCAATATTTCCTATATGGTATTTTTTTTTCCTTTTGATACATTGTTAAAGTACAATAACAGTGCAAATTGATAGTAAGGTTCATTCTTTATACGTTTCAAGTGTTGCATATATATATTATATATAGTAAAAAAAACTGGCTTATTTTGTTTTAATGTGCAATGATGGCTGGATCACATAAAGATCTTTATAAAGAAACTTAAACATAAGCCAAAGACTCAAGTGTAAATATGTCTATATGGAGAAAGCACATGTATTTATTGTTTACTTGCATTCCTTTTATGATGGCTGAAAAAAAGAAGAATCATTTTTCTTGAAGAAAGCTTTTTTTGCTGAAATCAAGTGTAAACAATTTTTGTAGTTTATTTTTTGTATGTTTTAGTGTAAGTAGAAAACATACTTTTTATGCATAGACCAAGAAACATAGGTATAGTGGTTTTGTTGTGTACATGCTTGTGATTCAAATTCATGTAAACAACTTGATTATAGAAGGTCTTTAAGTACAGGACCAAAATCTAAACATTTTCCTGAAAATGTATAGTTTTTCACAGTTGCATTAGTTAAGTACTGATCAAAAAACTATGTAAGGAAGTACACACTTCAAAATGGCCTTGCCTATGACTTGCACAGTATTGGAAGAAATTTTTAAGCTTCATTAAAATTGTACAGGAACCAATTGTTTCAAAAAAATATTGAAGCACAGGTCAACAGGAGAACTGTGAGACAAATAGATGGGTCTGCATATGCCCTTAAGGGTAAAAAAGTATTTGTTTAGCAAATTGTAAAATTAAGCAATGTTTAATTTGATGTTTACAAACATGTAAGCTTTGCTTCCAAGAAAGCAAAATTTGAATAAACCAATGCGAGATTCTGATTATAGTTGTGGTGTACAAAATATTACTTTGCTTTCACTTAGCTTGCATCCATTTCTTCATGAAGTTTCTTACATATTATTGGCAAAAATCATTCCAGTCTCTTGTTGATCATTTTTAGAACTGACGGTAAAATTCTATGGTACTTTTAAATATTCTGTAAAGTAAGAGTGAATTAAATTTTTATTTAAAGATTATTTTATATTTTTTTCCTACTTTAATACCCTCTCACTTACTGTTCTTGTTAAGGAGTCATTCTTGCCTGGAAGATCAATATATTTGGATAAGGAAAATCTCAAAAGGAAATTGTATTATTTTTCACCCCATTGCTTCAGGGAGTATTTGAAAAGATGCCATGTCATCTGTATGTCCTAAGTTTCTTCTTTTACTTGAGATACATGGTATTACCCATCCAACACTATAAATGGCAGAGAAACGTTTAGAGAAATACTAGTTCTCAGATTTTTTCAGTGCCTCCATCTGTATTGCATAGCTCCACCTCTTCCAGATCTAAGAAATTCCTTTTTGTGGCATCCACTGTTAATTCCTACCTGTGAACAGTAAGGTAAGTAAATGAGGTTTGAAAACATTCACTGGATTTGGCTTCTTAATACTCAAATTGCCCTATTTTTTCTTCTGCCACACTGGAAAGTGGATTATAAGCTGCATGCAACATTTCCAGCTTTTCCTGTGAGGTAACAGCATTTGGCTAACTTTAACAGTCGAAGTGCTGGGTCTGTCACTCAAAGCTAGCTGTCTGGTCACCACATTTTGTGGAAATAACACGCCATCTTCACAGACTGATGCATCCTGCCTGTTTAGTGTCTGTCTGGCACTAAATGGTTTGGACTCTGGAAGAATATTCCTCTGTTGTCTGTAAAGGATGTTGAGAAGATTAGGCTAGAAGTCTAGATTAATTTTTTGACAGATGAGATGTGTAGCTTTTAGGGTAGTGGAAAGCAAAAGCCACATTCTGTACTGCCCAGAATGATATTTATGTTTTGCTTTTTTGGTTCCTGACCAAAAATGTAGATTACCATTAGGCTGACTGAATACTTATTTTCGTGGAGAGCTGCTGTGTATGGGGCAGTGGGGTCCATTCACATCAGAATTTCATAATCCTTGTTAAGACTTTTGTGTCCAGCTTCCCCTGTACATTAAGCATGACTGGTGTAAATGCCATAATGAATTCTGGCATTGCAGCAAAGGAGTCTTCCTTAGGAGAATCCCCCTTAACTGGAAGGTATTATAGTTGCTAGTGGTTATTCTGCAAAGGGGAACTCTACCTATGTTGTTTGAGTACTCTGAGAGTCACATAATTTCTGTAACTGTAGCTGACTGTGGTGACCTAAAGAGCTTTTTTGATAGCTTTTTCAATACAACAGAACTTCCCATCTGTGGGAAGTTCTTCCTAGCAAGATCAGGGGAAAGTATGTAGAGGGAATATTATATGTAAGAAGTAGATCAGAAATATCATTCTCCAATAATAGTACCTTTTGAGGGTCTCTTAGGCAAAAGACAATGTTAGAATCTGCTTTTAAGTGTAAAATCAGAAGAGACAGATTGTTTCATTGTGCAGCTCTTTCTTCTGTCTTATCTCATCCAGTGGCAGCAAATGCCATCTTTGTTTTCTGAGAACACCGGCTCTGTTCCCCCAGATAGATGCTGTGCCAGTGTCCTTTTCTTACACCTGTGCAAGACAGAAAAAAGGGAAGTGAGGGGACTATAGAAACCTGACCCAGAGGGAAAACAAGTATTTCTCATGAAAAGAGTGTGCAGTGGAAGAAGAGAAGTCTTCCTGACCTTGGGCACTTGAAGAGGGAAATATTTCACTCCCTGAGGCAGTGAGACACCACCAGCACCAATATCACAAGGTACCAGCAGCTCCAGCCCTGGAGCGGTCCATAGGTTTCAAGACTCCTTAAAATCTTTCTGCTTGCTATTAGCCTTGAAATATTAGCACAGACTCAGTCAAGTGGCTAAAGCCTGCATGGTACATTGTCTCTGCTTTCTTCAGCAGCATGAAATGAAAACTGGACTCACACATGCAGTAAATACACAGAGAGCAAATGGGCATCAAGTCAGAAAACAGAGAAGCACAAAAAGCTTCATCCATAGAGGTGTGTGAGGTGATTCAAATTTAAAAGGAATGAAGCTGAAAGTGGTTTAATATCACGTAATGAAAGGAACCAAAGGAATGTATAAGTTCCAAAAAACATGATTGCTGTGTACAAGAAGGTATTCTTTGCTCTAAAACTGGGAAGTGATGACTCCAGTGTTCTAGTCTGTGTAGTTGGCAGTGGAAGGAGTTCTGTGAGTTGCTTTGATGGCTTTGGTTCATTTTCTGTAAAACGGTAATCAAAGAGGTAACTTAGGGATGTGTTCAAACTATCTGAATTTTCCCAGAATAACCAGATCTTAGGATCCAGCACTGAAGAGCCGTAAATCCTTGGACATATCTAAAGCAGTTTCATGGAGACTGAAGAGTCTGCAAACCTCAGCATTCTGTATAGAGAGAGGCTTTGCTCTTTTTTTTTCCTCTTTTTTTTAGCCCTTTCAATTTGCCTTCCCTGATCATAGTGACCCAACTCCAGCAGAAGGAGGTGTGAAGAGACTCAGGTTTTGACCTTTTGTCTGGGTCCAGAGAGATCAGACCCCAGCTGGTAAATGAGATCCTAGTATTTACATTTCATGCTTCCTGGGTAAATGCTGCCACCGGGAAAAAAACAGCTTTGGAAGAGACTTTGCCTCCTGGAAAAGAGTCACAGGCATATGAGTTAGAAGCTTGTAGCTTAGTATTCTCACTATATACAAGCAGTTACTGAGATTTATTTCATTTGGGAAGTTGCTCAGATAATATATTTTCTTAGTTTATGCTATGTCCTACATACTACATTAAGAAACACAATATTCCTTCAAGAAACATGAAAACCAAAGCTACTGAAGGAGCATACTCTTTCAAATGAGTTAACAATTTCAAAATCAAAAGTCTAAGAAAAGCAGACTAGGGGAGCAATGGTAGGCAAGTGCTCTGTCATCGAGTCTCAAGCTTGAATTGAAATGTTAAAGTACAAGGAAGGGGCAGCCTGAGCAAAAATGTTGCAGGATCACTGCGTGGCCAGGCCACCTGGACTGGCAAATGACTGTATAAAGGGCCTCTTTTAAATTTCACTCTGCTGCTGTGTCTGAAGAAACCCTGAGATCTTGAAATAATTGTAAAAGCTGCTTTTATAGTGCTCTGCTCTCTACTGAAAAGTAACTCATTTTCAGCTGTACTTTCCTGTGTCATGTAGAGGTCTGAATTAAGTGATCATAATCTCACAAAAGAATCTTTGTGGTGGTTTATTGCTTGTACTCTTCTTTTGTTAAATAGTCAAAGATCTTGTAACCTCTGCAAATCCAGGATAGTCAAGGGTATCTGTGAACATTTATGGCTTTAGTTTCTGGGTTTGAGTAATCTGCTAGGATTAGATTATATATACTAAGGATAAGACTTTCAGAATATGCAGAAGTTTAGTCCCATAAATTTTCCTTCAACTTTATTCAGAAAAACCTTTGTTAATTTTTTAATTAGAGGCTCTGTTTGAGCAAAATTTTGAGATACAGATAATATAGAAGTGTTGTTAAATTATTTTGGGCTTGCTAGATGTTTTTTCTTTAAGCCTGAGTAAAAGGATGTTGTTGATTGTGGTGGTGGTTGACAGGCATGAATGTTATTTTGGCCCACGCTTCTTAGAAATTAATTCTTTCCCTGCTGTTGGGTTTAGAGTCCTAATTTATGCAGAAATTGACATATATGATGACAGGCACAATAGGATGCTTACCTAATAATAATGTTTGTTAACTGTGTCTTGGCCAACAAAGAACAGATGTTTTTGTGCCCTGTTGAGATACAACAGCTTGATTTCAATAGTCTCTTGTAATGCCTTCTAGCTTCCATCTGGATTAGAAAATAGTCCCAACTTCACAAATTACATCAAGATAAGTTTGAAATCCCCATATGCTCAGAAATTTTTTCAAATCTCCACTAAGTAAAACAGAAAAATAGCAGTCTATGTTAAAAAGAAAAATCAGCAACAAACTCTGTCTTCTGCATGGCAGAAAAACATGATCTTTCTGCAAGCTTTCAAGTACCCTGGAGTTCTTTGGTAATGAGCACAAAAATGGCATCTGGCAAAACACAGTACCTCCAGATTTTGATAATATCTGTGCATTTTCCTGCCAGGTGTAAAACCATGTGAGCTCTTTTAATTTCACAGCACAAAACTTTTGTCTTTCTTTTGTGTATCTAATCTTCTAGAATAATATCTGAAACAACACCGTATTTTGCCGAATCCTGAAATGTTGAAGAAAGTTACCTTTTGTGCTCTGATAGAAAATGTGAAACCAAATATTATAGAATTGGAGTTTCTCTCTCAAGATAACCAGAGTGAGCTGGTTTTTGTAGTAGCCATAAAGTCAAACTATGATAAGTTTCAGAAAAGTTTTGGAAATCATTTGTTTTGTTTAAGTCCCAGCAGGGGAAATCTCATTTCATTTGTTATCAAGGACATTAAGTCTCTCTACTTAATATTTTGTTAGTCTTTCTGGTCCACTTGCTGTATCTATGAGCAGTACAATAAACAGCCCACCTGGACCCACAGTTGGAACTATCTTCAGCACAGAACCTGGTCCTGTAGCCTTTTTCCCCAGTTTTAGGATGAAGTTGTTATGAAATTTGCTGATCATACAGATTAACAATGCAAAATTGCCTCTGTTTACTGAAAATGTTTGAAACCACCTGCTGAAGAGGTGTATGCCTTCATTTTAAATTAGGTGGAAATCACAGAAAGCTATGACACTGCTGCAACCTTTTCTGTTGCACAAAAGTCGTATCATTGAAGCTTCAGTTGGTGCCTTTTAAACTGTGTAAATAGGTTGCTGCTTAGTTTCATCTCTTGAAAGGATCAAGGTTTCCAGCTTCCCTTGCAGTAAGAAATACAGCAGCGTTTGAACAGTAGTTCTCACAGGTCAGACTACTTCAGGGATAAGGATAAAAATGGAGCATAAAAGCACTAGGCATAATATAGGTTCTAATATTTCTTCTCCAGCAAGACGAGCTGGTTCAGCTAGTGTGACAGTGAGCTGTAATTACAGCTGTGAGAAAATAGCTGTGTGGTTTTGTCTGTGGCAGAGGCTTCTAAAAATTTCTTTAAAAAAAAAACAGGGAAGAAGTGCAGGCTTTGTTTCTACTTCAATGTGCCTTCCTTTAAGGCACTCGTTTACTTCAAATAATAGCCTTCCTTAACACAGACCCCTTCTAAGATGATAGTTCTTTAAGCAGTCAGCATCACAGCCTGCAGCGGTCTCTGTCCTTAAATACAAGTAAACTGTTGGTATGTGGATTAAAGGTAGCAGAGATAGGTATGATGGATCTTATAGTGCATTCAGGGGGCAACTGCAGTGCGCAAAGGCTGGAGGAATAGGCCTTTAGTTTTTCCACTAGAGGATTTATAAACTTTGTGCAAGAGACAGAGAAAAAAAAGTATTTAGTGAACTGACCAGGACCAGTATGAAGACTGGAATCTTATTCACTTGTTATTTGGGCAACAGCATAGAAAGCACTAGCTTTGGATATAGGAACTGGGAGGATGGAGAGTATAATGAATCTAGACAAGATTGGAACTTCCCAAAAAGCACGGTTATGAAATGTATGGAAGAATATAAAAATCCTGAATGCTACAGTCAATGAAAAAGTTTTGAATACTGACTAAATGTTGTGTTTGTGGTCAAGAAAGGTTGAACAGTTGATTTGGGCCACTGAGGATAAAAAATGCTGAGCAAGGGACAGTGCCAAGGAAAGAAACAGGCAATTAATGTGAACAGATCCTTCAATAAAGGAGATTTCTGAGTACATATTGTGAAAGATTTAAAAAATAACAATGCCCCCAAACCAGGCTTAGCACAGGCAGGGGACTTGAGGTCACATACCTCATTTTATGAGCTATGAACTACAGTTGGTTTGGGGAGTTAGTCTGCCTTGAAGCCCACAAGGTGCTATCTTTCTGATACCATATTAGTTGATGCCAATCAAGAAAAGGAGAATGCTGCAATACTGAACATGGTCATTCAGATAGTTCTTATCTTAGTTTTGAGGACAAGCAACAAATGAGAAGTAAATGTGATGGGAAGTCGTAGCTCAGATGTGTTTTCACAGGCATGGTCTCAACCCCTACTCCACTGTTAGGTGAGAACCAAATACTACTTCACAGGCTTCTTTTTGATGCTTGATTTTTAGCATAATTATGGCATGGGTTTTTTTTTAATTTCTTAGAAGAAGAAAATTTATACCAAGATGAGCAACTTTAGAGATTGGGGTTGAGAGAGGAGAACATTTTAGGAAAGCACTCTGACAGGCAGCTGCTTGACTGTGGCCTCCAGGGAACCACCGTAAAAGAAGATTTCAAAGACCAAAATGGATTCTGAGTGTTCTGAAAACATAAGCCAACTTGATAAAGGAAATAGCTTTAGAGTCCTACGCCAATTAGCATTTAGAGAAAATTGCAAAAATTGGATAGTGGAGGGGCACATGCTCTGCAATTTTCTGTCTGTGTTTACAGTCCAACATGGCAAAATAAAAATTGAATTAGCAGATGACCTCAGGAAAAATAGAGACTAGAATGTAACAATTATTTTGTTGATATACACATACAAGTCTGCATTTTCCACACACCTCTGTGGTCATGTAAAGACTCCTCACAGTACCATGATGTCCTGATCTTACTTATTACTTTGAATTTGCCAGTGAGGTGTGTACCCTAGACTTGTCACAGGCATGCAAATATTTAAGGAAGACAGATACTCACCTCTTTGCAAGCCTATGTCTTTTTCAGCTTCTATACTCTATACTCCCACCTGATCATTTTTCCTCTTCTTCCAGTGGTCTTTGTACTTGACTGGGATCCAGCAAATGAACACTGTATAGGTTGCTCAGTTTTGTTGGTTTGGTTTGGGGTTCCTTAATTCTTGTTTGCACTGATGTTTTTTTTTACTCAGCACAGGCTGAAGCAAACCAGGCATAGATGGAATATGGTATTATCTCCATAACGTATTTCAACTTTTCAGCAGAAACAATTTCAAGAGTTAGTTTCAAATTTACACTAAATAGCTGGACTAACACATCCCACGCTCTAATCTCACCTGAGCCAGGGTCAGCTGGCATCTCTGAAAGCAAGCTTCATGGAGGTTGTCATTCAAAGTGTGCTGAGTGTTTTCAGCAGGACGAAAATGACTTAATTTCAAATCGAAACAAATGAAAATGCTTTCTTGTTCCTTCCAATGCTTCTCTGGGGTGGGGAGGAGGTGAAAAAGCCTGCTTCCTTCCAATTCTTTTACAGTGCTTCCAAGTCTTTAAAGGTCTATGGACTTTAAAACAGTGCGAAACAACAAAGGAAGAACTTTGGTAAGTGATATGTTTAGGTGTGTTTAATTTGAAAAAGATTAACCCAACAATGTAGGGGGGGGAGGTTGGTTAATTCCACAGAAGATCATAGATATTGAGGGAAAGAAAATGGGAATATCTGTGTATGTGCTCCAGTATGTATGGTGTAACTGGCTTTCTGTCATGGCAGTTCCTGAAATGGGCTGCTGTGAAGTGATTTTTAAATGAGACCTTAAAATTAACTACTAAAGGGAGTGTGGCAAAAATAACTTTCCCACACTCAGCTTTTAACAACATTACTGAGGCTAATGTCCATGTGGAAGTTGGGAGACATTCTCCTGTCTCTTTGCCATGGTGCTGGGTTAGAACACACAGCCCAGGGACAGAAAATAATATTTTATGTATTTAAATTTAAATTTGCTTTAATATGCAGAAATACAATGTTCTGGGAAAGTCATAACTGCCCAAAATGAGGTGAGGCACCCCAAGTTACAAGAATCGCTTAAGTCAATCACTCTTTTTGCTACTGTTCAAGCAAGGAGAGAGGACTGCTACAGGGAACAGCATTATGATGAGCGCCTGTCATAGGGCAGGTCGGATGAGCAAGGGGCTCCTTTTATCTGCTAGTTTTAGGAAGCTGTACCACATCCTCAGCTGCATGTTAAAACAGAAACCAGCAAATTTTCTTCAACCTTTTTTTTTTTAAATCTTGGGGATTTTTTTTTGTTTTGTTTTTGTTTTGGTTTGGTTTTGTTGTTGTTGTTTGGTTGTTGTTTGTTTTTTGGTTTGGTTTTTTCCTTGGGGGGGTGGTGCTGTAACTCTACTTACTTTGATTTTATTATTTCTTCTAGGAAGAGTTTGAGTGTTTGGATTGAATGATTTTTCCTCTTTTTTAAGTACCTTCTCTTATATGATGTATTAAATCTTCCTTGGCAAGCTCATCTTCAGCCATATTGTGTTGGTGGGTTTTGTAGGTGACCAGAAAGCAGAATTCAGAAAAAGAATTAACAAAATATGTTGTTTGTAAAATGGACTTTGGTGCGATAGCTTTGTAGATTTCATCCTCTAGCCTTGGCAAGTCTGAATTAATTTGTTGACATAATTCTACAAAAGCACTTACAAATACATTCCTCAGAGAGATGTGGAAGGAGCTGCAGAATCTCATTTTTCAAAATGTATCTATCTATTTTTGCTGGCTGTTTGTTAAATTTCACAGTGCACTCAGCACCAGAAGGTCCAGGATGCTGTAGTGCCCCACAGGCTCTCAGCATCCCCTGTCTTGGGGTCTCTGGCAGTATGGTGAGGGGAAGGAATGAGCAGGGTCCAACTGCTGTGCTGTATGCTTCATCCAGGAGAACATGTGCTAGGAACACATTGAAGGAGATGCCCAAGGGTCACAAATGCTCTTGGATGTCAAATAAATGTACATGCAACAAACTGAAATCAATATGAAAGGCTGGCAGAAGGACTTAAACTCCAAAGTGAGAGCCCCGGGATATTTCCTTACAGACTGTTTGAAATCTTAGATAATTTACATGAAGTTTGTGGAGAAGGACAAGGTGAAAGGGCCTTGGCTGGATCATAACATGTTCCATATTGCAAAGCTGCCTACAAGAAGAAATGGATGCAGTGTGTGCTACTCAGTGAGTTACCACTTTGCATATGAAGCAATAAGATTTATTTAGCCTTGGAAATGCTGAAAAAGTAAGTAAGAAAACACAAGGTGAACTTTTTGGATTGGGTATTTTAAAAGGAGAAGGGTAAAATACACACTAGAAAAGTTACAATAAATGCTACCTATGAGTTCTTCAAGAAAAAAATCTTTTTGCAGTCTTTTTATAGGTTGTGCTGGAGAGAAGCCCCTGTGCTCTTTCCTCCTCCCCAGCTGGGAAGACAGGCTAATTGAACATTTGATAAGAAAATAAATTTGTTTTCCAGCACTTTTCACAAACGAGTCTCTGAAAGCTTAGCTTCTCATAGCGGTAAGTGTGCTGCATCCTGTTAGTGATTCTCTCTGTTTGTCATAGTCTACCACAGAGATGACGACTGTGCATCACTCAAGAAAGGTGTTGGCCAGCAGCCATTCACTGTACTGCATTTCTCTCTTGTGTGAGGTAGAGGATGGAACACGTGCCACCACTGAGGGCATTAGAGGTGTTTTGGTGACCACACTGTTTATGTTAATGGTACCAGGCATGGCAGAAAAGGCAACATTCTACTCTTCAAAAGGGAGAAACAGGACTGGAAGAGAAAAAGAAGGAGATGCTCATGTTTGCTTGATATGAAGCAAATGTATGTTGCTTATACTTCTCTCAGAATTTTTGATAAAAAACAACCTCTATTTAATTGCATTGAGACCGTTTCCTGAAACCAAATAACTTTATGGCTGATAAGTAAACAAAAAGACATATGATATGAGCATGAAATAAAGCACTAGCTGTATCTGTGCCTGTGATGAAGTGCAGACAGGCCTTATCTCAGCTAGATTCAATACAGCCCCTAACCCACCATTCCTAGGGATGAGGGCAGGCTGAGAACTCCCTGGGCACTCTCTTCTCCCACTGGCTTAAACTCTGGTGAGTGCCAGCCTGAGGGTCTGGTTGCCTCTTCACATAAAATATCTCTCTAGCCTCTTTATTTCAAATCTTAGTTTTTCCACAGCTTTCTCAGACTTTTCAAAATTCCTTTATATATGTTCAGTTTGACTGTGTATTTAAAAAAAAAAAAAAAAAGAAAAAAGAAAAAGCTGACCAGAAAAGGTCCAAGAAAGAAGTCCACTAATCTTCATAGTGCTTCTCCTTAAGAAAGAGCAATGGACACCTGGAACACGACCATAGATTCAAATCATTGAGATAGCAAATACATCTAAGCTTTTGTGTGGTAAATTATAATGATAACCAAAATGCCGTGCAGCAGGGTATCAATACCTTGGGAAAAGTAGGAAATTAAAATCAGTTTAACTGATATGTTGGCAAGTGTTAACTGCATTTTATATGAAGACTTTATCCTTTAATGAAGCACAATTTTCCTGCAGAAACATTTGCTTTTAAATTCAACTTCATACAGACAGTGAAAGTATTTACAATTAAGTTTGTTCTTTCTGTGTACCTTTTAGAGAGGCTCCCACAAATGAAAGAAAGAAAGAAAGAAAGAAAGAAAGAAAGAAAGAAAGAAAGAAAGAAAGAAAGAAAGAAAGAAAGAAAGAAAGAAAAGAAAGAAAAAGAAAAAGAAAGAAAAAAGAAAGAAAGAAAGAAAAAGAAAGAGAAAGAAAAGGAAAGAAAAAGAAAGAAAAAGAAAGAAAGAGAGGGCCGCAGAATGCTTGGGTTTGTATATATTTTAAAATGACAGGTGGTATTTCAGTTCCACTAAAAATGAATAAATACATTCAGTGCAATCAATTCATCATTAATTTGAAAGTCAGACAACAAGTCTGTCATTTAAGATAAATATTAAGGATGACAAAAACTTCAAGGCAACCATTATTAAACTAAATATTTTGTTGATTTCTTTTACTGGCTGTTTAGGCTAAACTGTGGTTTCTAATGCTCACATAAAAAGGAGTTATTAGTGCTTGTTCTTCCAGTAATGTAGACATTAGGGAGGTAAGGTGTGCAAGATGCCAGTTTTCATTCTAGGTCTTTTAAAGCTCTTTGCTGTCAGGAAAAGTCGAAGTGTTTTGCTTCTCTTCTATGGAAAATTGACGGTTGATAGGTGAAACTTCAGGAAAAATTAGGGAAAGTAGATATGTAAATTCCATTGGGGGAATCAATCTTTAACAAATATATTTAAATTAATTCAGTGTCCTTTTCTTTGAAGAGTGGCAGGGTGCAAAAAAATTATTTTGGATTTCTTTAACAGCATCTAGAAACCTACACTGCCTCTTTAAAAATAAATTACTAGCACACCCCACTCAAGAAATCACAAAGGGAGAGAGTGATATTTGAAATGAATTCAAAAATTTCTCCAACATGTCTCCAGCTGTCAAAAATGCATTGAAGATATGCCAAACATATTTCAAAACACTTTCTGTAATTTGAAGATCTCTCAAGTAATTTTTACTCCCAAAGTAGATCTTTAATGGACCCATACTTCTCTCTAAAACTGTGGGATGTCTTTTTATTTAGATCCCTCCCATCTTTTTTCTTTCCCCACAAAAACAAACAAGTGAACAAACAAAACCCAAACAACAATCCACAGAAACCAGATAGATAAGGAAATGTGCCGAGCTGTTTGGGTCTGACTTTTTTCTTTTTCTTGGTTTATTTTTTTTGAGAGAGTAAAAATTAGTTCTGTGGTGAGTGCGCTCAGGCTGGGCTTTGGGGTTCTGTACTCAAGGCCCGTGTAACCCTGGATATGTCGTAAGTTCTTTGCTTTGAGTCTACTCCAACAAAATGATGCCCCAAACTGAGTATATGGAAGATAGAACCCAAATATGCTGAATATTTACTGAGCTATTGGAACACTGAGGGTGCCTGAATAGGTTTTATAGTATGGTGCTACTCACAGAGAGATAAATATTTCCATTAGAATAGTGAATTCACATTCTGTGCTGTCAAATAAAAAGTGGTAACACTAGCTGAGGATCACCTGGTTGGCCCATTTTGTATAAACACTCATTTTGACAGATGCTTCTTTGTACTGGAAAGGCCTAGAACTCCTACTGTATTACACATTTACATTCTACTTTATCTTCAAAATACTTTATAAATGCTTCAGTATCAATCATCTTAATATATTTATAAAGACAGGTAGCATTAATAGACGTCAATAGACAGGGGAATTTTTAGCTTGATAGTCTATACTCCCAAGGCTACTTTTAGCTTTGAGTCTATACTAGCGTAGAGCTTAGAAATCTCAGTGTCCTTTCCTCTTTGGCTGAAAAAAATATTTGCAGAGCTGCCTGTCTATGCAGCACCCGAACCTTTCAGGGTTTTAAGTGTTCCATTCATACACAGTGCTAACATTTTAAATGTATTTATTAAGACCATGATTCTAATCACATTTACCAACAGTTCGAGAGAGATTTCTGGAGATACATTTCCTACAGTTTACTGATGTATGCAAAGCCATACACTTCTTTGTTGAAGAAACTTTGGAAAACTTCATGTCAATATTCTTTGCAAGACTGTAACTTAAAATGCCATTATCAGCAAGGTGTTTCTATGGGAAGCCACAACCAGCTGAAAGCCATAACTCCTCCTTATTAAGAATCCACTCCAACCTCTGTTAAAATCAATGAAAAGATCTTTCTGACTCCAGCAGGTACAGAATTGCTCAATAAAACGTAGAAAATGCCCACAGGTTATTATTGTTCAGTCCATAAAAAGTCAGCCAAAAACTTACTATTTTTCACAATGTAATGTGTGTACACGTACTTTAAAAGCACTGGGGGATCCTGGTTCTTCAATAGACCATTCACTGGAGTCAAACATTGGCAAACAACCCTCTGGGCTCAGGAGCTTTTACTGACAGCCTTTTGTTCATACCTGCTAAGCCATTTAAATTTCATACGATGAACATGTCTAAGATCTCTTTGCCGAACTGTAAGGAAATGTCAAAGAACCCAAAATGTATATCCTGAAAATATAAAGGAATGTTCACAATAAAATCACAAGGCCCTAAAACCAAGATTTTAAAGCCATGAGCCATCACAATTCACAGGGGTGACCAACTGCTTTCTGAAGGTGTTAGCATTTTCAACATGATCATTTTTATACCAAGTCCAAGAACTTGGAGCAGAGCAAGATTGTAACTTTAGAAAGGTATATTTTATTTTTATCTGTGGGCTTCAGCTGATGGTGAAGCAGCATAAAATTCTGTGGAAAATTATCCTTGTTTTTTAACATGGCTCCTAATTTTAAATTCCAGCAGGATCTTTCTGTGCCTTTGTCTGCAGGATTGAAAAGCCCTGTACCCAAAGTGACTCATTCTATGGGGACTATGAGCAGAGGCTGTCCATGGAAGTAGGAAAAAAAAAAAAAAAAAAAAAAGAAAAAATCAAAACAACTTTTTGGGGTCATTGAAATATTCTGTGCAATGAGTGCTTTATATTTTCAGGTGAAGTTATAAGCAATTGTTGGAGTCACATAAATGTTAGGCTAACAAAGTTAGATTTCTTTAGAAGGAATGATTGCAGTGCTTAAGAGCTGATCATCTTTGGCTTTAAGGGGAAATTAATCCCATTCACCCATGCATACCAAAGTAGCAGAAAAAGCTTGTACACAAAGATCCACACACCATGTTGTAACTCATGTTACAACAGCTCATGTTTCAATTAGGTCTTTAGCCTATTCAGCCCCTGTCTCTCCAGGACTAATCCAGGTGTACCATTGTAGAGGTTAGATTTTTTTTCTTATGTTGGGGACAGCTTGCTCAAGATGCTGAGATCATCATCTTACATCCCAAAGACCACTGGAAGTTCAGTGTTGTGCTTCTTGGGTGGGTTGCATAAAACCTGAGTGATGTTACCAGAACCACTGCTGATTGGAAGAGGAAGATCACAGCTCTTGAAAGTCTCTGCAATTTCTTTTTAAGCTCAGTTCGCCTTTGGAGCAGTTTCAGTATACTACTGTTCACTTGACTTAGGTTCCTATAAATGAAAGGTGACACTACAGGTGACCATCAATATATTGTCTCTCCTTTTCTTTATCAGAATTGTTCTTGATGGTGTTTTATAGTCCTATATTTATTCAAGACCAAAACATCCCTGGTGTCCACTTGTTCCCTTGAGAGATTATTTCACAGCTCAATCCACCTGTGTCAGGGAGAATTCCCTACAGTTTAGTATTACTTTATTTTTAATGAAAGGTGGAGTTTCCAACTTTGTCCTGGTTCCATTCAGGGAAGAGTTATTCTTTTTACAGTAGGTGGGAGGAGGTGTGTCTAGGACTCAGAGGTTTTTCTATACCATCTCACGTCATTGCTGGGAGCAGGGAAAAGAGACTCTTGCTTCCAAGGAGAAAGGGTTCCTTCCAATCGAGAAAATGTGGCAGGAGGAGCTGTCCAGAATTCTTTATTGTCGTGGGCTCCATGGCGAGCGTTTTTGCACATGAATCACTCTCTCTTTTGTATACTTATTACTATTGTTGTTACTGTTCCTTTTCTTATCTCGTTGCCACTTCCAGTAAATTGTTCTTATCTCAACCTGTAATCCTTGCCTTTTGTACCTCCAATTGGAGGTGGGTCAGGGGGAGACGTGTATTTTTTATAGTGGGAGTACTAAATTGGAGAATACCATTCCTAAAGCATGACAACATTAATTGGTGCCCAATGTGGGGTATGAAGTGTTGAGATAACAACAGATCTGCCCAGAGTGGACTGGAAACAAATTTGATCTAAGCATTTGTTGTATTAGGTGTGGAGTCACTGGTCATAATATTGCTTGGTCTGTTCCTGTGGATGTGATACCTAACCCTGAACGTACTCCCGTACATACTGCTCATGGGGATCTTTTTCAGAGCAGGGAGAGGGACCAGGATTGCTTTATTGCTGTAGTGTGTGATATCAGTTTATGATACGATAACATCAAGGGCAATGAGAGTCATTTGGGATGCATATTCACTGTTGCTCTCCTACCCTTATCATGGGTGCTACCTTTGAGAGCCCATTACCAGCACATAATGCATCCTGATGCCATCAAGGTACATAGGGGCAGAACCTCATGGTATCTTTATTTCTGGGATGACAGGAGGATCCCAACAGCTGACTGTACTGGAAGCTGAAGTGATCCTGACTGGGAGCAAGTGGCAGAAACACCCCATTATGACTGACCCAGAAGCCCCATGCATCCTTTGCATAGATTACCTCAAGAAAGGGTATTTCAGGGACCCAAAAGGGCTTTTGGGATAGCTGCTTTAGAGACAGGGGAACTTAGTTGAATACGTTGCCTGGTCTCTCAGAGGATCCTTCTGCTGTGGGACTGCTGAGTTCTGAAGAACAACAGGTACTGACTGCTACCTCAACAGTGCACCATCGGCAATACCGCACCAACTGGGACTCTGTGACCCCATCCATGAGATGATTTGTGAACTGGAGAGCCAAGGAGTTGCCAGCAAGACTTGCTCACCCTTTCATAGTCCTATATGGCCAGTGTGTAAGTCCAGCGGTGAGTGGAGACTGACAGTGGACCATCATGGCCTGAACAGAGTCACACCACCACTGAGTGCTGCTGGGCTGGATATGCTGGAACTTCAGTATGAACTGGATTCCGAGGCCTCCCAGGGCCTGGCTGTTCTGAGTTTCCATAAAGCATCTTCCTCTTTGGAATTACAGTTCTGCCAAATCAAGTATCAAATACATTTCCCTTATGTTTATAAACTCAATAAATGGGACATATCTTTCTGTTGACATAATGCCTAGTTTCATATTTATAGGATTGTTTTAAAGTTTACTTTCAACTAGCTCAACTAATGGCTGCATTTATCTAGAGAATGGTCTGAGCTTAAAACATATTGCAAACCTTCACAGGTTCAGAACTGATTTTATTTGGAAACTTGGAACATTTTATTGACTTTCTGAAAACCAATAACTAAACCAAATTAATATTCACCAGCAAGGTAGAAAAATATTCTTGGATATAGCTTTCAAAATTCTTTGTTTTGCCTATGTGTCCATTCTTCTGACTTGTCTGACCATTATTTTTCAGGCATAATCCCCTACAGTTCTTGGCCACCTTCTGGGAGAATAAGCAGGGGCTTTTCCACATGGAGAGATGTGGGTCCCTGTTTGTGTGCATCTTCCAGAGCAGTTGGAGTTGCCAACACCATGGCTGCATGAGGACTCATGGTCGCTTTGGCTCTTGCAGGTGTAGATGCTTGACTTGACCTTCACCCCATTGCTGGCAGTAGGAGATGGAGTGGCGAATGCTACCTGCAGATTCACACAGGACATAGGTAGCACTGAGGTCCAAATAGGCTCTTTGGGAAGAATGCAATAACTCAGAAATGAAGGTGTGGTAAGGAGAGGTTTGTGATCTCTGTTCTTTCAGTATGGGAAGAATAGGCTCAGATATTGCCTCTTCTCAGTACAGTAGATATACATTTTTTAGCAGCATGTCCTAATCTTCAGTATTGAAACTTGGACAAAGCAAAAGGAACTTTTCTAAGTCAAGATCCTCCTAAGAATTTAGTCTGCAATACAATAATCTCCCCAAATGGTCCCTTATTACCAGCAGTCCATGATGATAATGTGATGATTTTCCACTCTGGGATCAAGGATGTTTTGGAGATGGCAAAATATTTTCCTCTGCACTTGGCATTGCACGTCAAACTGGAAAAAGCTCCTGCAGAATATTTGGAGAGCAGATCAGTGGTCCTCATTCACCAGTCTATGTGTTAGCAGAGATGGGCACTCCTCTGATAACATGTGACCAGTGGGTAGCATTCCTGATTTAAATTGCAATCTCAGACAAGTGCATATGTAGTTCCTTCATTGCAACAAAGATGATTGGTTTTGTTAGGTTACATGATAAAAAGCTGGTCTCTGCAACACAGAGGAGCAGAGAGGGACAACAATGGGTGGGGGAACCCCAGAGGTATTTCCACGGTGATTCCAGGCACATCACAGGAGAGCCATCAGCACACTGAGGCTCATCTCCCCACTGAGGCATGAGGCATGAGCCTTGAGGGCTGTTTGCATGCCCCAGTGACAGCAGGATCAGAGGCCAGTTACTGGGTGGACTGTGCCTAAGTCCAGCTACTGCAGGGATCCTCACTGCATACATATATATATATATATATATATATATCCCACTAGTACATCAATCAGCCAGAGAAGGGAACAGGATGAGGCTGTTGGTGCTTGCTGTGGTTTCTGTCTAGGTTTTCCTGTGTGTACTTATGTGTATAGGTGCTGTATATGTCTACGTGAGTGTCTGTGCCTATTGGGAACACATACTTGTGGTTGACCATGAGAGCACAGAGCTGCAGCTGCCTTCTTCACACTGCTCAGCTTCTGGATTCACCAACATAAAACAGGTTTTGTGCTGAATTTTTCTTGTATGAAATCCATGTCTGTTTGTACATTTACTCTGTTGGATTCAAGCGATTTTGAAAGCCTTTATTAATTTGTATGTGCACTTGCCATTCATGTTAGATGTTCTTTTGTGGTGTTGTTCCTGGCAGTCTTATCAAAGTGAAGAGCCAAATACAAGTGAATTGACGAACTGTAGAAATAGCTTTAGGGGTTCTTTACCTGTCCACATTGTTTTGGTCTATGGATAAAGTCCAGCCGCTGGCACTGACACAATACCTCACAGCCTTGGGAGCTGGTACCAAGAAAATTGGCTTTGATTTCCTAGAATTGCACATAATCTTTAAACATATAAAGATGTCCCACTGAAAAAACTGAAACTACTCATACATTTCAATGCTTTATGCCTGTAAGAACCAGTTTTTTACAATATGGGTCTTTTGACTACCACTGAATGCATGTGATTTTCCCAGCTCATTACTAAATCAATTATATTTGTTTAATTTCAAATGCATTTTGTTGGGAGGGGAGAATAAGGAATTGTTGTATTAAAATAGTTGATGAGTGGTTGGCTGTGCATGTCCTCTACTTTGGCTTTTACTAATACCTGTCACTCCTAGATCCAAAGTCCTGTTATTGCTCTGCACCTGCAGGCTCCCCACTTAGAAAACCTATTTCATGTTCTCTGGAGAAATATTTGTTAAGACCAAGGTAAGAAACTCTTCAAACTCCATAGTTAGCATGGCAGCTCAAAGGCCTGTGCACCCACAATAAGAATTTGGGAGTTTCATATGTGAAGTTTTTAGTTTGTGAGTAATATTGCCTCCTGTAAAATATTACATATTGGTGAAATGAAGCTAATAACCTTTTTGAAAATAAATAGTCAATTATTTTGCTCATTGTTTTGTCACAATGTCATGCTTTCTACTTTCCCTGACCTCTCAGGGAGACAGGAGAACAGAGTAAGGAAACATGAAATCACAGTCACTTCAGCCTTCCTCATGACCTGAGTCTACTGCTTATTTACTATGGCCTTGTTCTTCAGACGAGTAATCCAGCAATAACGATGCTCGATCAAGCTCAGAATAGCAGAGTTGGAACCAGTGCTGGGGGTTTGTCATCAAAGCAGTCTGATTTTCCCTTGGTACTGGGCTGTAGTCTCTTAAAATCCTTTCCCAGTTACAGCATCTCAAATTCAAATTCCCACAAATTGCTGGTGGCATTAAAAAATGTTGGCCATTTTGCACAACAGCATTGTCTCTTAATGTCCATTTACATGATGAAGTCATTTGTATTCTATTTGTATGTCTTAAATCCAGACAAAATATTTAAGACAGCAAAATGGTTAATTTCTTTTCTTCAAAGGCTGTTTTTAATTTTGAAGTGAACAAACACTAAACTGTTTTGCCATGCTCCAGGTGGAAAAATAAACCACAACAAAACCCCACCCAGACATGGTGTTTTTCTCCCACTTTAGGCAGGGCTGATATTAAGTATCTTCTTTTCACAGGTTCGATAACCATCACTGACAAAATGAAGTTTTGTAGCAGATCGCCCTGCCTCCTCCCAAGCCCAGTACCCACAGCAACACACCCCCCCCCTCCTTCTCCCAGCCTGGCATGGACTCTGGGTGCGTGTGGGTGAGGGGACCACCAGTTGTCTCACCCCAGTCCAGCTGCACCCACGGGAGGAAGCAGCCACAGAGGGAAGGAAGCAGAAGTACCTCCCCGTGCCACTCCTCCCCTCCGCCGGGGAGCCCCACAGCGTACCCTAGCACGGCATGCACCAGCCGGCAAGTGTTACTGCCTCGAAAGCTTTTCAGTGGTCTTTACGTGCCAAGCCCACATGCTGCCTTGCTGCGGACCATGGCCTCTACCCTGGAGAATTTCATTCATTCTCTGGACCCCAGAGCCCTTCCCAGGGTCCTCGAAATCCAATCAGGCGTCTATTTCCAAGGTGAGCATCGAGTGCTTTCTGTCAAGGCTTTGTGTTTGACATCAGGCCCCCCTCCTGACGAGAATGTGGGGGAGGCAGAGGGAAGATGCTGATGGAGTTGTCTCCTAGCAGTTTCCCAGTTTTCACTTTGAAGAATGAGTGTTTGATCAGTGGCTTTGAAAATGTCTTTGGTAGGGTGCGCATTTGGTCTTCTCACTGGCAGTGAAGAAGAAAATTTAGTTAGTCCTCATTGTATCCTGGAAAGAGTAGGGGAATGAGACATGAATTTGCTTTGCTCTTACACAGAGCCATCAATCCAGCAACCACAAATCGCTTCACAGAGTTTATTTGATTAAAGCTAGCTTGCACTTCTAGAGCTGCCATGAAGAGGTGCTTTCTGGCTCAGGGAGTCTGGAAAGTGACCGTGAGGTTATCCTCAAGTTCTGTCCTGCATTTGGCGATACTTCAGGTGGTGCAATAATACGAAGTGGTGGGTATGAGTAACACAAGTGACATATTTTACTGTGTTTTCCTGCTGCAGATCTTTTTTATGGTTTTTTTAGTGCTGGGCTCTGCTTGCATACAAAACACAGTGGAAAGGTGGTAAAGAGGCTTGCATTGGAAGGAAAAATCCTTATCTTGGTCAGGGCATGGGCTTTGTTCCATGACAGTGAAAACATCATGTCAAGCTCATGTATCAGTCTAGGAAAAGAAAATTACCGCCATGCCACTGCAAGGGGAAACTCGGGCTCCAGCTAAATAAAACAGAGAGAGTTTCATGACACGAGCTGAAGTCTGATTCAGCTTCAGCCAAATACCCACTTCAGGATCCACAATATCTGTCTTTACACCAATCTAAAAATCCTCATGCTGGTCCTTAGTAGGAGGAGACAGGAGGTGGCCATGGAACATCTGAACAGCAATTAGTAGCTGTGGCTGGAGTGGACGATTATTCCCTCCATGAGAACAGCCTTTTGGGGCAGAAAGAAAATGGAAAAGGGCATACTGAGTCTGTGATCGTAGTGTCAACAACAACTGTCCATGTTGTCCCAGTTGCCCATTCTGGCTGCTCTGGAAACTGCCTAGGACACATGAATAGTATTAATATACAAAAAGGCATTTTGGAAAATACACATAACTAAAAATACCAGAAACTTTTGAAAATACACTTTTTCTGATCTTTGCTATGTGGCCTGTTCAAGTTTTATGTTTTAAACTGGTCTGACAGCTGGGACTGAATTAAATTCCTGATAAGGAAGCTACTACCTAAGTGATGAAGAGTGGAACTGAAATTAAAAAAGGGAAAATCGCATCCTTAAGTTGGAGTAGCCACTATATTTGTCCCTTTCCACACACCTAGGAAACATAAGTGATATGAAAACAATTTGTATATATATGTACATCTATGTACGTGTACATGTACATATATATGTATTATATGTGTACACAAAATATTGTGAGATATGTATATATATGTAAAAAATGCAGTGATGAAATGATAGTAGCCCAGCTGTCTGCATATTTCTGAGTTCCAACTTGCTGCTCATGGATGGTAAAATTCATATCAGTTAATCTTTGTAGCTGGGGTATTTCAATTTGTGCTTCCACCTACTGTGTAAACCCATCTACATGAGGAGGAAAAACCAATGGCAACTTAGCCCACAGCCCATTCTGCAGCTGTGTTCTCACATGTGAGACAAAAAAGCTATTAGCTGACTGTGATAAAAGTGCCTGCACAGCCTTGGGAGGGGGTGGTATGTGCTCTAAAGACCCGGGAATATTTGCATTAAAAAGTGTGCTGCTCTGATGCTTTTTTTGATCTTCAGCAGCACCACCTCTTCCTGTCCTCTGCTCCTGGTGGTTTCTCAGCTGTACTCATACATGTTCCACCTGCAGAGTAGATGCAGCACTAGCATAGGTTCATGTGTCTCTTGCTTAATACAACATGCAAGACTGATACAGACATTCTACTTGTCTCCTTCCCCCCACAGTCAACATATCCCAAGAATACTTGTAAGTACCTAGAACACCAATATCCCATAGCACACTTATGGTGGTTCCTCTTCCTTGCTTCAGAGGAAGTCTGAGATTCTCAAGACACTTGGTGCCTGATAGGCTTGCAGGATCAAGGGCTACAAAAGATCTTCTCAGGCCAGACCCTCTCTTCCTCTCTCTCCCTCCATGAGCTCTCTGTCCCTGTCAGATCTCTCCTGAATATTTTGCTCCTTTCTGTACCTGGCAGCAGGGGTGAACATACTGTTCTGTGATTGCATTGTGTTTTATGTTGCATTTTCTGAAGCAAGAGTAGTGCTTCAAAGAGAGTCTGAAGTCACTCCTGTTATATTGCTAAACAGGAGAATAAACTACTTTGAGCACTTCAAGCTTCCATTAGGGCAAGCATTCTTCAGCCCTTCCTCAGGCAGATTCCCCCACCCCTGTGACAGCTTTTTTGATCTCTCTTACCCCATGCGGTACACCAGCAATCACAGTGTGGGTAATGGCAGGTCCATCAGCCGGGATGGGTTTATTACTATGGTTGCAGGGACCAAATCTGAGCATTTGTGCATTGATTGTAGTAGCTCCCAAATGACTACGCAGTCAGCCTGGTCAGCTGAGTGGTTTTATGGAGTGGGATTTCCCGAATCTGTAATCATTCTCAGCACAACAGGCAGATAGTAAAGGAGAAGATCTATTTTTAAAGCATTGCATATGATTGTTTGAAACTGATCAATCACAAGGCATAATTAATTTTCCTGTGGAAGAATTTAAAATAGCAATAATTTGTATATATGTAAACATTAATATATATTCTTCTCTCTACAACCTCTGAAAAAAAAGGCAAAATTTCTTAATGTCAGCTTAACCAGGTACACAGAATGGCTAATGGAGTAAATAATAGTCTACTAAATCCATTAGAGCTGTCACATCAAAGTTGTAGCAGCCAAACAAAGAAGGCTACCAGCAAGCTATGCAATAAGAAGACAGCAAAGTGATTCATTTACTGTTCTGTGGTGCCTTGTGTGCTATAGGGATGAAACTCTCCATTTACTCTGTCTGGAAGCAGCGTTTTTTACACACTACACTTAGGTCTAATGATTTTACAAATTGCAAATTAGCCTTGTGGTGCTTGACAGATTTTCAGGACCTCTGAAAGCATAAAGAAAGCATAGTGCTTTGTAAAGATGGATGTATCTTTTTCCATGTGGTAAGGTACTTTACTTAGAAACTACGAAGTCAGGCTCTAGGAAAAGAGTGTGAATTTTTTTGCCTTGGGCAAAGTAGCATCTCCAAAATAATCCGTTCTGCCTTTATATCCATGTTATACCAAGTACAATCTAGGTCTCTGCTTTCAGACCCAAGCCTGCCTACTACCATTGCTGATGGAGAGTATGTAGAAAACGTATGCTGTGTGCACTCATTCTACCATTAGTCTCTTTACTAGCCTATAAAAAATTATGTTCCTGCTGATAGTAGTGAAATGTTATGTATTTAACTTTAGTTCTCCAAACTGCAAATGGACAGGACTTTATAGACTCTGCTTCCATTCGGAATACTTTCAGCTAGAAAAGCTATAGGCAATTGAACTTTTGCTGTTGGTAGTGAATACTATGAAGTAGACACCTTTCTGAGGAAGTTCTGTTCCTGTTCACATGTCTGTTCCTGGCCTGAAGCAGAGGGAAGGGTTTCCCTGGGGTGATATCAGTAGTTTTCATGCTACACCTGGACCTTGCAGTTGTTTAAAGCCTTACCAGTTTGCCTCTAGGCAGGATACCAAGGTCTGAGGAGATTGTTCATACTCTCATGTTCCTATTCCCCTTTCCCTCCAACCATGTGTGTGGGTGCATAGTCGGAGCCCCAACCTGCAATCATCACCTACCACTGTCCAACACTGTGCAGAGTCAGGAACATGGGGTATTAGTAATAGCCCTGAATTCTTCCAAAGTGCTTTTCATTCATCATACTCAAAAGACCATACAGAAGTAGAAAAATTATTGTCATCCCTGGTTTGAAAACAGAAACCGAAGTGAAAGGAGATGGTAGTTCTGCAAATGCCAGGGATGCCTGTCGGGATAATAATTTTGGACTCTGCAGTCATAATGTCATTGCTACAGAAACTGGACTGTAGTGTTGAATCTCTGAAGGGAATAGGAAGGCTGATTATAAAATGAGAGCAAGTCTGCCAGATACAAATACCTCGGTAATCAGCACTGATTAGAAAAAACTACAGTGCAGACTGAAGTACATGACAATTTAATAGCTCATTAAAATATGTTATTAAAAAAATTAAACTGCTGAAACTCCATTGGGAACTGATTTGATTGATCGACTATCTTTCTGTGAACATTTTAGTAAATATTGATACTTAGTGAGGTAAGTACTGTCTGACCACTGATTTTTACAGATAGCATGCAAGTGTGGGCTTTCATCTTTATGTTGCAAAAATTATGTCTGTTTTAATACTGATATAATTATTTCATGGGTAATTGAATTTAATATTCTGCAGGCTTAATTTAACCAGTGGCAGAACAGTAAAAAGTGTCAAACTTTAATTGTGAAAAATGTAGAACTGCTCAAGGCACCTATTCTGTTGGTGTTTCCTGTCATTAGCCTACCCACAGCCTTCCCATTCTTGCTCCACCTAAACAGAAATCCCACATTGGCTCTTTTTTATTCCCCTAAACTAAATACACACATCAGTGATGGTATTCTCCCATTCCCCCAGGGATTGAGACTTGCCAGAGTGCAGGGAGAGTTGGTAGCTCTGCTCTGCAGCTCAGCTATGTGAAAGCAGCATGTGTGTTGTGTAAATTGCAGTTCCAGGACATCCCCTCTTTTCAATGGACCTGTGAAACAGATTGGGAAAACCTATGTTTCCTGCTCCTTCTCTGAGGAGAAGGGAACTCTAAGCCAGCAGCCAGCCTCCTTTTCTCCAGGCTGAGTGTGCAGTGAAGCAGCATGCTGTAGCTGTGGTGCTCTATGCTTTCTCGGGTTCTGGAAAGTTACAGGTCTCTCTGTGTGGGGAGAAAATGTTGGGAAGAGGCAACTGTGGGGTCACATATACATCCTTGGTTAATGCCCTTCCCGACCTAAGGGATCTAAAGTTGCTCAGTATTGCCAGGTGAGGATCCCTCCTCTGGGCAGCTGCTTCATGCTCTCTGACAGCTGCATGAAAAACAATGCCAGACAAAACCCTTTGGGATTTTCTCCTTCTTTGCTCCATGTGAATAGTTCCATTTCAGAAGTCACTTTGGTGAACTATGAAGAATATGAATGTGTTTAGGCTCATGGTTCCTCTTGCTGACTGTGTATCCACAGTCACTCTGTCTCTGTAGTTTCAATTTCACTCTCTCTGCATCTGTGACTGGGAAGCAGCACCTTTCCAGCATGCACTTCTGCAAGCCTTTCAGGGGAGTGATCGATTCTGCTGGCCATCAACAGAGTGCTGGAACTCTTTGCAAAAAGTCTTCTTAACGCTGTAGCTAGGCAAACTGAACATAAGGGGAGTCCTTGTCTATCAAGTCTCAGCTGCCCCAAGTCCTAATTTAGACAAGAAATGACTCTCAACACTAACAGAAAATGATCACATAGGATAGAATGTTTTTTTACTGTTTCTGAGTCAACCTAGAGGGAACAAATCCTGCTCCCTTGTCAAGTGTGATAAGCTGATGAGTTGATGAAGGCTAGGATATGCAGTCTGTAACATGTATGAATAAAACAAGCAAGCTGCCTCTTCAGGATTAATAAAGCTACTTTTTCTTACAAAAAGCAACATGATAATTTAAAATAGAGGCTGAAACATGGACAGGTTTGATGAAGATAAGGGTTGTATTTCTTAGAGGCGGAGTATCATTAAAAATGATCTGTGCATTTACAGGGTGGACCCCCAGTTGCACATGCAATCAGTGAAATTTGTGGTACAGTGTTTGCACTTACTAATTTGTCTCTTTTTTTTTTTTTTTTACAGAGATAGAAGCCAAACTCTGTAAAAATGGAAGGGTGTTTTCCCTTGAACACAGTTGTTTCCATTCCTCTTGATTGAGCAATTAGGAGCGAGAGCCCTAGGTACAGCCAGAGTAACAGATAGTTTGGATTCTCTGCTGTGGTCAGTAGTCAGCGCATGTTGGTAAATCTTCTCGATTAATATGTACCACCAAAACTCTCCTGCACTTGTTCAAGCTGCTTCAAAAGCAGGTTTTATTCTAAACAAGAAAGAAAATGTCCTTCAGTGAATGCAATGTGAGAACAAATTCTGACTTTTATGGGTCAAATATTGCTCACTTTATTCATACTACTGCCCTAACTGGCATGACTCATTCAGACACAGTGAGAAAAATCTGACCCTGGGTAGCTTCACTCAGGGTGAAGCTGTTTCAAGGATTTCTTTTGTAGGGATTTTCTTTCCATGACATTCAGCTTTGGGTCTCCCTGTTGATGGCACAGGAGGTAGGCAGAATACCCAAATTGCCTTGTTTGTCTCAATGCAGGGGTCAACCTCTTGTCTTGGCTTGCTAAAGCTCCCTCAATGTGCTAGTTTCCTCTAACAAAGAGGGCTCTCCAGCTGTCATTGCACTTGAGCCTCCAAGGGATGTGAAGAGGAAGTCTGCAGCAGGAGGAGCCCTATTTCCCTTCCCATGAACCTATGAAAAGCCTATAAAAATATCAAGACAATTTTCATAAACTCAGGCTCTGGGAAGATAATGGGACAACTATATTAAATAACATGGGAGGGAAGATCCTGAGATAAACATCTCATGATACACAAGCCCATGACCACACATTCTTTCTGAGTTACAGGGCTTTCCTGGGGTAATTTTTCCTTCAAGTACCAGGTGGTCTTTTCATGAAGGAACATGGCATTTGTCCAGGTCCACTGTTTCTGGTTAGCTCTCTTGGACACATGGTAATAGCACAAGGGGAAGAGTGCTGTGATCTCAGTAGGGGAAGATGCTTAAAATTGTTTCCAGTTCTGGCCTGCACCTGTGAAGTGCTCAACACTCTGACCTGAACCTGCAGTTTAACTTAAGCAACCTTATTAATCCTAGTCCAACAAAACATAGTTTTTCTGTTAAACATACACGTCAATAAACACACTTTAATTCTAAGTAGTTTTTCTGCAAAGAAAATTAATTAAACTAAATAAATCATGAACAGCTTTATAAAGCAGTGGCTAATGCTGTTCAAAAGCAAGTTTGGGAATTCTCTTCATTGCTGCAGTATTTTTAACTCATGTGGATAAACCCAAATAAAAGGTGAAAGATACTGCATTGTGCGGTGTGGTTTCCCTTGCTCTTTCCATTATAGTGGATGTTGCAGACAACAAAGCTCCACTGCCACATGCAGAGCATGACTCCTCTGGATAGATGAAAATCATAAGAAAGTATTTATAAAAAAAAAAAGGCCATAAACCTATCTGGAATAAATTAGAAACTGCTGAAGTAATTTTTAAAAAAAGTTCTTTATGATTGAAATGACTTAAAGCATTTGACATTTAAAGTTTGACATTATATGGCAAAAGATAAATCTTACAGCTTTTGTTTTTTGATGGTTTCATGCTGGCAAAAATCAAACCCTTTGCAGCCTAAGAAGGTATGATCAAGACAACATGCATTTTTGCATAGAGCCTTTTGGAGGATTTGTGTCCCAAAATGACCAAACCTGAAAGTTTTTGTTGCATAGAACATGTTAAAGAGAGGAGAGCTGTTAGAAAGCCCAGTAGGTTGCTCTGTCACTTGACAAAGGGTCTTCCACTCAAATTCACACTGCCTTCACGACTGCTGCTATCCTTCGGACTCTGGAATACCATGTGGGCACGGGAGAGCTGGACTCACCCACTCTCCCTGGGGACACCTTCTGAGAGTAGGAAGAGAAAGGTGGATAAAAGCCATAATTTATACTATTTGCAGCCACTCTCACAGCCTAGAGTTAGAGAGAAGCTGGGGCATGCTTCCTTCTTTGCCTGACTTGTGCATATGCTTTTCAGCCTCTTCCCTGCAAGATGGTAGTTTATTTGAGCTTAGTGGGGAAAATCCAGCATGCTGATGAGCATCTTTGGGGCTCAGGAGGTATTTCACTGGGGGAAAAAAAAACCCAAACAACTAATTCACCATCAGGAATTGTTTGCTTTTCCTCTGCTTAATCAGAGTATAAAATGATTAAAATTATCAAGCAAAAGTCTCCTTCCCACAACTTTAAAATAGATCTCTTTTCTTACCATAGAGCATAAACTCTGAACAACTGGCTAGCTGTCAAAAAAATGCCCATAAAGAATGATTTTTTTTTTATTTACTCTAATTATAGATACATCATGCCCTTCATATCACTTTGGGAGCCTTCAGCAGCCTTAATAAAACTGTGATTTCAGCTGAGCGATGTCGTAGGGGAAAGCAGGCTATTGTAATGCTGGCTAAATGGCTGCACCAGGAGATTGAGCCTTTATGTGAATGCAGAACAATTTCACCGGCCCCTGAAACAGTCACCTCTGATCAGGAAAGACAGCACCCATATGGGCAACTGATGACAACTTAATAGTGGAGAAAGGACCACTGGGAAAAGGACATGGGGACAAAGTTCTACTCTTTCAGGAGATGTAGGGAGATCTTTCATCTCCCTGCTAAGCAGCCAGGTTCTCAGTTCTTTGGATCTTCTTTCAAAGACTGCTCAGCCTGCCAGCTGCAATGAATTCAGTAAGTGCTACTAAGAGATGAAAGGGAGAATTTTTTCCTTCAAGGATTGAAACTCATGGGGCTAGGGAGTCAATGCCTAGTGTTTGGCCTCCCAAGTTACTGGGTTTTGTTAAGAAAAAAAAGCTTGGTCTTTGTTTAAAAAAAAAAAAGGAAGAGAAAAGGAAAAAAGAACAGGGGATACTTGGAAGTGCTTAGCAGCACCCTGTAGCAGACAGACTGAGACTGGGAGTCAGCCAGCCTGGGCTTGAGCTTCAGCCCTGCTGAATAATCCTCTGTGCCGCCTTAGTCAAGCCTTTTGTTTTGCTTGCATTGCTCTCCCTGGCCCTCCCTGCTAAACTACCCAGAGGTATGTGATGAAAGAGCGTTACATCCAAGTGATGTATTGTTGCTGTTTAGTCATGGGCCTGATTTTGAGCCATACTTCCTATCAGCATCAGTGAAGTATTCATTCTGAGAGCAGTCACCGAATGGAGCTCTAAGGTGCTGGGAAGAAAAGGGAACATATTACTGAGATATTTTACTGTTTTACATCGTATTATAAAATATTTCTCTCAGTGGTACTGTCACATGTCCTGACATGAAGAATGACATTCTCCATGTCAGGCATTCACTGTATTTATATTTTATATTATTGGTTTTAATAGAAAAATATTCTTCTTGTACCTATAACAAGAAATAAATCAAATAAAGGGCTCATATTAGGGAGGATGGTGGTGTGGTTTCTTAACATTTTAGGAAAGATGAAGGAAAAAGATATTGAACCAGTTGTGGTGGTTTCTTTTATGTGATCACAGTGGTTGCTAATACAGATTGTCAACTAGAGATGAGTTTATGAAAGGGTATAAATGTGGTTTTTATTGAACAAAGTAACATTCCATAAAAGGTGATTTCAAAGGCAACAAGCTCTTTAATTACAGCCTTCAGGGGCATTATTTGATCACTGTAAATAAGCTGCTTTATTGTGGGTTCTGCTAAAATGTTGGGAGGGTTTTTTGGATTATTATGCACACATCTTTCTCAAATCAAAAGATTCTGTTCTTTAGGTTACTTGATTTACATTCTCAAAGTGTTACATTTTCTTTGTGACTTGAGTGGGAAAAATGAAGTTATTGTTGTGCAACAACAAATCGATGTACTAAAAGGTCCATTTTAATTTTATTTTTAGAGATATTGTGTGATGGGGTCCACATCACACAGCTGAAGTAAAATCTTGCAGGGTCACATTGTAACACAGGGGGGAATTTTCATAATGTTTTAAGATTAGTTATGATGGCTTTCGCAGGAAAAAAGAACTTTTATTATCCCTTTTGAAATCTGTGCAGTTTCCCTCTCTCCCTTTTATCAGCACAAATATTTGCTGGAAATGCCTAGGTAACATTTTTCTTGTCTGAATATAATCTACATTGTCTTATTCCAGGCAAACTGCCAAGCAAGGGCTAAAATCAGGGCCAAAGCAATCCAGTTGCAGACAAATATGTAATTACAATCAATACTGCATGTGCAATTGCACCCCCAAAATTGAGTCTGTGTGTGGCTGGCAGATTTTCATTTTTAATTTTTTTTTAATCCTTGTATCAATAAAAATGAGGCTTCTGCAATCATGATTTCAGTCTGTTAGCCATCATCCTCCCAGCCTCTCACCCTCATAATCTTTCAACCTCTTGGCCTATTTCAAATTAATCTGGTAAAGGAGGATGTAATTAAACTCCTACAAGTTGTCCATGAAAATGGTCATCTATGTAGATATCTATCTACATACATATATACATATCTTTATATCTGTCTATCCACTCATATATATGTTTTCCTACTGATAAGCTGCTGAAGGTTGGCCTCTGACTTCCTTAATCGGATGGAAAATGTGGTGGCATACCTCCATGATTCACTAGTTATATGAGCTATTTATCCAACATCTCTTCTGCAGTGAAAGGTACCATCCTATGGTGATGAGTACTGGGATTCTTGGGGACTCTTTGCTTCTACTCTGCTAAAGCTTTCCTATCTTCTAGAAGACTTAAATCATCTTTCTTAGATGCTTAATACCCTTTCTCTTCTTGATGATGCCCAAAAAAAAAAATCTTTTCTTTCTTCCTCTTTTTTAATTCAAGAAGAGGTTCACTTTCACTGGTATTATTACAAAGCATTTTCTTTGCCAGTGGATTATGTACCCATGTTTATTTCTTTGATGGTAGGACCACAGGTTTCCTTGATTTTAATTTTCTTGGGGTTCTTAGTTTGTTTTCTTGTTTGTTTTTTTTTTTTTTTAAATTAAAGCCATGGTTTTTTTTCTTTAAGTATTAATTTTCATCTCAATATTTCCTAGAATGGATGCTCTTAAATGAATGATCCGTTTTTTTTCCACAGCAGTGCTATGTTACATTCTGATGCAATATTCTGAGAGGTAAGGTGCTATGGCAGCCCTGCTCAGCTATTCTGTGCACATTCTTTTGTGGTTTGCACTGTGGCATTTATAATCCATTTTTTTTTCTGAATGCATTATCTTGGCCCTTGATGTTTCGAGCAGAGCCTGCAGCTCCATGTAATGCTTTTTGTAGGCTCCAGCTTGTACTACATATGCTTGTCTGCCTTAGGTACTTTCTCTCTTTTATGAGTGCAGATTTTCTTTCCTTGTGTATTTTACCCTTTTCTTGTAGTGTTTTAGATTGTCTGCCATCTCCACAGTGCTAGGCCACCACTTACCTGTTTTTCTCCTGGTTTGCAAATTTTGAGTGCTTTGTCAAAAGCTAATTTTTGTGTCATCAAATCATCTCTTTTTGAGTGTTTGGTAGAACAACTCTCTTCATAGAATCATAGAATCACAGAATCCTAGAATGTTTTGGGTTGGAAGGGGACCTTGAAGATTTTCTAGTTCCAACGCCCCTGCCAGAGCAGGAGTTTAACTAAATGATGTTGCTCACAGCTCCATCCAACCTGGCCTTGAACATCTTCAGGGATGGGGCATCCACTGCTTCCCTGGGCAACATATTCCAGTGCCTCACCACCCTCACAGTAATATCTAACAAATCTTTCTAATATCTAATCTAAACCTACTGTCTTTCAATTTGAACCCATTCCCCCTTGTCCTGTCACTACATGCTCTTGTAAATAGTCTTACCCTATTTTTCCTGTAAGATCCGTTCACAAAAAGTTTCTTATGGGTATTGCCCAACTGGACCTTCAGCCTCAGACCCATCACTAATTGATCCATGTTTTCACTTTCTTTCAAGCTGTTTATACTTCTTATTTTGCAGGACTTCTCAAACTCTGTCATAAAATTTGTAGCTAAGCTACTATGTCTGAGGAAAAGTAAACCTGATAAAAGTAGTAAGTCCCTCAGAACTAGCCATAGTCTGAAAAAGAATTTTCCTCTGACTCCCCTCTTTATTTTTCAGTGGCACCACTCTTGCAGTTACAAACTGAAGTAGTGGTTAAATATTTCTCAATCACACCATTTTTTTGAGAGCTTTAGCCCCTTAACTGCTCCATTTAGTGGATGAGGGAAAGGCTGTGGATGTTGTCTACCAAGACTTCAGTGAAGTCTTTGACACTGTCTCCCACAGCATTGTCTTGGAGAAGCTGGCAGCCCATGGCTTGAACAGGTACACTCTTCACTGGTTAAAAAGCTGGCTGGATGGCCAAACCCAGAGAGTTGTGGTAAATGAATGACAAGAAAGATCTTGGGGTGCTGGAGCATGTCCAGAGCAGGGCAACAGAGCTGGTGAGGGGGCTTGAACATAAATCCTATGAGGAGAGACTGAGGGAGCTGAGGTTGTTTAGTCAGGAGAAAAGAAGTCTCAGGGGAGACCTTATTGCTCTCTAAAACTACCTGAAAGGAGGTTATGGCAATGTGGGGGTCGCTCTCTTCCCCCAGGTAACTAGCAAAAGGACAAGGGAAAAGGGCTTCAAGCAGTGTAGGGGAGGCTTGTGTTGGATATTAGGAAAAGTTTCTTCACTGAAAGAGTAGTTAAGCATTGGAACAGGTTGCCCAGGGAAATGGTGGCGTCACCATACCTGGAGGTATTAAAAACGTGAGTAGACATGGCACTTCGTAATATGTATTAGTGGGCATGATGGTGCTCAGTTGAAGGTTAGACTTGATGATCTTAGGGGTCTCTTCCAACCTTGATGATTCTATGATTCTTTGCCTCGGGGACAGTTTGGACAGCTCTACTCCAGATACCATGTTGTTAGCAAACCAGCTGCAGCCGGTGAGGACACCGAACCTGTATGGTTCAGTGTCTGTGCTCCTATGGAGGAGCACTGCTGGTGTGTGAGTGAACATCCAGGGATGACACTTGCGAAGGCTGTCTAGCAGAGATGAAAACAAATGTGCCCAAAGCCCCTAATTAGTCTGTGTAGTTGCTTTCATGTGTTAACTGGCTTCTAGGAGCTTGTTTTCAAGTGAGGTAATCTGGAGAAGCTGGATCTAAATCTATGCTGAAGAAAAAAAAGCCTCTATAAGCCACAAGCTCCCATTTTGAGTAGGTTTTCACAAATATTTGTTCAGAAGTGGGAATATTGGAATTCTTTGCTCATCTTTCCATGTTTCTGAAATGCAGAGCTCATCACACTGGGTCCTTTGGGATTCTCTGTATCTAATAATATCTCGTTTACTTGTAATCTCTACTGTGTCTGATGTGAGGAGTGAGGTGGTTCAGCACAAAGGGAATATTACCCTCTTCACAGCTGCTCAATCTTTCTCTCCCTCTCACTCTGATATGAAATAAGTAATGCACATACACTTTTCCAACTGTCATAAAATATCCTATGGAGCTCACCTAAAGTAATGAGACGTATAATAATTTCTCATGTGTTTATTACAGCAGCAGCCAGCCTAGTGATGGTAGCTATAGCAATATCCAGTGGAGACAGCTGAGGTAGTCTATGCTGAATTGCTCAGGGACTGGAGGGAGTGCAAACAACTATGCACTATTCTTACAAGAAGAATACTAGATTGTTCTTTTTCAGTTAAAGGACAGCAGCTTTCTTATTCTTCTGCTGAGTAGCAGAATTGTTGAAAGCATGCATAAACAACATGTTTCTTCACCTGGCTCTGGTTGATACTTGTGTGGCATTGTAATCCAGAATTTCTGTGTTAATCATCATCCCAGTGTGCAACAGAAAGGCAGTAGCCTGCTGGGTGAGTTCAGAGCCTAAGTACAGCAGACCCCTTGAGCCTACGTAGGGTTCTTAGCAAGAGAAACCAGGGGATGTTGTCTCATCCAGCCCATCAAAAGCATCTGACAGATGGTTTTTTACTTTTTTTTTTAAACTGAGATTCCTTCTCCAAAGAGTTAAAAACCTACATCTTCTTTAGAGGAGCAGCTGGGGTTCTTCTGGTGTCCATCTCAATTGTGAGAGCATTGCACAAGCAAATGATGGTTTTGCCTGAATGTGTGTTCACAACAGAGCACACAACCAGCTGCTGTCATTACTCTCACTCATTCTCCTGTATTCACACTAACCTGTTGTTCTGTGGTGCTCTACAGAGGCTTTGGGTTTAGGCTAAAATGAGAGTAAGTTATGCTCAGGCTGGGCTCCCAATGACTTCCAGTGAGGTCAAAGTGATAGCCAAGTGCTTGCCGCTTGCGAGTGCTTCAGCGGAGTCGATAAATATATCCCAGACTCAGTAAGAGATGCTTATTAGCCCAGGCTGGAATTGTTCTTGAGTGAACATTAGGAAGATCAGTCAGCTAATAATTGGTTTTTTTATGTGGCATCTGGTAAAAGAAAAAAAATTAACTGTTTTTTTTCTTTTTCTCCCCTATCCCCACCAACTATAAGGAAAACTGTGAAGTAAAGAGTGTTACTCTCTGTGGGAAGTGAGTTCTGCAGGCAATGGCAATATTTCAGTACAGGCCAACTCAATTATTGATTACAACTATGTAGCCAAAGGTCAGGTTTTAAATATCTCTCATTGCCTGAGACCATTCTGGTTACCTAGGTTAAAAAAAAAAAAAAAAAAAAAAGGTGACTTTGAACAAGATGCAAGAAGGGGCTTAGAGTGATTGTGAGAAGGAAAATCCATCTTCTCAGAGGTGATAAAGAGAAGGGCAAAATTAACATTGCAAACCCCTTGGGGAAGGGAGAAATGGAAATGAGAGAAAAAGTATTTTAAGTAGCAGAACAATGTTAGTAGGAGAGCAAATGAATACACTCACCAATGCACTGAGAGTGGAAATGACAACAAGGTTTCTCACCACAAGGGAAATGAAATTTTGAGATGAAACTTCAGAAAGGGTATGTCCACACCACTTCAGGACAGATTTTGGTAAGTTCTTGGGAGGAAATGTGTAGAAGACTTGAAGCTAGCATTAAAGACAGCATTTCTGATGTTCTGTGTTCAATGCAATTCTATCTACAAATGGGACACCATGTGTCTCCTGCATTGCATTTATATATAGTTAATTGATCCCATGCCTGAAAGCTTCTGCTAATCTCCTGCAGAGACCAAGAAGAATTTGCCTTCTGCATAACTTGGCTTTTGGTTATCCTTCTCCCCCTGCACCTACTTCTGAAACAGCAAAGGTTTGACCACAGCTCAAATGGAAGGCTGTTTTTGGCAGGGCAAGATGCAGTTCCATGTTTTGCTGAGGAAATGCTGAAACGCTTGGCTGGATTGCCTTGTTCCTGTTCTCAAAATTCTGAACATCACAGCCAAAAAAGGAATTTTTTTGCTGCCAGGTCAGAATCAGTAGGATTGTTTCAGCATGGGACAGAAGTTGCCATGGTTAATTTGCCAGTTTTCCAATTTCTTGTACTTTCTTCAGGTCTTCTGTTACTCCAGGAAGCTCAAATGCTGGTTGCACATTGATGTCTCCTGTCCTTTCCCTGGGCACTTTCTAGGGTCTGTGGGTTTTTATCTTCTGCTATAGTCTGTTGTTTCCTACACCCTGTGCTGTCCAGAGGCACCTTGTCTGCCTGAACTCCATTGCCTGCTGATTTCAGAAGACAACTGCTGACAACTCAGCCAATCCTATGCTCTACCTCGTTACATTTTGGTCTGGTTATTCAGAAATGTAGATTCTTCAGACCTTGTTCTCCTTACAAGCATCTAAGAGCGGTGTACATATAGAGCTGATATAGAGGTCACTGAAGTCACAAAATGGATTTTCTCGTGACCCTAAGGAAGAAAATTAAAATTATGTCAATTATCACAGGATAAGTATTATTTTCTATAGTTTAAGTATTGTTTTTGCTTTCACTCAAGACTCTTGACAAAGTGAGAAAAAGCTGAATAAAGTTTTTCTTTCTTTTTGCGTTTCTTTTTAGGCTCCATCTATGAGATGTTTGGAAATGAATGCTGCCTGTCAACAGGAGAAGTCATTAAAGTTATTGGCTTCAAAATTAATAAGCTCATAGCAAGTATCTGTGAGAATAATGAAGTCAGCCGGTTTTCAGCCAAAGTGGAATTACCACTAAATTTCCCCGGTATAGTATTTCATGCAAACATGTTTTTGAGGAATTATAGTCCTGAGTAATCACCTTTGTTCATTTTATTGATTTGCTGTCTTGATTGATATTTGAGGTTGCGACTGCTGAGTTGGATGCTGTCAAGGACACAGTTTTATCAGAAGATACGAGACACAATCAACTAATTTTTAAATTTTAACTCTTACAGTTAATTTTTAAACCTGAATAGAAATGATTAATATTATAATATTTGGTAGTAATGCTTTCTATACTTGGAGTCACTCAGTCTAAGAATTACAACAAAAATTTTCTTTTCATTTACTTCCAACTTTGCTGAACTTCGTCTGAGCTGAAATTTTCCTTGCTGTGTGCTCAAACTATAATTTATTTACCATTACTACATGTGTACTTTATTATTTTTGGATGCAATATTTTCAATACTTTGTTACATTCTGCTTCTATTTTAATTATTTATTTTAATTCCAATAGTCAAAGTGGCTGTTCCATGCCTGGAAACAGGATTAGAGGGAAATTATGTGTTTTTCTCCTTAAAAAATACTTTAACTGTTCTATAGATAAATCCAAATATAGTCATATTTTGGAAGAAAGACTTGAAATTTGGCATGTGATACTGACTTGTTATTTGAAATATATTTTCCTCTGTCCATGATGACTTGTTAGGGAGAGCTGGCCAAGTACTGAACCCAGGGTACCTAGTTCATCACACGTTATATTTATTAAGTTTTGCATTCTGCTCTCATCTCAATTTCTCTACTATTAGGGCCCAGCAGTGTTAAAAAGGGAAATGAATGGAGTGCAGAGGTAGAAGTGATGGACTGTGAGTATCCCATGTGTGGGAAGTAGAGGAGACAAACTAGGTTGGGAAAATGATGGAAAAAGATTGGACCCCTCAGAGCAGAACAGAAGGATCAAGACTTGCCATGCAAAGGTCAGGGACTGGAGACAGAGGTGCAGGTGATTTCAGCAGCAGAGGAATATCTCACCCACACACGAAAATATATAAGTAGGGAAATTCCTATACTGAGACTCTTGCAGGCAGCAGAGGTAATGGGAGCTGCTCGAAGAGAAGAGATGAGCAGACTGGAAAACAGCATAAGGCCAGTGGGATATGGGAAGAAGTCTGTTTAGGTCTGGAGAGAAGTTAGGGTCACCTGCAGGTAGGAAACACTGGGACAGAGCACACACAGGACACAGCAGACTTCAAGAGTCTGAGATCACATCCAGGACTCACTTTTGCCTTTAGTCTAGCTAATGAACTGAATGAGACTACAGTTTTGTAGAAAAAAAAAATGTAAACATTTAATTAGCACTGTATTGTACTGCAAGCACATGGGAGAATAAGTTGATGCTGCATGGGGAACATGATATGAATGTTTTCTGGTGTTTGAGTGCTTGACTTAATAACTTCATTGATGCTCTAATGTCTTGCTGAGCATGTGAGTGTGTGCATGCAAGGGTTTAGGTTATGACAGCGTCCAAACTGGTATGTGCTTTTTCTGCAGAGGGAGACAGGACATGCTTCTTGAAGCAAATAAAATGTAAAAGTGCATGGGAATGCAATGTTTTATCTGATTTCCATATAAAAATATCTTCTGCCATGACTTTATTTCAGATTTCTCTCTGAAATAGTTGTATATATATCGTATTTGCCCCTCAAGTAGATGTTGAATTTACTTTCACGTATTTCTTTCTCAGTGAATCAGAACTCTTTATATGACCACTTATCAAAAAACTTTTTCTGGAATGCCATTTTCAAGCACTAGTAGGGCCCAAATGTAGGATCAAAGTCATTTTAATTGTCTGTGGCTATCTAGAGGTATTGAAATATGACTCTCCTGTGAACTCTCAAGATACTTGGTATTTTTCTTGAAATCCAAGCTTCCTTACTATTATTAAAATTTCTCCTATCTCTAAAATATATATACCTATAGGAAGTCATATTCTAAATCCTGATTGGCAGATGGGGTCCAATCCTAAAATATCCAACACAACAGAGCGATAAAAGTAATCCTACATTTGTTGATGTCTGGTCTTTAGAACAGAATGACTTGTGATTTCATACGCTTGAACCTAGAGAATCAGGATTTGTTTGCATTCAAGTGATCATTTTTACAACTTGGCATTTGGATGTTGTTGCCCTATTGAGCACATTTTCAAATTTGATCTAATCATCACAATTTGCATACATAGTTACGAACTCTCGCAACCAGTGTTCTAGAAAACTGTGTTATTTCACTTGAAAAATAGATTCAGAGTTCATTTTGCTGAAATTTATCATCATTATACTCCACGTGACAGGTATTGCTGAATAGCAGCACTGAAGAGGTGTATAATGACACTTCTTATTAGCCCAACAGGGAGCACCTCTTTCCTATTTCTCTCTGTATACGTACTCTTATGCATTCAAGAGCTATTTGGTAAGATGTAAATCTGTCATTTCTCTAATTTAGTTCTTAGCTGAAGAATTATTCTGCTCTGCAGAGTCAAGATTTCCCCGTCTCTGCTTCTTCTTGACCTTCCTTTTCACTTTATTAAGTGCACATGCTAAATTCTAATTGAAACATTATACGTGAAACATGGCTTTCCCTTATCTCCTGAACAAAGCACAGAACTGAATTACAGATGATCTTTTTCACACTGACATTGACTTAATTCAATAAAAATATCCACAGGTCTTTAGGAGGCTGACACTGTATTTACATTGTACGTGCAGTGCTCTCTTGCCAGTGTTGATGCAGAGAAATCTTTTGCTTTGATACTATTTTTTTTCTGCTCTGGCAAATCAGATCCTTGATAAAGGCCTAATCTGCCCTTTGCATTAGAGAAACCACTGCAACTGCAAGTTCACTAACTGTGTTACATTGTTTTATCCTCATTCTGATTTTTTCTTTTTCATGCCTCAGAGGGCCAGGCTATTCTTTCTGTGCTTATACACTGGGTAAAAAAAAAAAAGAAGTCTGCTGTTACTCTAGACACTTCAACGGCTACATCTAACCACATTTCGAACTACAATTTTCACTGCTAGCAAATTAGCAGACAGATAATTTGCAGAACATCTGAACTGTGTGCCAGCGCAAACAATTACATTTCATTCTGTTGTATTCCTTCTTCTGCAAAAATATTTCTGGACTGACCTCGTTCTCATGAGGTCCCTGGCTGTTGGCTGCTGCTCGTTCCTATGTGGTCTGACAGATAACTGAGCACAACTGTCCCCTTTGAGTGCTCAGCCTCTGCGAGTCACAAGACAGAAGACTCGTCTGTGGACGTGCAGCACATCTGTGGAAGAACAGGGACTAGGAACTAGGAGGCTCATCTGAACAAGAGATGATGTAGAGCTGGCCTTTGGAATAGGATGGGGAGAGGAGAATGCTGGAGCAGAGGGGGTAGAGAGTGGGTGGTGGAGGTGAGGGAAAAGAGGGATAGCAATTAAGTCAGCTCCAGAGAAGTTAGGAACTGTGCTCTACCCAGTCTTTTGCATTACCTTGGGGAACAGAAACTGGCAGTCTGGGACAGATAATCTTTCTGCTCTTCTTGAAGATTACCTGCTGCTCTACTAGGAAAGCCTAACTACTGGTTTTCTCAGTTTTCTGTGAGGAAAAGAGAGTAAAAAGGATAGTCCTTTCCTTCAGGACTCTAATTAAGACCGAAAATCAGAAGTCTGGAAGGCTACAGTGTGGTAAAAGTATCCTTCTGTCAAAACACGCTTTCCCATAGCACATTTAATCTTGTGATCCTCAGGCTATGTTTTGTCTCCCATACCGAAGAAAATAATTTTCTCAAATTCTCAAACTCGCTATCAATCTGTACATCAATTAGTAAAACTTCTCTTGAAAATGATGGTCTGATTAGGTTTGGGTCTTATTAATTATAATGTTGTAGCTAGGCTGACATTTCACCTAGTGAAATTTCGTTAGGTACAGAGGCTTCATGGAAAAGAACAGTTATATATTCCTGTAGTTATTGTATGTGTGTAGCCAAAACCATTGGGCATCAGCGCACTTTGATTGTAGGCCAGATTACGTTTAGAAAGTAGATCTGTAGGAGCAGTAATGCCAGATCTTGATAAACCAGATGGACTTTTTTCCAGGTTTGCTATTTCCATCTGTTTTACCCCTTAATAGTCCACCAAGATCTCTTAGGAAAGTCTAAGTGAATTTGATTTATTCATTTTATGCTTTATGAAAAAATACAAAAATATTTTTGTTTGACCTCAAAATGTCCAAACTTTACTATCTCAAACTTACCATATGTCTCCTCCTCCTGGAGATTTCCTTGTTATCTTAGGTTTGGAAAACATTTGGTTTTGCAATTTGATTCATAATGATTTTAATAAGATTGCGAGTGGTTCCAGATAATACTGTTTGGGTTTCTTGTGGTTTTGTTTTGTTTTTATATATATATATAGTAGCAAAGAGAGCATTTATAAGAGGATACCATGGTAGATTATGAGAGTTACATAGGAACCACAGTCACTTTCACCCAACATACCTAAATAACTTTATATATATTTACCTATTTTCTAGAGAGAGAGAAGCATATGGAACTTTGCATACTCATAGCCACTCATAGGTGGCTATTAGGTGCCTCCACTTCAGGAATCTCATCAATGCAAAGCTAAGTATGCAAGGCCACGTGGCTCTTTACTTGCCTAAACCAGCATTCTGTTACCAAAATTAAGAACACCAGTAGAACAGAAGGTGAAGATTTCTCTGCTCCCAGCCTTGACAAAATCAGTCTGCCTGGACCCAAGAGGATAATCAGTTGTCTAGTTTTGTATGAAATTGGATAATTATGCTTCCTGTGAAACCTACTTTCTAATTCAGAATGCTCATTGGTTTGCTGCTGAAATAGCTGGCTTACAAATAACTCTGTAGTCCCAGCAAAATTAGTAGAGCCTGAGACTACTGTCAGACTCATAGAGGAAAAGAATGTTCCTTGTACCTGTACATTGCAAAATATTTTCAACTGGAAGTGTTTTTTAAGCACAGTTTATGGAGGCATTTTAATGCAAATCTAGAGGTTTTGTGAGGGAAAATATGCGTGCTCCTGTATCACAGATGGGTAAGCATAGTTACTGCCTTTGGGACACATCATAACTACTTTGAATATATTTTTTAATTGAGAATATTTGTATTTGCTTTCTCCCAGCACTTCCAGGAGATGATACCCATCTTGTGCTTGCAAAGCAAGAAACTGGAACACTGAGGGATACTGTCTTTTCCACAGTTTCAGTTTGTCATTGGTGCTTCCCACACTGTGCTACTTTCTAAATGCTGATGAACCTGTTTGTGTTCATCTGCACTGACAGCTTTAGTAGTGATTAGGACTGGGGTGGATAGCTTCCTTGCTAATAATTGTGTTAAAAATGGCTATGAGAAATATTACAACTACCAGTGGGAAAGAAAAGTGTGTCGCAGTTGTACTTTGTACTTGTGCAGCTACATTCATGGATGTGGCTTCCTTGCAGCCCAGGAAAAAGCCTGGAGTTTTTCCTGCAGTGCTGCAGTAAGGACATATATGTATGTATGTCCTTGGGGAACAGGACATACAGAGGATGTATGTACACAGGGGTACTAATTTTACACAGGAAAAGCTGGCTTTCATACAGACAACTGTGAAGGCACAGAACTGCAGAAAGCAGTGACATAGGCACAACTAGTGACTATTTCTGCAGAAGATCAAATAGACTATTAGTCTTCAGGCTGCTAACAGGCCCTCAGAGCTGCTAGTTCCCACAGTTACTAGTGGCCTCATGGGACACCCAGAACCAAACATGCCCAATCAGGTGATAAATTCAGTTAAAAGCAACTCAACAGACAGAATCTTAATAACATCTCCTTTAACAAGGACGGTGCTAGAATTATGAAGTGAAAGCAGTGGGTTTTGTTCCTCTAAAGCCAGAATCACATTTATTTTGTAGCCAAAATAAAAACAAAACAAACAAAAAAAATCCAAAACAAACAAAACAAACAAAAAAGAAAAAAGAAAGGAAAAAAATGTCTGTTGTGTTGGAGTTAATGGTTTGATATTCTTTTTAAGGAATACAATCTTAGGGAGACCCTGCTTCCATGCAGGCCCCTCAGTTGTGTTGATTGTGGTCAGTAGTAAGGGAACAGGTGTGGGAGGAAATAAACAAATTGCTTATTTTTAACCAAAGCAATCCCCTAATCTAATTTTTTAAACAATCACACAATCAGGGAAGGTGTAAAGAAGGGAGTGATTTTTTTTCCCAAGATCTTGCAGCAACTGTGTGTTTTGCAGCATCCCACCTTGCTGAGATTTCAGTATTTGCTGGGACATCTTGCACTTTTCTCACATTCTGGTTCCCACAAGAAGGGAGTCATGGCTAGTGTGAACCCAGTTCCCACACTAAGTGGCTGCAGGCAGTCGGATTTAAAACCTTATAGACATGGCTTAAACTAACTACTCCTGAGATGTGGAGCTGCTGTGAAAGAGTCTCTGGTGGTACCAATCAGGACTCCTTGATTCCTCATCCCATACTTCCTCCTTAACAGCCAAAGTAAAGTGCCCTCTGTGTAGTCCAGAGGAGCAGAAGTGTGGAGAAGTGGGTTAATGGGATTTTTGCTAGTTGGCTTTGGGAGATAAAAGGGAGAAAAGGTGCAGTATCTCCAAGGGAGCTTGGCTTCTTTATCACTGTACATGTAGCTGTTGGTTAAGTTGTGGTCAGCAAACTTGGCCTAACAATAACCTCTGTGCTCAGTTATATTCACTCAGAAGAGAGTCTTTGTCTCAGGAAGCTGCACTATAATTCCATGAGGCAGCATTCACAATGCTGCCACGCCTTGTGAAGAAGACAGCTGAATCACACAGTTCAGCTAAGCCCTGCATTTTAGTCTTCTAAACCCTCCAGTTCATCTTCCTTCATGAAAACACTCACACAAATATAGAAATGTACACATTTTTCTTGCAATGCAAACTCCTAATGAGACAGCTCCAAGGGGCGTGATTAACATGAAATAATAATGTCCCTAGGGGATAGGGAAGCTCAGATACGGCTTCTGCTTTGCAGAACTTCAACATTTTAATTGCGTTGTGATGGTTGGAGTGCTGCAACACTCAGCCTTTGAATTAATCCAGCTGGTGCACTGAGCTATCAGATATGCTAAAATCTGTTTGCTTTTTCTTATCTGTAGGTGCTACTTTTTCATTTGTGTTGTATCTTTAAGCATACTTTGTCTAGGAATCCCCAGTCTGTGTGTGGAAGGTTATATAGTACTGATGTTTAGGCAGAAATTTATCCTGCATTCACTGATCACTTTAATGTTGCTCTTCCTTGTACCGTATCTGCATTTAACTCTTAAAGGTTGGCTTTCTGAGAAGACAGATAAAAATTTAAGATAATTTTTCTTTATTCTGTGGCAAAGAAAAAATTAACTGTGGACAAAAAAATGTTGTATGTCAGAAATTAGATGCAGAGTAGAAAGGGTTAATGCCAGCTGCCTGTACCTTGTACCATGCAGCCGATATTATCTTTGTAGAGTCAGATTTCTAGCAACTGAACTGTCATCTGTGAATTGTCTGATGTGCTTTGCTCCCCATTTTTATTATGCTCACAGTCTAAAATTTGGCGTGACTTGCTTTGTATATTTCCCTTTTTATAATGCAAGTTTTCTGCTCTTAGGTCTTTATAAGGTTGTGGCAGATAAAACTCCATATGTCAGCATTGAAGAAATCACTAGAAAAGTCTCTATTGGGCCAACAAGATTTGGCCATCCATGTTTCTACAGCCCTGAGGATATAAAACTGGCAAACTTCACAATCAAACATGGTGAACAGATCACCTTCAACTCGGTGGAAGAGGTCAATGGAACAATGGCTGTGAACTGTGTCTTGGTCAGAAATAACCAGATTCATTCCTTTACTTTGCCTCTTTCGCAAGAAGGAAAATTCTACGAGTGCGAAGATGGCCAGATATACACCCTAAAAGAAATTGCAGAATGGAAAATCCCTAAGTGCAGAAAACGGATTGTCAAACTTTCCAATACTTTACATATGTGGGATTCCTCTAATCCACTTCCTGAGAATTTTGATGGCTGCTTGATTCTCATGCCTGTCTATGAAGTGCAGGCAGTAATGAAATGTAAGTAGGAATCAAAATCATGTTGTGTTAAACTTGGTATAGCACAGTACCCTTAAATACACATTTGCTTAAAATAGCCAGGAAAGATTCAGTTTATCAAAAATTCCTGATCCATATTTGACACTGATGATAGTTTCAAGATGAAGAAAGTTAAAAACAATATTGCTTTTATTATTCCTTTATCATCTGTTAATTCAGATTGTTACCTTGAATTTTTTTCTGTTATCATTTTACTGATCACTACAATTAAATCCTCACTGCAAATAAAATATATCACATGGTGAAAAGGTGGAGCTTAGGAATTCTGTTCGGTTGTCTGATTCTCTTTCTTTGCATCTCAGACTTTGGCCATGGAGAAGCCAAATAAACATTTATGGCTATGGCTAAGGAGGTAGAAAAAGAATATAGACATATATGTTGCAATACACTTAATCACCATTTATTTTTCAGAATGAGGATGCCACAGAAAGAAAAATCATATTACTTTACTTTATTGCGGAAACAAATATCAATAGAATATAAACAGAAGAAACTCATGGACAATTTCTGAAACCTCTAGGTTTGAGGAAACAGAAAGATTACAAACCCAATATATTTAAAAGCTGTAATTTGTGTTATGAGTTTTTATTTAAAAAACCAAAAAATATCCATGGCACATTGGATATTGTTGTTCTAGTTGTTCCACCAAAACACTGAAACAGCTGAGTTCTAATTGCAGGATAGTAGCTTAGCTTTTGGAAGGGTTTTGCTACCTGTTGTATTTGCTAGAACCAAACTAGTGAGCTGCGTAGAAATTAAATCCTAACAGAAATATGTAATTCGTGAGGATATTAAGTAGGAAATCTTTTCATAATTGAGCTTTCTCTGTTGAATGATGTAAGAAAATGGATAAAAGAAAAAGAAATGAAGGTGGGCAGAGACTGTTAACACACTATAGTGTAGTTGTTATATGCTTATCATACAATATGTGCTTGCTATGTGATTTAATGTGTGAGTTTGGAAAACATACTTCACAAGATAAAGTACTCCATTTGCTATAACTCCAGCTAGATTCAGGAATCTAGCTCATCTCCTGAAGCTGCATTCACTTAGGTATGTTTCTATACCCATTTAAATATTTGTGCAGAATTAATATGAATTTAATGTCCCTAAAAACTTTCAGAAGATGCAGAATGTTTGGTATTCACTTGTCTTCCAATGAGTTATTCCAGTGAAAGTTGTATTTGTTGTTTTTATTTTATATTTCGTAGTGTTCTCAACCTTTAAGAAGCATGAAATGTGTCCTAAATAACTGTTTAATACAAACTTGAAGAGTAGGCTTCATGGTACATGATTAACTACTTTCTTGTGGACCATGAAAAATGGATTTTCACCATTTTTAGAAGAACTATAAATAGACACAAGATAAAGTATGAGAAATACTATCCACTATTCAATAAAAAGGATTCCTGATAAGTGGGATAACTGATTACATTTTCACAGACTGTGAGCAGGAATCCTCTATACTTCTCATTCTTAATAATGAACAAGTTATGTGTGGGGAACTCCCTCAAATGCTCCTAGAAAACTTTCATTTTCACTAGCCATTTCTCCTTTGTTATCTTTCCCTTGAAGTGCTTAGGATGTTTGTCACCTGAAGGTGTCAAAAGCAGGTCCTGAATCACTGCCACAGAACTCTCTCATATAAAATACACTTTATACCAACTTTACAGTATAAAATATCAGTATATCCTGCTACAAGGAAATGTGAACCCAGGGTATACTATCCATGTGTGTAGGTCTATGCAGAATAAGTATTATTGAAGAAAGTAATTAAATATTATTTGCTTGTTAAATTTTACTGCCCTGGTCAGAGATCTGTGGAGTCACTGATTTGGAGCCAAATTCTTAAACAAGCCTTAATTTCATAGTCAGCTTTATGCTTGGAAGTTTTGCATTAAAAATTTTGCAAGTTCAATTGTGATAAAAGTGCTGTTGTTCCCTGACAGATGGTCAAATTCAATGGCTCAGTTCTGGTAGTGAATAAAACCGGGTGATGCAGACAAGGATTTCCACAGAGGAGAATTATAGTAGAATGTCCTAATTCGTAAACCATAACCTTAGACTTTGTTACAGAAAGGTTTTGCCTTCTTTTTTTTTTTTTTTTGTGACATTATTTCCTAGTAATTACAGATGTTTTTATTAGTTTTATAAATATCAAAACACCTTATTTCTCCCAGACTGGCCATAGCAACAACATGTGCTAAAGGATTCAAATGTATTTATTTATTAAGCATGTTTTCCCACTCTCTTCTTTATAGAAACCATAAGTTACTATGAAATGAAAGAATAGAAATAGTACCCAAGAAAGATATCTTTGATAAGATAAACAACTGATTAAATTTGGAAGTGCTGTGGGTAAAATAGTAAACTAGATATTTTTCCCATTCCTCTTCCTTAAGCTTTTCTTTCACTCATATACCTTATTCTCTCTCTTCCTTTGTGTGGTCTTATGCATATCTGATAACCATATATCTCAAATTACAACGGTTAGACTTTCTGGCCTTATTCATGGTGCATGTTTACACATGGGGCAGCACATCTCAGGGAAGGTACTTTTAGTATCTGGCCAACAGGATGTGTATTTTATCCCAATGTCAGTTTGAAAACAAACCCCAATGTATTTATTTTCTTTTCCTTTGCAGTTCGAAAGGACATAGTTCATATCCTCTCAGATCTAGATGTTGAGGTCAAGGATATAACAGACTGTTATGATATTAGCTCTTTCCTTCAGCCACTGTCTTTGGAAGATGTATTTGAGAGAACAAGCATGGAATTTCCTATGGTTGCTGAGATAATGGAAGGGCCTTCAGGAAGCCAAAACCCTTATAATTTATTGTCTACAGGGAAAGAGATTATCATCTACAAAAAGTACCAGGCAGCAAGAGTCCTAGCGTCTGAGATCAGAAGTGATTCTCCCAAAAGACATTTTTTAATCCCTATGAGCTACAAAGGAAAGTTCAAGAGAAGACCTCGTGAGCTTCCAACTGCCTATGACTTAGAGATAGCAAGAAGTGAAAAGGAACAGCTTCATGTTGTGGCAACTAAAGCCTTTACTTCCCCTCATAGAGAGTTTTTTTCTGTTTCGGTTGGAGATCAATTTCTAGTTCAGCAGTGCCAGACTAGTGAAATTCTTTACGAGGGAAGAAAGAAACTTGTAGATGTTTTAGCTTGTGAGCAAATACTAAGTGATACGTATAAAAAAGTGCTCCTCCCTATGTACATGGAAGGCAGCTTTGTGGAAGTGATTCATGACAAGAAACGGTACCACCTTTCTGAGATTTGCAAAGAATTCCGTTTGCCTTTTAATGTCAAAGTGTCCATGAGGGACCTTTCCATTGAGGAAGATGTCTTGGCTGCAGTGCCTGGTCTGCAGTTTGAAGAGGAAATCACAGACTCTTACTTGCTGATCAGTAGTGCCACCAATCCAGTGGAGAGCTGGGAGATTCCCGTATATCGCTTAAACATGTTGGTCCATTTGCTCAGCAAAGATGTCCAGGTAGTTGTACCACCTGTGACTAAGACAACAGTGGAAGAGATCAGTGAAGAGCAATACTATATGGTGCGAAGATATGAAAACCAAACCCTTCATCCACCACCTAGGCCTCCCAAAAAGCCAACAACACTTGCCCCCAAACTTGCTTTTGCAGTAACTAAACAAGATGTGTCTGATGTACTACATGCTCCAAAGGTAAGGTATCACAGCTTGTCTTTGAATGTCTTATAATCACAGGTCATGTTCTGTGGGTTTCAAGTCTTCATTTCTCTGTTGAATCCTTACAGCATGCACACAGATGTCTCTCAGCTCCCAGTAATAGGCAAATTAGCCATTATAGACAAGAATGGCTAAAATCTCCAGTGTGTGTTAATTGATCCATGAAAAACAACAGAACCATGCCAGCTCACAGCAGAGATATTGGCTGTATAGTTTTGCATGGATAATCCTTTACTGCACCACTGTAGAACTGAAGGGAGAGACTTGAAGTGCCTGTATTTAAATCTTCATTAAGGGGAAGCATATGTTTTCATGATGTAAAGAGAATTTTGCTCAGCTGGAAATGGCAGAATTAAGTTCAAGTTCCCATAAGGACAGGTCGTATAGAAATTTTTGAATTCATTGTTTGCACTTACCTAAGTGGCAAATAGGTTTGGGAAAGGAAAAAAAAAAAGGCAGTCATTTTAGAAGCACTTGATGTTAAGAAAGAAGTGTCCCTTCTAGGACAATTTTATTCATGTTTAACCCAAGGGAACACATTGTGTTTTGGATTTGTCACTGAATCAGGGTTGACAACATCAATCTTTTGGCTATTGCACAGCAGTGCACCCACAGCATCAAGACCTATTTCCTGGGCTTCCCCCAGAAAGTTGGCTGGGGTTGGACAAGAGGTTGGGAGGGGACACAGATGGGACAGCTGACCCCAGTGACCAAAGGGATATTCCATGGCATATAATGCCATGCTCAGAAATAAAAACTGAGGGGGTGATTGGTCTAGGAAGTTAGCCTAACTCAGAGACTGGCCAGACATCAGTCTACTTGTGGGAAGTGGTGAGTGACTGCCTTTGCATCACTGTTTTTGTGGGTTTTTTCCTCTTTCCTTAATTTATTAAAGTCTTTATCTCAACCTATGACTTTTCTTGCTTTTGCTCTTACTCTTCTCTCTTCTGATGAGATCATCATCCTGATGTCATGGTGGAGTGAGCAAGCACGTGGATGAATGCTTAGCTGCTGGCTGGGGTTAACCCACCACAATTTTCTTGCTTGTATTGAAAGAATCAAAGGCTGGTTGATGGGCTTTAATGAGAGACACTGTCTAGGAGGTATTTAACTTAGGTTGCAGTTGACCTCATGTGCAAATAAAAATTCCCTACAGGGGAAGAGGGAAAAACTTTCAGGTCTCTGGGTTGTGTTTGTGCTATACTTTAAATGCAATGTAACTCATGTAATTATATTTTGAGGGGTTCATAGAAAGTGGGGGTTTTTTTGTTGCTATCAAACTAAAGTCCAGTTGGAGTCCCTCTGAAAGTGCAGCATTTGTGAGTACCTCTCTGCCTGCTGGAGGTTTTCCTCCCCTCATGCCAATTCCAAGACTACATGCAAGTCCAAAGCTCCACATAGATCCTGGAAGATGGTTACAACACACCATAGGAGAAGTGAATGGATAAGGGGGTCCCTCAGATAAGGGTAATACAACAAAAACCCATATCATTTTCTCCCATCTTTCATGCAGAAACTTCTTTTCTATTAATTTGTTCAATGAACATTGCAGCAGCTTAAATAAGCCATCCTGTTAAGCGAGGCAGGATACATGAGAAACTGGTCTCTGAGCTAATAGGCAAGCAATCAGCCTGGTACTGTTCTGGAGTACAGAACTGGGGAAAAATTCCCTGAAGTTGTGTTTCTGGTAGACCTGTACCCTTGTCAGGAGAACTTAGACCTCCTGCAGTTAGTGATGGCTGTGTGTGAAGCAAAGCAGGGGGATGCTGCTTCCAGATCAGGTGCATGCAGAAGATATGTTCCTGAAGTGAGGAGAGAGCAAAATGAGCAGGAGATAGATGAGCTGAGGTTCCTTCGCATATGAGGTTCCTCCTCGTGCATTCATGAGTGAGAGCAACCTTAGACTGCAGCTGTCCAGATGAAGGAGATAATTTAAACACTATTTCAGAAGACCTTTTTTTTTTTGTCACATATTTGTTATAAATAAATAATAAACTGCAATCAGAATGCTTAGATTATGCAGATTTGCAAATCTCCTTCCCTGGGAAAGTGAAACAAATAGAGATCCCTTATTCATTAGATTAAGCATTCTGAGCTGTAACATATTGGGTTTAAAGTCACACGGAATGCATTATCTTTTCTATCCCAAGCACCATGAGTCCTCTGAGAGGACGTGGATGGTAGCAGCTAGGCTCTGCCTTGGCCCCTCTGCAGCGTTAGGGGAGACTACATTTTCTTATACATGCATCAGGAATGTCTGAAGTTGGAAATTGTGCCAAACTGATAAACAGCCCTCTTTGCATATTTGTGACTATGCATAGGCTTATTTACATAAATAACAGATGAGCGTCCTAATGAGCTGAACTTAAGCCTGACAAGGTGGCAGCCTGGAATAAGCTTTAGTGCTGCATGAGTTGCTCCTCCTGCAGGCAGCTCCCTGCCTGGTGCCTGGGGAGCTCTGGCTGCTTGCTGGAGGGTGGTAAATGGCTTCCTTGCCCACCAGTTGGGAAGCTCTGCTTGGCTTGGAGCTCCAGGATTTAATGCTGCTGCTGCATGAGTCCTCAGAGGACTAAGATCTGTCTGTTTTATGCCAATACCTGAGGATAATCTGCAAGAGTGGGTCACCTTTAGCTGCAGCTTGTGCTCTGATTGCCTCTTAGCTCAGAGCAAGGCCATGAGGGCAGAGAGGCTCCAGCTGTCTCTTCCTGCTGTTCTCTGACCTTGGTAGGGGAACCCTAGGGCCAGAGCAGGACTGTATGCTTCACTGTGTACTTTTGGTCATGTTAGTCACTGAATTGTACGAGATTAACAGCCAACACAGACTGGAACCTCAGGTGCAATGCTACAGAGAAATGGATGTTTGCACAGTTCAGCAAAGTCCAGAGATAACACATGAATTCTCAAACATAATATAGCTGCATTAACCAAGCACTCTGCTGAGTTTTTTCACAGTGGTAATTAAGTTGGCTCAGGTCCTGCTGATACAGCTTTCCCTTCCAGAGCCTGGGGATCTCTCCTCTCCCCTCCACAGTACATCATAGACTTTCCCTTTCTCTCTCATACAAACATTGTTTGAGTAAGAAACATACAGATCACGTATGTTTGCAATTTTGTATTACTTGCTAATCGAATAAACAAACCACAAGCAAATATGTGTAAACTAAACAAATGAAACAAAACAGCTTGTACTGAATGATGAAATTAATCTGATCTCATATAGCAGATATCAATTTAATATGGATAGAAGATAGAAGATATTATCCAATAACCAATATCACCTCTACCTACAAGCAGCCCCAACTGAGGACAAGGATGATAAAGCAACTTGTACCCTTTGTCTTATTGTAAAATATGGGGTACAAGCAGTAATTCACCAGAAATCCACATTTTCCTTGCTGGAATAAAGTTCACAAGGGGATCTAACTGACATGTTGAATTAAATGGTTTAAGTCATTCAGTTCCTAATTTGTGAGCTTATCTAGAAAGTGAGAATGATCAAACAAAACCCTAGAAGTTAATGCTACTGATTTGAGAATGGAGCATCTCACTTTCTTGCCAAATTGGTCCTGGAGAGAAGTTCCTTGGAGAGGAACCAGTCAGGGCCTCACTTTCTTGAAATGAAAATTCATTTAAAGGGAACAAGACAGATGTGTCTATTCTGTCTCCACAGTTACAACCACCACTATGAATATTACAAAACCAAGTTTTCACTTAGTAACTCCATTGAAAATTGTTTTTTAAATTTCCTTTTTACCTGCTACCTGTTTTCCTCCCATTCAAGCAGCAAAAGTTTTCTGGCTTTCTCTTTGCCTATTAGTTGAAGCTGTAAATATCCTAGAGATTTAAGAAGGTGCTAATATATGCCCCTCAGTGGTTTGTATTAAATTGAAACAAGAAGAGCCCACACCAAATTTTGATAAATGCAATCTTAATGCATGAAAAGCCACAGTTTAGTCCTAGTACTTCTAGTACCCTGAGTGCACTAAGTGCACTACTTAAGGGACAAAAAAAGGCAGTATTTCACTCCTGATAAAGAGAGGTTAGCTCCATCCAATGTTATTTTCAATGGTATGTTTAGTCATGTATCTAACCTGAGCAACAATAGAATCAGTAAAATACTCAGCAGCTGGATTGTTCCTAAATACCTTTATGAATGTGGTACTGGAAAAGTCAGTTTCAGGCAGTAATCTGCTCGTCTCTGGCAGGAGAGAATTCTAACCAGGGAAACTGGATTTTAATAAAATAGGAGTATCAGGGCATGATAGTTAATCGTCATTTTGTGCTAGGGTCCATTATCCTTCCAAAAGTCATTACAGTGTTATGATATCAGGAACTTTCTTGCTTTCTTGCTTTTTATTTCAAAATTAAAATGAAAGAAAAATTATCACTTCCATCTGGCTTTGCAATTCTACAAACTGAACTATCAAAATCTGCCATTAACATATTTATCGCTTCTGTCTTCACAGCAAAATGAAGACTTATCTGGAATTAAGTTGATAAGACATAAGCTGCATTTCTCAGCAAATGAGTTTTCCTGCAGTGTCTCCTTTCCTTCCTCATAACTATTTCTTTTCTGCTTCCAGAACATTTTTGACGTTTTTGGGGCCTTTATGGAGTAGATTTAACACAAATATTTCTGCTGTGTAACAAGAAACTAACCTTCCTAAACAAATGCATGTTTGAAAATGCACACTGGAAAGCCAGGAAGAAATAGGTAACAACAGACTTTAGGAATTAACAATCTTTTGGCTCTGGAAGTGAAGAAAAATGTAGTTCATTAGCAGATGCAGAAATGTGCATATGCAAACATAAGAAGGAGGGTTTTTCTCTGACACTGTGGCTGCTGAGGCAGCAGCTGTGGTCCCTCTTCCTCTCTTTTTCTCTGTCCGCACTTAAGAGGAGGTTTCCCTCTCCCTGGAATCTCACCTTCCACACTCTCTCTCCTTCCCCACATTCGATGCATTGCTTCTCCTTGTCACTTTCTAGTACCTTTGTAAGTCCCTAATAAGGAGCATGTGAAGTTTGGAAGCACAGCCCTAGAGACAGAGGGCCACCCCATGCTGTCACTGTGGTCAAGTTCCTAAAGCCTCTCAAAATTCCATCCCCACAGCAGCTTCACCTGGTGAATCAGGCCCCAGATCCCTCAAAGTCCTTGTGCTGCAGCTTCTCGCTTCTCTGAGCACCATGTCAACACTGTGCCATGGGTTCCTTTTCCTCCTAACACCCATCCTGTGCCACATATGCCTGATTTCCCCCAGACCCACATACCTTGGGCCCCCTGTACTACAGTTTTCATGTAGCCTTTCACTCCCCCTAACTTACATGACATTGGTTGTCCAGTCCACTTTACTGCTTTCAACAGGCTTGCCTTTTCCTGTTCCTTGTTTCTTCCCAACACATCTCCACTGCTTTCTCTTCTCTCATGCAGTGAGCTGAAGCCAAGGTCACAGGCATAATGGAGAAGGGGTTGCAGGGATATCGCAAGTTACACACAGGCTTTTGTTGCGTTCCCCAGCAGCACGTATTCCAAACCTCAGCAGAGCATCAGTCTCCAGCTAGGTTCTTAGGAGCAAAACTGGAGCAGGATGTAGGTGCTGACAAGTGTCAAGCAATTTAATTCTCTTGTTGGCTGGACAGTCCAATCTGAAGGATTTTGCATTGGTGCTCTGTTGGAGAGATACTTATAGCTATGTTCAGACACTGGGGGCCCATGACAATTTTCTGGAAAGCCTACATGCATCCTGATACCATGCTGGGCTGAAGTCTACATGTGCACCATCCCACTTCATGTCCTGGGTTTTTCTGCAGAAGAAACCAAGCAATGCTGTCTGTAGAAGCATTCTAATCTGGATGGTGAGGGACCAGGACTGCTGGGTACCCTATGGACTCTGTATGAACCAACAGGAAGGAGTTAGAAGAGCAGTAAACTAAATCCCTAGCTAATAAATGACTGGAGTTTTCCTGATATTTTCAGTATGGAGACCAGGCATTAAGACCTCTTTCTTTTTTAAACAATAATAAAAGCTTAACATTTTCACAGAGAATCATCACGTCTGTAGGCACTTGCAGTGGCATGATGTGTCTCAAAAACTAAATACAGTAGGGAAGATAGCAATGTGCCTGCTAGAAGGACAGGCAGTACATAATTGCCTAGATAAACAGCAAGGCAATCTGAGGTGTGTCATTGCAGAAAGGCATTACTGCTACAGGAAATGCTGATATAGTACATGAAATTAAGGAAGGTACAGATGAACATTTGGATATGCTGATGGATGAAAGTGCCAACTGGTTAAAAGCAAATTGCTTAATTTAGAGCTAAAAATTAATTACTTTGAGAACAAAGAGAAAAGAAATACAAAAAATAAAGAGGATGCCCAGAAGAAATAAAAAATTGAACCACATGAAAATATGGAACCTTTGATAAGAAGGAAAATCCTGCAAAGAGTGTGTGAGCCAAAAGCCACTGATGTCAGTAAGATGAGAATTGGCTGGCACATTTTTTTTCTTGCCTCACAGAAAGTATATAACATAATAAAGCACATAACAAAATCATACAATTATGTATAATTATAAAGCAGGAAAAAAAAGTAAAAAAATAAATCCAAAATTCAAGGATGCACTGCAGCAGAATAACTCTTCAAAATAGAAAATAGAATTTTTTTTTTTCAACTGGGGTTCCAAGAAGCCTGACTTCCCACGAGACTGTTCTGCAGGCTGCATCCTACTGTTTGCCCTTCTCACAGCAAGAAGATTGGAAAATTAAGTTCATGGGTAGCTAACACTACCTCTTATGGCCTGTATTTTGGTCTGTTCGGAAGTCACCAAAGAGTTTTTCAATTTACAATGACCAGAGATAAACTACACCACAGTGAATTTCCAGCAGGAAGGACAGTCCCCATGCTCCTCAAAAGGCTGTGTGGAACAGTGGCAGTGACCTACCAGGCAGCTCACAAGGATCTCACAGAGCTAGCTGCTGAAGCTCTGGACAACTGCCAGGCTCTCTGACTCCATCTCTGCTTAAACACCTTCAGGGACTTTTCTGGGTTCTGAAGGCCAACTGGCATCTCTGTTAGTAACCCTTTGGTCTCCGTATTTTTGGGAGTGGGCCTTGGTGGTGCTCTAACCCCCAGATCATGCCTGGGAGTTGTTTGGGAAAGTGCTAGTTGGCACAGGTTGAAATGAAATCCAAGGATGTTTATAGGCACTGTGTAATCAACTAGTGTTGATATAGCCACTGCTAAAAAAAGATGGGAAAAAAAAGAAAAGAAGGATGCTCACCAAAGTCATTAAAGTGTTGTATGTGATCAGTGTAAAAGACAACACTGACATTGCCCATTTACATTATGCCTTCTTTCATGAAATTCAAGCTTTCGCAGTACTATCAGCTGGGCATTCTGGAAGTGAAAGCACCTCAGAAGGTTGGGATTATGCTTTGAAAAATATGCCCTGTGAAAGGAAATGAGAAACTTGTTGTCAGTGTGACAGCAGGGTCAAATCCCAAAAGACCTATGGGCATGTCTCATATTTTCCAGAGAGTCCTTGCAGTAAGGAATTGAGTGATTATCAAGAAACAGAGAATGCTGTGGAAACAGTCATCAAATCCATTAAAATTTGTCATGACAGTCTGTCGTGGGCTTTCACTCTTTACTTTTTGAATGTGTTAGTCCATACACCTGGTAAAAAAAGTATGGTGAGGGAGCTTTTGAGGATTGAAAAATAATGTACTTCATGTCTTTACCAAGAAAATTAATTTTCCTTCTTTATGCATAGATATGTATAATGTACACCAAACCTTTTCGAGGTATTTAACAACATTATGTTCTTGTTTTGCCTTAGGACACAAAACAGTTTTACTGGTAAATATGTTGTGATGACAATGTTGTGGTGTTGTAGTTCAGATTTTTCTCCCACTTCTCTTTTTTCTTTTGTTAATATAAAATGACAAGGGGATTGAGGATGCACAGGGTATTCAATTCTGTTGGGATTCCTGTAGTGCCACTGAAAACCAGAGCAATGATCCCAGGCTTGCAATGCCTGTAGGCAGTGGCTTGTATCAGTGGTCCATCTGAACTAGTGCGATGGAGTCTACGCAAAGTATCACTTCATAGGAGTCACTGGAGAAAAAAAGGAAAAGAAGGAAAGCTCTTTGCTAGTTTGTGGCATGCCATGCACCACCATGATGGATAACACTGGTGATGAACCACTTAGATTATGCCCTGGTTTGGACTCGAAATTAGCTAGAGTTGAAATCTGCTTAATAAAGTAGAATAAGGCTATTCCCAAAGCATTACTTTTAAGCTTTAAATTTAAGAGTATTTGAAAAAGTAAATAATATTTTATGTGTGAAATTAAGAAACTGTATCTGGAAGCTACTTTTACGGATTCATCTGTTTTGCATAAGTGGTAAATGCATGCTCTGCAGTATTAATAAGGGAAAGAATGGTTGAGTTTGCTTGTGAATTATTTGAAAGGAAATGTACCAAGCAATTGAACAGTATCTCTACAAGAAAATTCTGGCCATGAGAGGAGTAGGGTTCATAGGAGCTCAGTAGGTCTGGTTTACATTGCCACTTCTGTCACATGCTGCTTCACCAGGCAAATCACATAAATATCATTGCCTCCAGATACATGAAGAAACTGCCAAGTGTGAAGAGGGAGTGTGGATTTACAGCTCATTAGTTAATTTATATGGTTGCTTAAATCTCAGGTAACTGCAAGATACATTGCCTCATTTTCAGTAAGGGTCAGAGCTACCTCACATTTACTCTGGAGCACTAACCACACTGACAGTTGCCATGGAGTATTAAATGAGCTGTAAATCCATGGTCATTTACTAGGTGGCGACTTGTTCATGTAGCTGTCTCCTCTGTCTATGAAATGGGACACAATATTTCATTTTCCTATCTTGGATATTTGTATAGACAAGCATAATTTTCATATGTATACAGCATTTTGTGCATTGGCTACTGCAATAGGAACAACAATAACAACATAAAAATAATATCAACAATGAAATTACTAGTACCTTTTATCCTTGTTTAAAAGTTTTTATCTGGAAGTTAATCTACAGAAGAGGTGAAAAAGGCAAGTGACAGTTGTCTAGGACAGATGGATTCTGAAGTGTGGGTATTTGAAAGAGGAAGAAACAAGAAAGAAGAACTTGTTTAAGAACTTACGTCACTGCAAGGTGTTAACCCTGAGGCTTGCCAACACTTTTGTGAGCTCAGTCTTTTGTTAACCAGTTCACAATTTATTGTAATAGTAGACACTGGTCTTTGTGCTTGCCTTCTGCATCTGCTGTGGTATATCCTGTGTCTTAATCCTTGTCTGCACCTGCTGGCTTACAGAAGGTAGCAGTTAGTTTCAAGACATGAAGACTTATGGATGGAAACTCAGATGTTTCCAGATGTTACAATGCTCGGATGTTATAACGCCTCTGTAAATTTTCACAACTTGTGGAACTTTGGCAGATAATAACATTAAACTAAGAAATCCATGTTAAAGGTTAGTTTGTGCAAGCATGAAAGGTGTCAGCAAGGGAAGAAAGTGAGAAAGAGGCTGCTACAATATGGGTTATATAAATATATATATATTATATTGATAGATCATACTTGGATAAAAAGTAATGGGACATAACTGATCATATATAAATGAATGCTGGACGAAAAGGTAATTTTTCGAAGTCAACTCTAGCACACAGATTTTACAGACACATCATTTATACTACTTACAATGGTGGAGCAGCACCACCATTTGGATGGAAAAGTGGATTAAGCAGCTAAGCTAGGAAGGTAAAATTGAGAACTAGTGAAACAGTAAAATGGAATATCCGGTTACATTCTATCAAACTGTGAAATGGGATGGGAAAAGAGAATTTATGTAGGATGGAGGGAATTGCATTTTTGCTACAAAGAGGCTTTTTTCAGGGGAGGATTTTTCTTTTTAAGTATGTTTGTTTCCTCTTTTGAATATCCTAATTCATAACTATCCCACCTTCATTGTCTCTCACATAAATATGAAAAGTAGTGTACTGTAAAAAAAAAAAATGCTCTGCTTGAGCCAACCACATGCATACATACATTGTGGTTAACATTAAATATCTGCTCTTCATCTGTCACTTTGCACCTTGTGGACCAGACAGACCAAAGAGGTCTTGGTTTGCCTCCTATTTATACTGTATATAGTCAACATTTGATGGTGCAAATACCCAGGCTACCAACCCCCTACACTACTGATACTCCCTCTCTGTTCTCATGGCTCGAGCTATAGGAGTATGGATGAAAAAACATGGGAGCTAGAAGGAAAACAGAACCTAAATCCTTAAACAGCAGGCTTAGATTTTGCATAAGGCTTTTCATTAGTTTGCATCTTCAGAAAATATAAAGATAAAATCATCTCATGAAATATTGAAACCACTTCTGCCCATACGAATAGCTGAATGTGAGGCATCTCCCTCTCTCCTCCGAAACAGAAAATAAACCTTCTTTGAATGTTATGAGTTATTGAATAATAATATGGCAGTAGTCTAATGCTGCTATTGTTGAACCTAAATGAAAAACCTTATTAATCATGGATTTGACAGCTCATTCAGTTATAATAATGTTTCCTGTCAATCCAAGCTCTCATTATAATTGGATCTTACTTAGAAAGGAAGATGCTCCATTGACTGCTCAGATGGAGAAAAATATAGGTTTGAAAATGAAAATACCAGTCTGAATTCTGTTTCCAGGGAGCCTGCTTATGCATTTACAAGTTGGATAACACTTTAATCCTTGCTGTGTGTCACATTTGGATGTTGCTATAATAAGATTCTCTCACTGACTAGACACCAGCTCTACAGTCATGACAGTCAAAGTGAAAGCTGGAAGAGTAAATGAAACTTCTTTTCGGGGATGCTGGTATATCATCACTACGACCTAGTTGCAAAGAATTAACTGACATAGATGGCTTTTCTACGTAAAGAAGTGTGTTAGGCTGTGAATTTACAGCTAATTTGGTTTTCTACATCGCCTCTTTTGTGGTTACTCAGTATGAAGAAAGTATTAGATATTTCACGTGGCATTGAGAGGAGATTAAATTGCTTTGAACCAAGGAAATTGTTCAAGGAAACTCTCTGTAAGGGAGTTTACAGAGAGAGTTAGTGGCAAGAAACTGTAAATTCATATCCTAACTTACTGCACAATATCTTTATAAACAAGGGCAGAGACAGAACAAGCATAGGCAGCTGAGGTGGTTATCAAAGCAGATGAATATTCAGGCTGAGACTGGAAGCACTTTGAAAATCATTTCAGATAAATGTCATTTAGAAGGCACTTTGTGGGGAAAACCCACAAACTGCATCTTGGAGGCCCCAGTTCTGTGGGTGTAACAGAGGGAGGTGATGCAGTCTATGCAGGTCACAATTCATTAAGGACACAGAAGCCACAGAGAAGGTAAAACTTAGACTCACTTTAAAAAATAAAGGTCTTGAAAACACTTTTCTAGGGCAGCCAAAACAGTAATTCCCAGAAAGTGTTCTTGTTCTGATAAATCAGTGTGGTTACAATAAAGGGGAACTTAGAGTAGATTCTAATAGTACTATAATGCCAACCAGCATAGGGACACTGGATTGTTTTCACTGCTTTGCAGGTCAAGTAGCAAATAATCTGGTAGCATCAGTAATCTTTGCATGAGTATAAGGGCTTACTGGTTGTGTGTTGAACCTACAGCAGATATACACACTGAGAAGAGAGTAAGTAATCTTTTCTCCCTCCATGGCTCAACTGGATGAAGCACAGATGGGAGAATAGGATGTAATCAACACCAGAATGTGTTAGCTGTATTGAGACAATATGCTTTCTTCTATTATTTGTCTTCAATCACTGCACCTTAGCACTATCTTTTATTTTGCTTTGTGCCAAGCGGAGACAACTTAGTCTTCACTAAAATTGCAGTGCCTGAGAGAAATAAGGGCAAGGCTAAGAACAAAGGTGTTACAAATGTGAACAGGAATAAAAATCAAGGCAAAGTGGAAAATGCTTGTTTTGGTTTTATTGCTGTACATTCATTTTTAATGCGCAGTAGCTGAATGATTTCTCATCTCTGAATGAATAAATGTCAAGATTTGTTTCAGGGGAAGAGTTGATATCAGAGGGGATTTCTTGTATTGTTACAGTGCAAAGATCATCCAGTCATAGACCAGAAGCTGTCATATGCCTCTACAGCCACACATGTCGTGTAAATTTGTGGAGTTTATGCAATGGTTTGTAAAGTGCCTATTAGCATAAAATGCCCATACAGTTTGTCATGGAACTATGTAATTTGAATGGTGGAGTAATAATTCAAGCAATACTATTCACAATATGTAACTTGATCAGCAGTTATTGAATGCATAAAATAAATATTTATATTCATGAGATAGTTCTGAAAAGGTCAAGTAGGAGACATTTTAATCCGTGCTTTCAATTTATGGCTATGTGTTTAGAGTAATAAATCATAGCAGCTTTCAGAAATAACAAAGGCAAGAGTAACATATGACTCTCAAATGTCTGTGGACTGTAGATTAAACAAATTTGTTTTTCCTTAGCACCTAAGCACAATTTCTTTATTTGTTCGTTGTGATCTCTTCTGTAATTACAAAAAGAGATTTGATACCTAATGGCATAAAACATTATGCTAACAATTTCAAATAAATGGGAGCTTCCAGCTTATTTCAAAAGACACACTGCCAAGTCCTGCCATCGTATTTTTCATAACTTTTTCAAATGTAAATACATTTTCAAATGTACAAATGTAATTTGTATTTGCAATTTTCAAGTGTAAATGCAACTTCCTCACCCTGTCTGCAGGAACAGCACAACTGTAATAACATGACAGTCTGAGACGCTAATTTGTTGATTTAAAAAATCCTTTATAGATGTTTTACATACTTATACATTGCATGCATCCCTAACCAAAACATCACGCTTGGGTTTCTCTCAACATATAGTGTCATTCAGATGTAACCACAGAGAAACTTCCTCCCCAGTATGAAGATTCCTGACAGAGCATTTGGTTTTTCTAGCTTTGGTTTTGCTAATGACTCTGGTCATTAGGCACTGCTAAATAGTTTCCTTACTGAAACCCGTACTATAAGCAAACTTTTTATTGCTCTACTGTTTGACTAGCTTCTCAGCTCTGTCTGTATTTTAATGTGTTCTGTCTTCGGCTGGCTGTGCTGGGATAGATGGACCTCATGGGGCGTGTGCAGGCGTGGTTTAAAGAAATAGAGCTCCATTTGCTTTAGTGGGATCAAAACATTTTCCAAGTGTGAATTTGGAATATTTGTTTTGGGAGAGAAAAATGGCATGCGTGTTTCTTTAGAGCTGGGCCAGCATGGTTCCGTGACTGATGGCCTGGTACAGCCTAACTACAGAGAAAGGCACCTTTGCTTAGGTAGCCACATGTTAGAGATGTGAGCTACATCTCTAAGCTTCCACTATGGTCTGTACTCTCAGAGGCTCATTTAATGGGATTGCTTAGTAGGACTGGGAAAATTTTGTGTTTCTCAGATTTGCTTTTCTTAATAAAACTAAATATTGTCATGGTAATTCTTTCTGGACAAAGAGACAAAGTAAGAATTCAAATGTAAGCTAGTCCTCCTGTTTCCATAGCTCTTGCAATGCCAGTAATTGAACGGGCACATTGGGTTCTGGGATCTCTAAGATGTTTGTTTTCATCCACCACTTTGCTTTTGCAGCATTTTTTTTAAACTGTAGCTCAGGGCACAGATGAGAAGATCCATACATGTTTCAAAGACATAGAAACACTGACCCCTCAGGTGTGACTGTTTTTCTTCAAACCCTTATTTAAAACTGGTTGTATTTGCTTAGTGGTCAAATCTTTCTTTGAAGTCTTGAAATGAATAATGGGGATTTTTGAAGATATCATCTTTACTGCTGATGAAGATGTAAAGTATCATCTAGAATTAAAAAATTAATAATTCCAGTAAGTTTTTAATGCCTTTGTTGTGACAAAGAAAACTTTAATTACATGACTTTACATGTGAAAAAATCAATTTACATTGAAAGAAAAGAGTATGGTTTGTAGTCCTGCCATAAATTTTGATTCCTACATACTGAAACATTGCACACGTGAATGTATCAGTTCAGTTTCTATTTCAGGTAAAACAGCATATACATGTGTCGTGGCTTTCCTTTCCTCACTGGTACATAAACTAACAATTTGCTAAAACTGTGACCCCCCCCACACAGGGTTATTTAATTGAACGGGTCCTCTCCCTCTTCATCTCCATCTCCTTCTCCCTCTCCCTCCTCACTGCATGTTGTCAATGTAACACGACAGAAATACACTATTTTTTAGCTCTCCTTTTCTTTTTGAATTTTATGAATCCATTTAATTCATGTTTATTACACAAGCATCTCAGTGTATTAAATGTCTGTCCTAGACAATTTTCAATGGCAGATAAAAGAAATCATCCACAGAAAAATTTTTTACTGAAATTCTTTTTTTCATAGGTGTTTAATAAATGTGTCCCCAGCTACTAAGCACACAGGGTCCATATTTTCATTAATAGGTGCAATAAAATAAATTTATTTCTTTTTCATATCACTTTCTGATTTTTAGTTCAGTAGCATTTCTCTTTCATCTAGCAGATGTATGTGAATAGATTTAATTTATAGAGAATTATGTTTTACAAAACACCACACCATTATTGAGAGCCCTTGCCTAAAACACAGTAAATGGTTTTTCTATTAATTTATCTCATATAGCCATAGCTTACAGACAGATAACCTTGGACAAGGTATTTTTTCCAAATCTGAGAAAACTATCTACTGATATACAACAACTATGAGCCTTTTTGTGCACCTATGTTCATTACATTTAAAAGCTTGTTCAGTTAAGGAAAGATGCCATCTCTACTGTTTCAAAGAAAGAAACCAAATGCATGAAAAGTACAGCTTTTCACATTAGAATTTTATTTACTATGGCCTAGTCTAATAATAAATGCCATATTCATCTTAATTATCTGTAAAATTTTTTTTTAGCCATTTAGGCCGTGTTCTACATTTTACAATAAATGGGGTGATATAAATTCCCCATTTAATAAATTGATCATTCTGGAAAAACATCACTGTCATTCAACTTGCAGAATATAACTGATGAGTAAAATGTTCCTAGTAAAGCATATTCAGTAGAAGTTCAGAGCACAAAGCCCTTGCTAATGCCTCCTACTGTCACAAACCTTTTTCTTTTTAAGTAAGTAAATGTATATTTTTAACATCACATACTTCTTGTTTTATTTGCCCTTTGTGGGCCCATTTGGATATATTCTTTGAGAAGAGAGAATGCATCAGCAGTCCTTTGCAATAAATGGAATAAGAGGTGAGAAAATAGGAGCACAGTTGTTAGCTTTCCAACATTCCCAAGGAAAATTTCACAAGAGAACCCTCTTGATGCACGTGAGCATCACATAATGCCTCCTGAGAAGAAAAAGAAAAGAAAAAAAAAGCAATATTGTATCACATTTGAAGCACCATCAATGTATCACAGAAAGATGAATAGCCCAGTTGTAGTACCTCTGTTTGAAGGGGTCATAACCAGTTGCAATAATGTACAAATGCTTTGGCTCCAAGGCAATGCTGAATGCAGCCATGCGATTGAGTCCAGTGATCTTGATGTATAGTGTCTTGCATTCCCTTCTCCGAGAGTTCAGAGGCATGATTCCTTCTGGCCGTAATTTGCACTACTTCAATTTCTTCTGGACAAGGCTTTAATTCCTATTATAGAAAAGTTAGATTTTTACCACTCTTCTGTGATTGGTACGCATTCAAGCAGGAGATTACTTCCCATGTGTGGATACTAACAGTATGTACCATTGGCACGAGGAGCATGCTCTACTGCTTGTAGAGCAGTATAAAAAAGTTTAAGTTGTTCACCAAGAGACCTGAAAGCTCAGATAATAAATTGGCTCTGACAATAATTACTAGTAAAGGAATTCTTTTTCTATAAATGTGATCATATCTAATTTTTATGTCCCTTTTCCCTGTTGGTGTTTGTGACCTTTTAAGCCAAAATTTGCAGGAGTTTTGCGTAAGAAGCCTAGAAGCTTGATTATAGAATTCCCTTGTTCTATATGTTTCTTCAGTTTTGAGAACTGAAAGGCTTATCCTATCAATTTATGAATCTATATATGCATTCTCTAGATCTACAAATGTTGTAAAATCAATTCACTGGAAATGCCTGGAGTATTAATAATTTAAATTAAAACAACCAGGACTGAGCTGGTGTTTTATAGTCAAAAAATATCTTTTCCCTATACTATTTCCCCTTCTGGTGCATAAATGATTCCTCTAGCATTAGTGGAGCTATGCTAATTTATATCCACAGAGGACTTGGTCTCAAAAGTCTAATTTAGATGACAAAACTGAAGTGCAAGGACTTGCCATTTTTATTTGTATGTAAAGTACCAGGCACTCAAGTAGTTGCGTGTCATTAAATTATTTCTACAAAATAAATTGCCGTTTGGAAGGCTTGCTGTTGGGTGAAATTATATCTTTTTGTATGACTTTAGACAGATGCAATGAGTTAATTTGAACAGCTGCTCTTCACTTCCGTAATTTTGTTCTCTCTTATATCTCCCATCTCTCCTCTGCTGAGCATGCCTTCTTCACTACATCAAACTGAAATAAATACATCCTTGGACAGTAGCTCACATACTTCGTTGCATTGTTCCCTCTGTTCTGAAAGGCCTTGGTAAAAAATGAGGTAGTAGGACACAAAACTGGCCAAATCATCTATAGCTCCTGGGACAGCTAAAAGTTGAATGATAAGAAGACTATTTTAAGCCATCAAAGCTCCCTCTTCCTCAGCTGTAATTTTTTTGTTGCACAGCACAAAATTTCGCCCTAGGGTTTTTGACTGAATAGTGATGGATTTGACAACAGTCTCACCTGTACAGTGGACATGTAGCCGTTAATGGGGCACTTCATTTCAGAGGAACCACACAATTAAGATAGCTAATGTGCTTCTAGTTTTCAAGCCTCATGTTAGTAATTTCATAAAGGCTGTGTTCTGTTTTCAGCAGTCAGTTTTGTCTGCATTCATTGCTGGAGTATTTGCCTTAGTGGTACCTGAGGCATGCTTCCATGTAGCTCTGGTCCAGCTCCGATGCTGTCATTTTTACATGTTAGTGTTCCCTTGTGACAAAATTAATTTGAAGTCAGCAGGACAGCTACGAACATACATAAATGCTGCTAAACATGAGAGAGGGCTGCCTTGTTTACAAACAGTGAAGAAGAGATGATCCTTGCTGAAAGAGCTTGCCATCTGCAGGGAAAAAAAAAAAACCTGCAGAAAAAGCCTGTATCAAGGTTAAGGCTGGAGTTATAGTTGATATAACTGAAATGAAAACCTTATGTGGTCTGAAAAGACATTATGGGCATTGAGGGAAGCTATGAACTGAGCCTGTTGCTTTCTAGTATATTTTCCTGTGCCTGTCATTTCATCAGTGCTTACCTGCCTTACAGCCCAGTGGAGTACAGTGTCCTGCATTCTGCTTTCTATTTTCGTGTAAGTCAGGTCCCCCTGGTGTCTCAGGTAACACTGTGAGCTGATTGGTAATTATTGTCATAGTGACCAGAATACATGGTGAATGTTCACAAAAGGCAGCTCTTTGTTTTGAGGGATCAGGTTCACGTTTTCTCAGTGGTTTTAAGACAACTAACACATTTATGTAAGATACCATTTTTTATGATAAAAAAGTTAATTAGAGACTATTTTCTTTATTGGCAGACTATGTTTAAATCAACTCATCTTTGTACCCTTAACCATAACTTCAGGGAAGTTTTCTGACCTTAGACCTTCATTTAGAGGGTTTCCATCATTCAAAAGGTTTCCATATTCAAAATATATATGTCATAAATATATCAATATTTGTTATGTGTGCATGTTTCTATTTTGTCAAGAGTAAGGCAACCTTGATTTTTTTCCACATTTTTCGTGTTACTATTAGCTGTACAAGAGAACTGTATAAGGGTAATATGAAGAGAGATGAGAACAAAAGGCTACTGCTTGCTATAAGGATCCTGGGGAGGTATCTAATACTATTGCAGCTGTCTGTAGCTTCAGTTTCTAGGCAGCTGGAGGGCTTCTTACACCTGGGGACTTGCCTTGGCCAATCACTGGAATATAAGAGTGGGATATTTGGATGAATAGAATTCCACTAGGAAATGGTGTGATGGTGAAGATTCGTTGTGCGGATATATTTACAGCCACTGTATCACCTACAGGCCCATGCAGAGCGAGGGGTTTGGGGTCTCTGAGCCCTGCAGAAACATGCAGTGAGTGGCAATCCCAGCAGATATCCTTCTGCTCTAAATAGCTGGAGAACTCTTGTCAGAGGGAACAGACAGCAGATGACTGGCCTGCAGTCACTCAGCAGGTTAGTGGCTGGGTTTCTTGGCTAGCAGACCTGTTTTGTCTTAACTAAATCTCTGGGCAGAATTTTTTCTCTGCAGTTTTTGAGGAGAAAAATAAACTGAGATCCCAGATACAAAGTTTGTCAGACAGTCAGCCTACAAAATTAATTCAAAACAACCATAGTATTTTTTAAGTCAGCATTGTTGTTCAAGTTGAATTAATACTACACTTGGAAGGATGCACTTGTCACAAGTCTGTAATGTGTCCCTATACATCTACACCAAAGTCTAGCATGAGGTTCTGTGTTAGAATAGCCTTGTGAAGTAATATTAGGTATTAGTTTTGCATAATAATTCTGAACTAGTTGGAAATCATCACCAGACATCTCTTTCTTGAATGATGTCCCCTTTTGTAGTGACAACCAGAATAAGTTTGCCACCTTACTCTCCTGGAAGTCCCTCATGTTCTTATCTTTATAGTGTAAAGACGAAATATAGGCAGCTAAGAAAAAATACTGAAGCAAGTGACTATTGTATTTAGCTCTCCTCTGAAGCAAAATCCTCAAGAAACTCTTTTGTGCCTATATGTGTTACTGTTTCCCTGGTCCAAAACATTAAATTCTACCATAGCCATGAGAGACCTGAAGTCAGAGGACTGCCAGAAATGAAGGATTTTGGTCAGGTATGAAATAAATGTTTTTGAAGAGGTAATTTTGAAAGAAAGCATTTGAGATGGGCAAAAGAGGCTATTTTAACAGAGAGTGAAGTCCACTCTCCTATATTACTGCTTTCAATCTTTAAATCACTTTGCAGCCATTGATACTGAGCAGCAGTGAAAAAGCACGTGGCTCCATTTCTACCTCTGTGCATTCATTAACAAAATCTGATAAATTGTTTAAGATCAATACTGATATTTGATTTGCCTCCTGATTTTGTGCCTCTGTAATGCTACCATGTTCAGTAAAGGAACACCTGCCTACCCTGGAAATCAAACCTTTAGTTTTGCTTTGTCTTCCACTTAGGGCTGTGACCTAATAATTACTAAGCAAAAGCAGAAGGATGCTGCTTGATTTTATTAAATGCCCATGCGATACATTTCTAGCAAATAATAAATCACTAAATGAGTCTTTTAGTCTATAAGAGGAAAAGTAACACTAATCCTGATGTATTTACTTGAACCTAGGCTGATTTCCAACTTTTGTCATAAGCAAGAGAAAAGTAGCCATTGGGAGCAAGACGTGCAAGACTGGAAGAAAACATGGCATGTTAATGAAATGTACTCAGCAGAGAGCCTATTACAGTATCTGTCCTCTCTCCTATGCCACTGCAGAGCTAAAAGTGATTGATAGTAACCTTGTAGTTACAGTACAATTTGCCTACAATTTTATCATTGCAGTCATGGCATTGATCTACAGTTAAGTGAGATAATTCCTGTGTGCTATCTTGCCAGTCTGCCAGGAGCAATGTACCAGTGGTATCTGTAAAATCACAAAAAAATGAATACCTGTTTGAATCCGCTGCTTAATATAGAAGTTTTAGATAGCTACATTATGAAATTGCTATAAAGAATATTTTTTAAGTTGGTAGGAGAAATTTGATGAGGACTACTTAAACCTAAAAATTTCTATCAGTAATACTGCTTTTCTCAGAAGAGTATTTGATAGCCCCTGCTTTTCTCCTTTCACCATATGAATGCAAACCATTTTTTCAGGGGAAAAACATACGAAACTTCATAACTGCAGTCTTACTTATATCAAGTTCTAAGACATTAGAAAATGTTTATGCAACAAACAATCTGCAAAAGTGTTAGACTATTACAAATATCGAAATAAGCTGGTTTAAAATACAAGACCCTTTATTTCTGCCTTTTTTGTTGTTTTGGGTTTTTTTGTTTGTTTGTTTGTTAAATCTCATAATACATGGTGGATCAAAAGTCAAGCTCTTGGAAATTTTACCGGAAAATTCCAGTGAAATCCTGGACTAGAAACCAGGCAGTTCAGTGAAAACTTTCTGAAACTTTCAAAGATATGTGTAAATCTTTCACCCGGTTTCTTCAAAAATGTTGTCTTTCACCTAACCCCCCAAACTTAGGATGAAACTTTTGGGATACAAACCCTCACAGACCACCTCCTGCAAAGGTTTGCTAAAACCAGTACATAGTTAAAACTCACTGACCTCAAAGAGCTCTACACTTTAAGCGTGGCTTCTTACTCCTCCCTGGATCTACCTCTCACTTGCATTAAAGCCTCTTTTTGCTATGGCAATGCAAAATGGGGCCTCAAAAAGGAGACAGTTACTGTCACAGGAGTTACGTTTCCCTGTTGCTAACATGCCAGTTATAGAGGTGGCCACATGGGCTAGGAGGAGTCACAAATTGCTAACCCTGTAAAGTCTGTCTCAAAAGGAGGTATTGGGGGTGCCCTCAGGTTGCCTATGACACAGCTTTTTAATTCACAGCAATTTTTTTTCCACAGTTTCAGTCAAGATTGCAAAATTTGAGACTTTATGTCTTAGAATAGTAAGTAATACTGAAGGGAAGGCTTTTGTTGGCAAGCAGGGTTGTGCCGTCCACAAACTGTTGCTACCTCACAGATGCTCTTTGATGATCCATGTGAAATTAATGAGAGAATTCAGTCCAGCTCCAGGTAGATTAGAGAATTTTCTCCCTAGAGCCATTTTCACATGCAGTGTCACCTGCTGTTGATCTTATTAGTTATCTAAGAAATCAAAATAAGTGTTGGGGGGTGAGGCTAACCTGAGATCCGCATGATTTTTGTAAGCTTTCAAATGTCACCAGGCACCCAGAAAGCATAGATGGATTTGTAAGTTTTGAAGTTTTCTACATCTAAGTAAATAGAAAACTATTAAACCACAGAATTAATGAAAACACACTGTACATTCTTCCTTTTTTCTTGTCAGTCTTTTCATATATCCACAAAGAAGCAAGTAAATAAATGATGCCAAGTTATTTTCTCATTTTTTTGTTTGAATTTTGGTAGCACCCACAATACATTAAAGACTGTCTCTATACAGTTTCTTCCCTGAATACTTTTTTGTTTAAGACATACTAGATTTATATATCTGATAGATTATTCAGCTTCCTTTATGCCAAAAAATACGCATAGCTGTAGAAAACACTGTTTCCAAGGTCCTGACTTTGCCAACTGTTAGGCTTGTTCAATACCACACTGAGATTTTCCACTTGCCAAGTGGGATTGTTCACCATAGTAAACTTCAGTATGTGTGAATGTGTTGGCCTCTAAGGCTCTGCTCTTGCAGTTAAACATGTGCATAGCAATACTCACACAAGGATGCACACTCATTGTAACAGACTAATTTACTCCAGCTGATAAGATATTTTTCTTGCATTAATCTGTTTCTCACTGGGTCAAGAACACAACAATAGCCGAAACCAGCCAAATTATTTTGAGAATTTGTGTTGCTTTTATTAAACTCTCAACAAGCCATTTTTCAACCAGCTTGAAACAAGTACCAGCGACTTCTGACACCACCTGTGACTTGGCCAGGCTCATTTCAGGCTTTCCATTTTGTTTCAGCTTGGACAACTTCATTTCTGCCACATACCTCTTTATTTGCATGATCTACAGCAGTCTTGATATGCTCATGGTGGCTTGCAGAAGGCACTGGTTGGAGGTAACCTTGTTTTCCCACAGTTGGAATATTTTTGCATCTGCTCAGTGCCATGCCCCTATACAGCACTGTACTTCCACAATCTATGTTTTTGGTGAAATCAAAGAAAATAACAGCTCTGGGGAGATAAATGTCTTCTCACATCTGGCTGTGGTGAGTCTTTCTTCACAGGCCTGCTGTGCCAGACAGTTTCCTGAGGCAGCAATGGCTAACTCCTGGCACTGCAGCCAAGAGCCTCTTCCTCTTATGCCTGCCACCATTTTGCAAAACAGATGAAGGAAATGAGAGAAGGTTGGAGATCAGCAGTCATTTCAGCTGGAATTTCAAAGGAAAAAAAGTCCTGCTGCTGGCAACGCTGCCAGTTTGATTAGACATGCTCACCCTTTTGCTTCTGGAGCCAAAGCACGAGGGCCAAGTTCATAGATCTGGGAGACCAGCCTGCAATGTTGCTTGCAAACTTTGCTGCAACGTAGGGCATAAAAACTACACTGATAATCTGACACGTAACACATATCATTGAGGGAAGGCCTAGTGTGCATGTTTGGACCACTTACTGTCAGTAAGTATAAGAAAGTTGTCTTTCTTGTGCACTAAATAGGACTGCCAATATTACTGCTAAAGAGTGGCATAAGATTCATGTGATAATAATCTCTTTTAAAACCTTCTGTGATCTTGTATTTCCACCTCCTGGACCCACCTGACCATCTGAATGTTGAGCATGGAACCTCAGGAGAAGACAGCATTATATTTTAAAGGCTAGCTGCTGAATCGAGAAGCAAATAAATACTTAAACTTGGCTCAAAGACTGAATGATATGAAATTGTAGGCTGCAGAGATAAAACCTTTTCTAAATTCCCAAGGTAATTCAGTGGACTAAGGAAACCAAAGCAGTCCTATTGTTGAAACTCATGAGAGTTACACAGCTCTTTACCCTTGTCAGTACTTTGAAGTATTGTCCACCAAGCAAGTATTTATTTGCTCGAAGAATGTTCTATCTGGTGTATATATGTGGTCACTGTGGCAAAGCACTCTGAAAATGTATGTGGATACACTGACAGGTCAGAATGTAACAGCTGTGTGTGTGCCTAGACATAGGATACAGCAGAGCATGCCAACAGCTCTTTAATGCATTAGTCAGCTGCAGCGGTGCTTAAAACTCCAATGTGGATGTCTTCTTGGGTTTTGTAAATGTAGTACAGGAATTATTTACTTCATTATTTTGGTTAGGAAATGCAGATATTTACCTCTTAGACTGTATTCTGCACATAGAGTCTTCCAGAAAAATATTAAACAAGCGGTTATAAGACCTAGTTTAGTATGTTGAAACTACCTGCAAAGTTCAGACACTATTTCATGAAGACGTACACATGCAGAACATGAATGAATATGAGCAGGGGATAAGCAACATCCACTTTCAAGATTGCACCATCATCAGTGTCATCTACAGAATGGTGGAACTAGCAACCAAGATTTTATCAGGATATCTTTGGTTTTATGAAAAAATGCATATTTAACATGGATGAAATTTCATGATCTCCTTTTGAGCTACAACACTCAATGAAGAGATGGGAAAACAAATCTTTAGTGAGATTAATGAAATCCATATTCTCCCATTTTTAACCCAAGAAAGCCAACCACTATTATACCTAAAGTATAATTCTATAATGAAGAAATTGTCCCATATTAAAAAGAGAAAAACAGTGAAAGGAGACCTATTTGTCAAGCATGATATCTGACTGAGAATAAAATCTGCCTTAAAGATCTAAAAATTACCTAAATATTTAAATACCTTAGAAGACTTTATCACAGACTTTTCTGTGTCTTACAAAAATAAACCACAGGTGTTCACTCATCTTTTTAATAGCATCCCAAATAAATGGAACATATTGAGAATGAGTAACTACTGTCTCCAGATTAGTTCCTTTGGGAGCAACAGGAATGAGTGTCAAGATACCATCACAATCAAGCAAGAGAAGAAAACATCTAATTGCCACATAACTCCTGTGAAGAAAATACAGGAGGCAAGGCACAGGGGTGTTTGCTGGAAGAAGCCTGTGGTATGACACATCCATCTCTGTCCTTTGGACAAACTCATAATGCACTAATATGAACACGTATGGGACGGCCTTGACTTCCATAACATAAAGTAAAATGGCTGAATATGAACCTTCTTCTGCTATTCGACATTTTTTAGTGTATGAGGGAAGTACCATCATCACTGTTTTCCATGCTTATTAGGATGACTTTTCAGTTGTTATTCTGAAAGCCAAGAAATAATGGGTTGAGATTTGTGCAGATCCTCTCTTCTCACTTATCTCTTTTTGAATGGGCTTAAAAGGCTTTCCTTATAAATGCCACTGAGGCATAGCTCTGAACATTGTTGGAGTGCCAGGTCTGTCCTACAAACCCAGCTCTCTGGAGAGAACTTAGAAAGGGAGTGGATTTAACAAAAGCAATGGAAAACAGTTATGAGCAGAGGAGGATATTTAATTCTCATTCTCACAGCTTGCTATTGAGGCAGATCAGGCTACAGCCTGGCTCTGAAGTGAGCTGGTTATCAGGGCCTGCTGTTTGCCATAGAGATAACCCAGGGAGATCTCTCAGACCTCCAGTAGCTCCAGTGCCCAGGAGGGAGGGTGGTTCAGCATGGGGGGCAGGAAGCAGAAGTGGGCACATCGCATTACAGAGTTTCATTTTGATACTGGGGAGCAAACGCCCTTGAAAGCCTTTCCACCTCTTACTTTTTGTTCCCTGTAGTGAACTGAGGAAATCAAAATCTAAAATGCCAACAGACAGAAACAGACCAAAAAGTCTCCTTTTAATAGTTTTGATAAGTACTTGTAATTAGAAGTGAATTTTTTTCAGGGGGTGAGCACTTCCCAATTTGCCAGAAGTTCCAGGATGTGAACATCCTTTCTGATGAGGAAAAATCCAGATCCTCTACAGGACATGGTTCAATGTTACCAACAAATCAAAATCCCCTGTGACTTAGCCAGGTTTGCTAACTACCAATATGCAGCTTAACACAACTGCTAGGGAATTCATTTTCAGAGCTTTGAAATTATGTTGGAGAAAAAAGAATAAAAAGGGAATTGAAAATGGGGCAGAATAGTTTCTTTCTGACAAAACAGGCTGGCTTCTAGTGGGCAAACTAAAATATTTATATACTCATATTTTTATATACATTTTTATGTGCATATGTGTGCAAGAAGGCAAAATTTTCTTGAAGGAATCGAAACATTGCAGAAATACCTGTTAGAATAGAAATGCATTTTACTAATAAAATAACCCATTTTCTTTTCACTCCTGCTGTTACATTTCCTGCTGTGGCCTGGAAACTGGATGATTTTGAAAAACAAGAAGCCTGATGCTGGACTCGGCCATGACTGAGTAAATCCAGAATAATGCTTTCAAACTACAGGGAGTTACTCCAGATTTACAGTTTCTGAGGTCCGAGTCCAGTCTGAAGTATTTAATTCCTACCAACACAGTGCCCTGCTGCTTTCCTGAGGCTGCTGTCTGCCACGCACAGCATTTTCTGTCATGCAGTAAGAGGAAGCACAGTGTGAGCTCTGCAGCTGGACTTGCAGACTTATGCTAGGAAAGGCAGCACAGCAGTAAGAATTGAAAACAATTTATTTTAAAAATCTTGCCCCCCTACTCCTTCCCTTCCCCAGTCTCTGCAGGACCACAATTAGAGGAAATGGGGCAGGATACATTCAGATTAAGGGGAGCCCAAACAAGGCTGGAAGAAGATCAGGAGTTCAAGGGGAGACTGAGCAGATACTTGGAAGAGAGACTCTTTAAGGGTTACTAATAGACAAACCACATCAAACTCAGGAAATTCCCCGAGCTGAAAATAATAAAAGGCTGAGAGTGTATTTCAATATAGCAGGTCACCTTGCTCAGTTCTCACTCTTCCTTGCTGTCTGCATAAGGCAACGGTGAAGAAAAAACACTGTGTGAGATGCATTTTGACCTGAACTAGTATGGTTTTTATTTCATTTTTTAGGGACAGAGAAGATCTGAGGACTCAGAGAGAGACAGCTGAGACAACGGTGCCATGAGGGCTGCCTCATTTGAGGTTCCGTGTCAGGAGTTACAGGAAATTTCATTCTTCTTTTCATTTAGTTTCAATTCAATTTTTCAGCACACTAAACTGCACTTATGTTCACATCAGCTTCAGCATTCAGATTTCATTCTGTTGAGTAGATTCCATCTGCAGTTTGGCAAACCTGCAGGTAATTAGCTCTCCCTTGTAATTATATTTCAAGTTAATGTCCTATTAAAGATAAATGAGAAGAATTCGCATCTCCTGCTTAAGTGGTGATTGCACAAAATGCAACATTTCATAGTCGTTGAACAAACAAGCACTTCCATTTGCCAAGGTGAGGTGCATTTGTAATATAGAAGCAGATCTCAGTAATTTACTTCTTCAGGTGTACACTTTTTTTCTCCCAAGAACTTCAGTGCTGAGTGGGTGAGTAGCCCAGGAGAAGAGCAAAGCCTCCTTGGGGTTAAGACAGCGGACTCGCCAGGAAACTATGGGGTCCTCTTTTTGCTTTCTTTCACAGTTGCCATGAGTGCCATGGAAACCAGGATTTTCACAGGTTGCTACTAATGGTGTTTCATTGCCCAATCTGAAACAGTCCAGGCCTAATTTCTTTAGCTGAGAGCTCACAAGTGTGGCTGCAGTTGCTGTGCCTGCTGGCAGTGAAGGCAGAGTGGTGAAGAGTCAGTGTGTATGGAAAGGTGACAGCTTGTGGCACCTCCCTGGCTCCTACCCACTTTTTGAATCTATGTAGAAAAAAGCACATTTCAATTTGCCAGCATGTAAAATGCAGAAAACAGTATTTACCTTTCACTGCATACTGTGCTGAAGAAAGAAAGTGCTGTTTAAGACTAAGTACTCGGAAAAAAATCCAAGCCTTAAGATAAAGACATAGCTGCAAAAATAAATGCAATATTATTATCACCCACATTATAGTAAAGATGAAAAAACTGCTCTTTGCTCCAAGGCACTGAGGATCAAGCACTCCCACCTTTATGCATTTATCAGGCAGAGAAGAGGGGAGAGATGGAGCTGGGAAGGCAAAATGCAGATATGCACTTTGCATTTGAACTATTGCTTAAAGATTTTCAAATACCCTTTTTGATTTGTAACACCAAGAGCTGAAGGTGTAAGCCTCGTGATTTTGAGCTGGCTAATAGGGCATTGTTTCATCCCAGGCCACTCATGGGTGCACAACATCATTTTCTGTTCTCTTTTGCTTGTACACACACAGAGCAGGAAAAAATTGTCTGGGAAAAGAGGCTGACAGCTTCAGTTACCCAGAGACATAAAAGACCCTTTGGTAGCAAAACTTCATTTTAAAGTCTCTTGAGACGTAAATTGTCTTATTCTGGGATAGATTTTGGGAAAGAAAAAGATCTCATTCAACAAATGATTAAACGAGTACTGTGAGCAGTGAATGAGTACATGAAAGTCATTGGACTAAGAACAAAAAGCTTTGGGCTCTGAATTTCTGGAGCAAGCAAAGAATTTTAGTAGAATGAAATATCAGTACACTCTTGTGTGATTTTTATTGATGACTTAATGCAATTTATTTTGTCTCAGTCAGCTGTAGAAAATTTACCTGAACTGTGGGAACTGTCGGTAAAGAGTGGCACTATTTCATTAGCTCGTTAAAGCCCTCCCAACATTTCCTATAAAAGCATGGACAATTCATGCACAACAGCTCTTCTTTAAAGGCCGTTCTATCGGCTGGATCCCTTTTTTCCGTCTGTTCGCTACTCCCCCTGCAATTAATGAAACCTCATCCTGCTAAATTACAAGATTTTAACATTTCGCCATATTTCATCCCCCCAAAAATCATCAAATCCGATCAGGCATATTTTCTTTCTGCCTAGTCCCAGACAGAACCACGGAATTTGCTGTGCTTGTCGTTTTAAACAGGCGGAAAGGGGGTGAACCAGAAGGAGAATCTTTGTCAGAGGAGAGTTCGGATGCCAGGTCTTCCTTGTGTTGCCGCGGCAGCCCCGATCCGGCGGGAGCGCCCGGCGGAGCGGCGGGATGCGGCGGCGGACGGAGCCCCCTAGCGGTGCCCGCCGCCCGCTGCCCCGTTTATTCCTTTTAGTCGGTATGTCAGGGGAATCCCAGCTCGCGGACAAACTGCGTGTCGGGCAGGGCTCGGTGCCGCTGATTTTTCCAAGACCTTTCGGTTTGGTACATTATTTTTGTAGAAATGGACCCGGCTAGAACATGGCTCTCTGCTCTGGTTTGTTTTGGTTTTAAATACAAATATTCTTATTCAAGCCCTGAACAAGGATTAACTAATACTGTCCCTACTGTTAGGAAAACACCACTTTTTAAATACGGTGTTTGAACCCTTAGAATGAGCCTACAGCAGCATCTGCCTGTGACCGAGCATGACTTTATTTATAATCTCACCCTTTTTAACTTTGGGAAAAGAACCAGGAGCAAGCTGGTCTAGTGGAAGGTGTCCCTGTCTGTGGCAGTGGAGATGCAACAAGATGATCTTTAAGGGCCTTTCCAACCCAAACTATTCTATGATTCTATGATAAAACCCATACTGCTGACAATGAAATTCAAATTAATGGTGTTCTTGTTGGTATGTACAGAAAGTACCTTGTGAGGAAGAAACCTATCAAGTGCTTGAACCTGGATCAAAGAAACCTAATGTGATCACATGTTCTGTGTCTCTTTTAGGCAGAGAAGAACTCACAAACTAATGTAATTTTGTTCCTGTCTTTGAGATGATATAACCTTGACCCTTTCTTTGTCAAAAATAGCTCATCTGCAGTTTATAGTACCTTATGAGTCCTGCAGGCAAATAATAATTCTCCAAAGTGCTCTTGTCCTGTATGTTAATAAGGCTAAATGAGGATCCTTTTTATTGCCCATGGCCTTTCTGAAGTATCTTCTAACTAGCTCTTCTCCTTTTCCACACTCCAGTGGACTGTGGAAAATGAAGACTTGATATCATGTACTGGAATCAGTGCAATGGAGAAAACCATTAAAATTCTTTGCTACAAAATCATAGACCCTTGTCAGTACCCTTTGCTATGGGTACACTGTGCCCTTGCAAAAATTACCTTGATGTGCAAGATAAGTTGGCTTGCCAATAGATCATGCAAGAAGGCTACCTTGGGATACAAATGAGTAATAATCTAAAGGTAATTGTTTCTTTTCAAGTGGAATAAATCAATCCTGTCTGCCGTAATAATACAGATTTTGAGAGGTGTCAGCAATTTGCATGCGTGTGTTCCCATTATTCAAATTTGTCTTTCCCATCTGTTAGGTGGGAGCACCGATTCCTACTTCTAGTCATGCAGTGGATGAAATATATTTTCACAGAATCATAGAATGGTTTGGGTTGGAAGGGACTTAGAGATCATCTGGTTCCAACTCCGCTACCATGGTCAGGGACACCTTCCACTAGACCAGCTTGCTCAAAGACTCATCCCACTTGGCCTTGAACCCATCACTTCTCTGTGCCAGTGCCTCACCACCCTCACAGTAAAGAATTTCTTCCTAATATCTAATCTACTTCCTACTTTCAGTTTAAAACTATGCCCCCCTTGTCCTATCACTACAGTACCTAATAGAGTTCCTTCTTATCTTTACTGTAGGCCCCCTTTAGGTACTGGAAGGCCACTATAAGGTCTCCCCAGAGCCTTCTTCAGGCTGAACAACTCCAGCTCCCTCAGTCTGTTTTCATAGGAGAGGTGCTCCAGATCATGTTTGCAGCCATCCTCTGGACCCACTCCAACAGATCCATGTCCTTGTTATGTTGGGGTCCTCAGAGCAGAGGGACAGAATCACCTAATGATGAACATTGGTGTAAATCTGATCAATGAAGTTACTCTAGAATGTAGTTACTCCAGAATGTATTTACTCCAGTTTATGTTTTTGCAAACTGAAAAACTATTCGGATCTGTGTTTCAGGATGGTCTGAGGTTCTGATTGTGATAGCGTTTACACCGGTTGATATGATATGGGAATCGAAATCTGTAATTCTTCTCTAGTTCACTGTAGTTCCAAACTGCCCCTGCAGAAACTCATGCAGTTGAAGCAAAATTATATAAGTAGGTTGTAATTCTGCTCAGAAATTCATGAAGTCTTCTCTATAAATCAGCAACTATGAATAACCTTAGATTGACATGACTCTTTCACAATTTCCTTAAAATGTTCTCTAAAATATTGAAAACTAAATCTTCTTTCAGTCTGGTTTGGGCTTTCCCATGAATAAAGTGCTGTGTGACTCTTGCAGAATCATCATATACAGCTTTTGGGGATCAACTGTCTTTCTTGTTTGTGTTTTGACTGTGAAATCATTCCTCACACTTTCATTCTATGTATACAGCTTTTTTTTCTGGCAGAAAGGTGCATCCAGCAATTAAGCATTTTGCAGATAAATATATCCATGCGGTATATGCCAAAGCAAAAAATATGTATCTAGAGCTTTGGCTTGGGTTTGTGCAAGCAGTAGACAGTGCCACTCCAAGCTGTCTTTAAAGACTGCAGTAAAAGGTTTATGATCTGTATTTACTAGCGTGGGTGACTTGTAATAAATGTACTCCAATGGTGTAGTGCCATGTCCAGCACAGATTACTCCAACAAATGAGTACTCCTCTTCACTAGAGTCATTTGTAATCATGTAACAGTTTGACTTTCTGTCTGGAAAAGCATAGTTTTGTCACACTGGTTTATGCCACTACATCTCTCACAGCATTTTCAGAGACCATGACAGCTGTTGGTTTCGTATTTACTCCCACATTATTCTGTACTTTAAACAAATGTTTCTCCTTCTTTACTCTGAATGTTCTAGATGCTGTTGAGGCTTTGTTTCCTTAAAAAAAACCAACCAAACAATAATGTGTATTATGAATACGTGTATTATTTTCTTTTTTTTTGTAAACGGATTTAACAGCCTGTTTTCTTACTTGCTGTAAGAGCTTCTCTTTCTTCTGTTCTATCTCAGAGGTTACAATAATTTTGCTGGGCAGCTCCAGAGTTGATAATTGTTTTTTTGTTGTTTGTTTGTTCTGTGTTTTTGTTATTGGGTGGTGGTGGTGGTGTTTATGGATAGTTTTTTGTAAGAACTTCTGTGCTATTTTATGGGCTTACTGAGTAGTTGTGACCAAATACTGCTGTCTGATGTATGTGTGGAATATGGATTGCCTTCAGTAGCTTTGGGTTGTATCTTGCAAAGGAGCAGGAATTTCCAGTCATGTAACCATCCTGGGTTACAATTCGGTTCCTGTAAGAAGAAAGCTTAAATAGATCAGAAATTCTTCAACCCGAGGAAGAGACAGTTCAAGAAAAAAGAGTAAAAACCTGAATGCAGGGAGAAAATTAATAGAGAGGGATTACAGCAACAGCATGAAATTATGAGGTGGGGCAGCAAAAAAACCCCACAACGCAAAGTAAATTTCAATGCAGAAGTAAATTCTGGAACTCCTTGCCACATGATATTGATAACAGAAATGTAAATGAGTTGAAGAAAACAATTAGACACAGTAATGAAAGAAATATTCATATGGAAACAATTGTTGATATCCCAATTTTTTAAGTGAGAGGAGAACACACCTTGGAGCTATGAGAAGAAGATGATTGCCTACACTTATATTGCAGGGGAAACTGGCATTTTGGGAACAGGTTTTGCACAACTGGGACTGTAGATAGGGAAAGCATTACTATTTGTGCAGTGCCATTCATAAAATTAAGAACTACTGTCAGATTTCACTGCTTCTGCAGAGAGGCAGAGGGAAGCCTTGCCTGCAGAAGAGAGCTCACATACACACACACACACATACATGTAGTGCATTAAACTTCTTCAGGTAATCAAGGGAAATTAATTCAAACCATTTAGTCCGAAAGTCAGTTTGCTACTGCAGTGTTTTCAGTTTGAGCACCTTCGGTAAACTGCACTCGCTTACAGCTTCTGCAGAATGTTGACACTTCTGTTCTTACTAAAATGATACATCTCTGCCTCTTTAGGTCTCACCTTAGCACCCACACTTTTTTGTATCCTGTTTGACATAACACCTCCTATTTCCTGAGAGGAACTGTGTACGTTTAGACTACCTTACCTTTACGGCTTTGTGCTTTGTCTCCTGAGTTGTTCCTGGACAATGAGCAAGCCTAGAGATGTAGCAGGCAGTGCTTCGCCACTGGGGTAAAATTTTTAGTTCATGGACGTGTTGCTGTTGGTTGTATTTTCCAGATGCTGAGATTTGGTGTTTCCTCATGAGTAGTCTCTTATAACAAGTGACTGTAGTTCTGATCATGAGTTTTTAATTGAATTAGTGTTTCTTCTGGCAGTAACTACTGAAAACCATGGCTGATATCTAAATTAGTGGAGGGGCCTCTGGTGGTCTAGTGGTTAGGGTGCAGGACTCTCACCGCTGCGACCCGGGTTCGATTCCCAGCCCCCCAGGCAGATGGAGCTCGTCAGCCTTGTAAGGCAATCCATCTAAGAGAAGGTCACTCTAAACAAACCTACGTCCTGGGGACCTCACTGCCACTGTCCAAGCTTGCTTGGCCCCGGCAGATGAACCTCAGGATTAAAGGTTGGGCTCAGTTCAGCGCACGCCGTGTCTCACCTAAAAAATCCACTGCGCAGGCTCGAAGGGTCAATGACCTTTCCCAAATCTTTGCTCGCGAAGACTGGCCATTATTAAATTAGTGGAATAATAACTGCATAGATGAAAACCCTGTGCTGTTAAGTACACCAAGTATTTGAAAGACAACTGTAAGACTTCACTCTTACATAGTTTAAAAAAAAAATCTTATCTCTATGGGTCTCTAATATAATTGTTATCTATAGTGCTATTAAGGATGTTAAAAAGGCTATCAGATTTCAGCATAAAGTGATGTGACAGTTCACTCTCCGTAATTATATTAGTTTTTAAATATTTGAATTCTGCATATTTTAATTGGTTTGCAAGGTGCCCCAGGTAACTATTGTTTCACAGCATGTGGTTTTACTGAGGAATTATAAGATTAGCACAAATTTCAGCTACATTTTTCCAGATGAGAGGATCTTTCTATTTTGATTCCAAGACTTGTTTTTAGTTAGTTAAGGCAATACAAAAATAAATAAACTCAACATACTTATTCATCATATTGATTGCTAGTATTAATATGTTAAATAAGGTGCTGACTAGAAAATAAAAGAATTTATAATTTTTAAAAAAATCTTGTTTTTTCTTTGTTTAACGTGTGCTATTTAAATTAAGGATCCATTTTCACCTGAAAGCTGATTACTAAGTGAAAGTTTTCTGTGTGTTAAGTATGCCAAATAACTTGAACATAGAAATAATCGGCCTGTAAATAATAAAGTTACCCTACTCTGCCCAAGACCTTTCATTTGTGATAAACAAGTATGACTGATACAAAGGATGGGACTAGTTTAGTGGCAGCTCTGAAACATGGTTATTCAAGCATTTATTTTCCCCAAGCAGAAGGTGGACATTTCTCAATAACTATCTGTAAAGTGTGTGTGTTAGGGAAGGTTTAGGTTGGATATCAGAAAAAGGTTCTTCACCCAGAGAGTGTTTGGGCACTGGAACAGGCTCCTCAGGGAAGTCGCCACAGCACCAAACCTGACAGAGCTTGAGAAGTGTTTGGACAATGCTCTCAGGCACATGGTATGATTCCTGGGGATGGTCCTATGAGTTGGACTCAATGATTCTTGTAGTTTCCTTCCAACACAGCATATTCTATGATTCTGGGATTTGTTTTATTGGGACAGTCCGACAACAAACAGGTGGTGCATACAGGCATGTTTAGGTGCAGATGATCAAGAAAAGAACTGGAGATGAAAGAAAGGTCATGCCATGCTGGTGAAAGAAAGTTAAAGATCCTGTAGCCTCAGTGAAGCTATTCCATAACGCACCAGCCGAGCATGATCCCAGTTTGAACAGTGCCATTTCCATTGGGTTAATTCTCTGCTGTGAAGAACTTATTCTGATGTTTCTGTCCTCTTTGCAAAATATTGCTTAGCTGAATTTATTTTTGTACAAGTCCTTGAGGTTTTTTTTAATTATTACATCACTGCTTAAAGCTTTGCTTGGCCTCAGTGGCAGTTTTGCAATCAAGGAGAGCACTGTCAAGCGTTGTAGAGCCTGTAGTGCACAAACATGCATTGAATACTGTAACTCAACTGCCCCCTGCAGATTCAGCTGGCAGTATTGCTTTTAGAAAATAGAGAAAAGTACCATAGATTCCTCTAACTGAAAAATGAGGGTCTTCCACTTACGCAATATCGTGACCCACCCACTGAGGAAAATCATCCCTATGTGTTACACGTTTCATCCTCGTCTGGTCTTCTTAATATACTCTATCAAATTTTCTATTTCAATTACCTGTGACTTTCTTGTTGCTAGATAATATCTTTTTTTCAGAAAGGGCAGATTGTCATAAAATGTGGGCTTGTGTTGTGCCTTCACAAATTGTGGGTTGATTCTGAAAAGATCAGATACTATTACTGTATGGCTACTGTCAATTTTACCAACATGACCTTATCTCTCTGAATAGGATGGGCTTTGTCATTGCTGAGGAAAAATCTACATTTGATTTTGAATGGAAAGTATATACTGATTATTTCTTAAAATATATACTCTCTGGTATAATGATCGCAATTGGTTTGTACCTATACTGCCACTTCACCAAAGATACACCTTTTGACACTTTAATTGACTGTTATTTACACAGCAAAAAATAGGTATTTGACTGAAAGTATTTATGACATAAATAACTCTGAATTAAAAATAAAACAAACAACGGAATTATGGAAATGTACGTATCAAACCTGAATTTCAAGGGATGCAAATATTGCAACCATATAACTTATTTTCTGCAATGTAGTAAAACTATAATTAATTACTCCATAATTGTCTGTTCCCATCATCCATCTATACTTACTATGCTATGAATGCTACTGGGTAAATGGAATTGAAATGTCAGACTTTATATGAATTTGTGATGTAATATCTAACAGAACACATTAAATGAACAATTGATACAATAAAAATAGTTAATCAGAAAGTAATCTGTGTCAGCCAAAAGGATAGATAAACCTCCTGTTGTTTGTGTGACTCCATATAGCCAAAAAAAACCCAAAACACAACAAAAAAAAGAAAGACTGAATATAAGTTTTAGAGGTAATTTCTTCACCTAGAGTGCCTTCTGGTCATGTTATTTTGTGATGTACATGCCTCAAAGACAAGCATTGTGGTAAATGTGATCCACGACTTTGACAAACAGATCTGTGGTTAAAACTCACAGAAGCAACTCAAAGGATGTTGCGCTTACATGTCACATCTCTGAACGCATCAGTTAGGAATAACAATTTACATGTAAAGTTAATGTACTCTTCTGTTTCAGAAATTTTGTGTAGATACCATGAAGAAATTGTGCTCAAGTCAAGCTGCTGATGTTTCGGAATTGCAAGTTAGTTGTCAAAATGATTTGGTGCATTGTGAGAATAAGGACAAGACTGGGAAAGCTCCACTAGTGGAACCTACTATGATTAAAGGTCAGTTAAACCTTATGGTTTGAACTATTAATATAACAAAGCTTAACCCCAGCCCTGATGAAAGATTGACATACAGGAGTATCTTGTGTTATTTCACTTGGAATCTGTGGCTTAGTCAAAAGGGATGAAAAGTGAACATTTCTGTTCTTCCTCCATAAATGCCATAAGGCAAATTCATCCAAGCTCTCAACAGCAGCATGGTATTAAACTCTGTTTGACACTCCAGCATGAATATTCAGTGGGTTTGAGGAACAGACGTTTGGAAAAGATGTGCTTTCCTTTAGCTTTAGGGTGATGCTTACACATAATCTGTTAGAAAAGAATACCTATCCCAAAAGGTTTTAAGATGAACAACATTTTGCATAAAGATATGAGGATGTCTTCAACTCACATTTTTGTATTTTGAAGAAAAAATAATATTGAGCAAATTGCTTGACTGATAATGGGTTTTAAAGTCACCATTTGTTTGCATTTCCCATATTTTTTGATAGATAGTTAATTTTTCTACTTATCTTTCAAGTTTTTCCTTTTGCAGAAAGGAACCGTACTGAAGTTGAGAAGCAAGATGACAAGAGGACAAATCCAAATTATATTTATTATATAGATATAATAACTTTGCAGTTAATAGAAAAAAATATTTCATTACTCTGTCAGTCACAGGTTATATCTGAAATACAATCATATCACATTAATTACAACACTGGAACATTTGGAAGACTAAAGCACAAATACTAATCCTCACAGCATTTGTTAACTGATAATTGATATTGATATAAGAACCTCCCATAAGATTTCTCTTTATTTTCTTGTCATTCAGTGTGTCAGACTCTTAAAAAGGATTGTCTATTTGAAACTATGTATATTGAAACTTCTAAAAGCAATATAATTTTTATAGAGAAGAATTACAGTGTCATGCTGAATATTCATTAATCCTTATTGCTGTGGAAGTTGATTATTTGAGGACTGATTTTTGAAAGCGCCATGGTTTCACGCCAGCTGGCAACCAAGCAGCCACCCGCTCACTCCCCCCAGTGGGATCGGGAACAAAATTGGAAGGGTAAAAGCTAGAAAACTCATGGGTTGAGGTTAAGACAGTTTAATAGGGAAAGCAAAAGCAACATACACAAACAAAGAAAACCAAATAATCATCAGGCAGGTGTTCAGCCATCTCCAGGAGAGCAGAGCCCCATCACGCATAACCTTTACTTGGGAAAACAAACACCATCACTCCAAATGTCTCACCATTCTTCCTTCTTCCTCCCACTTTATATGCTTAGTATGATATCAGATGGTATGGAACTTCAGACTTTGGTCAGTTTGAATCACCTATCCTGACTGTGTCTCCTCCCAGTTTGCCATGCGCTCCCAACTTCCCTTGCCAGTGTGGCATTATAGAAGCAGAAGAGGCCTTGGCTCTGTGTAAGCACTGCTCAGCAATAGCAAAAACATCTCTATATTATCAACCCTGTGTTCAGCACAAATCCAAAACATAGCCCCATAGAGGCCACTATGAAGACAATTAATTCTACCCCAGCCAAAACCAGCACAGAAAGGTATTTTAATATCTGGCTGCTTTGAAATACAATTCCACATATGTTATTTTGTGACTTTGAACAATCTCCCTTCAGGCTTCATTTTGTCAATGTTTAATGAATTGATTAGATTTTGTAGGGGTAAATGGTGAAGCTTATATATTGGTAGCTACAAAGGACAGTATCTCTGTTTAAACCTCACCAAAAAAAAAAAAAAAAAAAGAGTACCAACATGGGTTAATGTGGTACTGATTTTTGTCAGGGGGACTACCTGCAAATCACTGAGGCTTGAGTTTGAAAACCGCTGTCCATGCTACAGGGATCAGTTGGATCACGTGCATGGGTTAATCTCTGTGGGGTGAGGCAGGCATGGGAAGCAGAGGGAACACACCTGAAGAAAACATGACCAAAGCTTCCTTACTGAAGTAAGCCAGACATAAAGCTTATGCTGAGGACACAGAAGTTAATGCTTGTGTAGGTGCTTTACTTCATAGGTCTAGACTCCTCACAGACATGGAAAGTCACACAGGCTAAAGTTTCAAAATGGCTTTACAGTCAAGATTCTTCAAATATTTTTCTAAACACAGCTGCTTGGTTCATGCAGTGAGAAGTGGAGTCGTTCAGTCACTTCCTATGTCTCTTACCTGCCCTAGAAAGAGGGCTGCCTCTGTCAGCCATGCTACCAGCAAAGTTTCTTCCTTCTCCTTCATGTTGCTTGTCAGCTAATGCAGTTAGTGGTTCTGGACACTAGAAAACAGACTTGGATTTTCTGCAACAGTTCATTATTTGGACCTTCTACTGAACATGTTTCAGCACTATGTTGAAACAAAACAATATTGCTGACTGTCTGAGCTGCCCTGCTCGAAGTCTGTCTGCCACCTCTCTCTATATTCACTCAGAGGCACTAGCATATAGTCTTTTGTCCACCCCATTAAGCCTTATTTATATGTCCTTGATAAACCTTTTTCAGACTCTTGAACAGCACTTGATTTTTATTGTAATTTTTCACTTTCTAGCAAAAGTCTATTTGTCCCAGCCAATTCTCCATTTGTTTTTAATTCTGAAACAATCTGATTGAGAAGAAAGCCTTTTCTAGAGGCTTTTTAAAGTTTGGAAATATCTTCTCTTAGCTATTCTTGCTCTATTTCCTTTGCTCCTCATTCCATCAAGATCCTAATGTTTGTTGTAACATCCCTTCTGAGAAAGCAGAGTTTACTTTCTGCTGGTTGAGATTCACATATCAACTGTCATGGTAGATTTCTGACTTAACTGTTCCTGTGTCCAGTAGACATATTTTTTTAAAAACTTAAAGTATCAGTCAGGCTCATTTTTTTCCTATCTATTCATTTCCCTGAGTTTATGACTAGAGACCTGTGCTTTGAAGGTAGCTTTGTGTGTATGACCAAGAGTATTAGAGAAAAGTGATGTTAGAACCGCTAAATGTTTGTGGGCCTCTGCTACTGCAAAGATTCACAGCACTTAACTTTTGCCTGCTAGCACAGTTCTTTGCCATGTATCTGATTCAAAAGCTCATCAGTCACGTCTCCTGCCTCCCTTATCATGAAAGTGGCCATTAGATAATTTGAAGTTCATCCTATATACTGTATTTTCTTAGACTACTCACGGAACACTAGATAAAGAATAACCTTTGTTACTGAAGGTTTCAAACAAACTCCTGGTACTTCAGTTCAGTACACACATAGAAAATCAAGAAGTAGTATCATAATGATTCTTTTTTTGCAAGACTAGGAAAATACTAGGAAATTGCCTTGGAATATATCCCTTTACAAACTCTGTCTGAATTGGAGCATAGTGTGTATTTGAGCAGGGCAGATTGAACCTTGTCCAAAGAACAGTGATGGATTGTACACTGACATACCCAAATTAAAGCTAAAGGTTTTTCTGAAAAATGTATGTTCGTATAGCCCAAAATTATTTGGCTTTATTCAAATAGGACTGTAGAATTATACAGGAGATTGGATTAGATGATAAAACAGTTCTTCCTGGCCAGCCAAGGGATCCCCATGAGTCCATTGTTGCATGCAGCAAGCTCGCCTGTTCCAGAGAGTATGCTCTGCTAATTCACAAGATAATGGATTTAGAAAATATGTCAAGACTAATAACACAGACTCACTCCTGTGGGTTTTGAGTGGGAGGAAATGCACCATTCACTGACTAATCTTTAAACTTCTACTGATGAATGTTAAGCCACCCTCCAAAGCACCAACCTATTTCAAATTCCTAATAAGGATATTGAATATGTACTCTCAAAAAAAAAAACTAGTTACAGAGACAATTAGTTTTTCTTACCAAAGGCCAGATAGTTCTGAAAGGAAAAGCAACATGTTTTTCTTTCAGTTTTAAAGCCTCTATTGTCTTTCCTAGCGGAGTTCATGTTAATAAAGGTAGGAAAGGTTGAACCTTTTTCCTCTGTTGCAATTAAATCTCAATAGGCCACTAAAAATATTATTTTTTAATATTTGACTGAGTTTAAATCCATTAGAAATAGTAGCAATATCTGCAGGATAACTCTCAACAGAAATCTGCTGCATCAGCTTCTCTTTAACCTTGAAAGTTATTCTATGTGGAGTTTCTGAAACATTGCATAATCTTCTTGCTCATGGCTTAGTTTCTGGAATTGTTACAGTCTGCAGTAAAACAGTATTTATGTTGATTTTATTTATTGATGTTAGGATATTTTAGGGAAGGTATTTATTTATACTGTCTTTAGGCACTTAATTTAGGAGGCTAGTGGCCTTGAGAAAGAAAAAGAGAAATGGGCCTTCTGATTGTACTTTAGGATACACATATAATGTCTAATAAATTTGGCAGCAAAGATGGTTTAAGAAATTTTATCCCTGTGCTGTAACTTGCTGTCCCATTAGTTAAGACAATACATGAGGCTATGTCACTGCACTCTAAAACCAGTATTAAAATGAATTAAACATAGCAAACCCAAAAACTTAAAAAGCAAAACATAGAATTCTAAATTATTTTGAAAATAAGTTGCTCTTTCTTTTTGATGTCATCACAGAGATTTTGCATTAATGTTCTGAATTGGGTGCAGGGGATAAGCAATATGAATTAGGAATCCTTTACTCTATGCATGTGTGACAACTCTCTCCAGCTTCCACACTCAGCTCAGGCTTTGATTAGAGCAAACCTGTTATTAGATTCTTTGGCTCCTCTGGTCTTGTAACCATCTTAAAAAAAAAAAAAAAGACTCTTGGGTTTTGGGCTGTAAACACAAAACTTATTCTTGGCTGCCACATCTTCTGAGCTCAGTATAAAAAAAGGCAAGAAAATTGCTTAAAATACGGAGATCATCTAATTTCATAGGATGGTGAGTACATTTTAGTAAATTATATTTAAACATTTTCAGTCAGCTTTGCCCTTAACCAAACTCTAAGTTGCTGTACAGCAGGGGCAAGAAAGCATAGGCTTCCACATTTTACTGATTTATTAGATATGACTGGTTTTAATTGCAGTAATATGCAGAGGTTCCAGGCAGGAGCTCATGGATATGGTTGCAAAGAGGGGGTATCGCAGTGTTATATGTAGGTGTAACTAAAGGGTACATCATGTCAGTCCTCTCTCCCACTCTCTGGCAAGTTCTGCTCCTCCAGCCTCATGACGAGCAGCACTTCAGAGCCTGGGAAAGTGTGGTTCATGGTGCCCTGGGCCTTTTCCCTTATCCTCTTGCAGGAACGTGTGATGAGGCAAGAAATATGTGATTGTTTAAAACTTATGGCAACCATTTCTGATCTGCAAGAGCTGTTGATACACTGGAGATTTATTTCATACAAGGCAGTGGCACAACAGTGGAAATTAGATCTCAAAAAGTTCAATAAAACCATCAAGATAGACTAGAAAAAAAAACTGAGAAAGAAAAAAAATTAAAGGACAGTGAAAGAGGTGAACAGTTGTGTCTCTCAGGAAACTTAAGATTTTTTTAAGAAATTAAATTTAAGATTAAACTTTTCCAAACAATAGGTTAGTAGATTCCAGAGGGAGATAAACATTACCCGTACATGAATTGCAGCTCTACAGTTTATATGAAATATTTGGACTGTAGCACTTAACAGTTTTTAACGATACACTACATCATCACATGAAGCAACAGTTGATGGATATCAGCTCAAGGAACAATCCATTAGTTTTATGGGCTCAGATTCTGCTGTCACTGAACGACTTTCAGTAGCAGTCCCTAAGGAATTAGTTCTCATTAGCACTGAGGAGCATTAGAACCAGGCTCACAGCAAATAAAATGCTACTGTTCATAAAAACACTTTGGTTTATGCATATACCTTCAGTTCTGTGCATTTTCACTTATGTGATGCGCAGAAATAAAGATGTGGTTCTACCATGTTGAATTCATAATATCATTATGCAGAATATTTCACAATTACTTTTTTCAAGTTAGGCATAAATAAACAATAAATGCTATGTGGTTGAATGTTAATTTATGCACTGTAAATACTGATCTGAAATATTTACCATAGCTATAAAAATGTATTATGGTCACACAGCCAAAGGCATTTAGGTGTGCAGCCAGACTTGTATGTACATGAGTTGAGGCCTCTAGCACTTGTTTCATCCAACCAAGGGTTTTGATGGGTTGGGTTGCTTCTGTTGCCTACATTTTGAATAAGGCCAAAATGGAGAGTTATGACAACCATTTCTGATCCTGAAATTTGTGAAAAACAGCAAGTATATTCTGAGAAAAAAAAAACCAAACTCAAATCCTATTCACTTGAAGATACAAGTGAGATAAATGGAAAATTTTAGTCTGCAGAGCACTACCCTTCCACTGTAAAGGCAAACGTAATTATACAAATTGTTCCAGGAAGAGCAGAATTAATTAAATTTGGTTTAATAAGTATTCAGGTCTGTTGTCCCCTACTGCTCCTCTCTGCCTTTCCTGATAATAACCAAAACTCTCTTTATGGTGCTCCTATCAAATGAAAAAGAGCAGGTCTGGAGCTATGTGTGTGTTGAATGGCCAACCAATATGCACACGCTGACTTATCCTGCTGTCTGCCGCCAAACGGAGTGTATAAGAGCTGTGTTCTGCGTCTTTCTCTTTCAGTGGAGGAACTAATTCAAATCTTGCTTTTGTAACCACGGTAAGACTTCTGCCCCCTTTTCAAATCTGACTGAAATTGGCAGAAATAAACTTGTAAAAGTACCAAAGAGATTGACGAATGGATAGACAGCATGATGACATAAGCCTTGTTTTCTTGGCAGGCTGACATGACCTATCTGATTAGGTAATTCAGTGTTGAGGGTAATAGATTTTTTTTTTCCAAACAGGGAAGTAAATTGCATTGATTTCAATATTCAGAATCCCCTTGGGATTGTTCAGCTTGTCTATTCATTGCTTAATGCTTTATTGAAGTGTAAATATATACATTTGAGAAGGCATCCTGCACAAGTTTGGTACTGGGGACAGCTGTGATTTAGTCTGGCCTGATGACATTAATTTTCTTTCTCCTTGAGCTGTCTTACTTAGAACCGTATAATTTTGTTTGCACATGTTTGGGAAAGAAGAAAGTCTAGCTATGCCACCCATGAGCAATCTGTACCTTATATCCGTATTAGCAAGTCTAAGTGCACAAACAATATTTCCCTTGCTGAATCACAGGGATTAGCTTATTCTTTCAGTGCCTGTTTTATTCATTAGTTTACTTTTACTGATATCAAACATAGCCAAATTGCAAATGAACTACAAACCTGGAAATGCTTATTAACAAGATAGTGGCCATATGCGTGAATGAGATCTTCAATACATTTGTAATCATATGTTTGGGATTTTGTTTTGGTTTTTTCCTTTTGATGCCTAGATCTGGAAATATTTTGCTAATTTAGTAGCAGGGGACTTGTGGATAAATTGGTCTGTGATAGACTGTGTACTGGTGTGGCCAGACAGCTGCTTGATTAATTTGGTGTTTATTTCTAGCCTTGAAAAAAACCTATAAAGGAAAGGATCGCAACTTCAGAAAGAAATTATTACTAACCAGTTTTTCAGGGAGAGACACGCCAGCCATGGAGAGTCTCAGGAGGAACACAATGGGATTTGGAGACTGCTGAGAGATTATACAATTGTCTTGGTGAAGGGGTATACGGTGGTTGCAAGAGTAAACTTGGCAGGATTCGTGTTTGAGAAGCTTGGTCCCATAAAGAAGGACATGTTTGACAGGCACAGCCTTGCTGGGAGGTCAGTTAGTGCACTACTGTAGGTTGTTTCAGGTTGTGTCGTAGCAAGTTAAACAACCAGAAACAGCTGTACCCAAAGTGGTGTTTCACACGGTTTTGCAATTTCAGGTGAAACTTTTTGCTGTAGAAATACAGTATCCTCTCAGCTCTATTAAATTATAGTCTTCCTGATAAACTTCAAGGGTGAGCTGCTCTTGGCAGGGAGACTTTGGTGATGCCTCCACCACCACCTCAGCTCCATCTGGTCCCACTGCCACTACTTCAGCCCTGGCTGGTCTTATTGCTACCTGGCTTTTCCCCAGCACAGCCTGAGCTGAGGGATGGGGTGGCTCTAGAGGAGGGATATGGGGCACTCACTGACTGATCCTTATGGGGTTCTGCAGGAGACCAGTGGTCCCATGTGTCTTGTAGAGCTTCCTCTAGCTTCAGGAAAGTGGTAGCACCACCCAAGCATGGGAGGAGACTGGGGCCTCCTGACAGCAGTCTGTAGCTCATCAGTGTGAGCTGTAATGTGAAACTGTTGCTGTGCCCAGATAAAAAGCAGGGGCTGCCCCAGCCCTTGAACTCCCAAGAGGCCTCCAGTGAGGGTCTCTGCCCTTTTGGAAAAAGGCTGCTGCTTTCTGAAAGATTTGTCCTCAGTGTTACTTCAAGCTAGTTTAGGTGGACATAAAGAAATGTACTTCAACACTTTTCATTTTAACCTCAAGCCACTTTCAAGACTATGTCTCTGTTATTCCCTTCAGAATAAGCAGCAAGTGGGTTTTCTGGCTCTAGGAAATCCCGAGGTAGCACCATGGTTTCCTAGCTGCAGTGGCTCGTTTTGTCAGGCAATGAAACACAGGAGCATGGGAGCACATCTGCGGTAAGGATGGTATGTGTGGCTCATGGCAAGTGGACTACTCTTCTCTTACTATGGTCAGATAATTTTATCCGTCTGCTTTTATGCTGTTAGTGATTATATCATTTAAACATTTCAATAAACCTTAGTTATATGTGCATAGGTAGCAGGGAGTGGTCAAATTAGAGGTATTAGTACTATGCGAAAAATGAAACATTGTTTTCTTTGCTTTTATGATTGCCTGTTTGAATTGTACTTTTTTTTTTTTTCAGGCCAAGGGCAGAGTCTTCCATTTCCTACAGTTATTTTTTGTTAATTTTTCAGGCTTAACAAGTAACTATGAGGCAGAAAAAGAAGAGGAAGAAGAGCATGACTACAGCTACGTGGATGAAAACATAATTGAAAACATAAGAAAAGCATTTCATGACAGCAGCATTGGAAATAAGCCCACAATCTCTGAAGGAAGAAGGTGAGCATAACCTATGGTCACTTATGCAAACAAGAGCAGGCAGAGTGATTTTTCAGACTGGACAGTAATCTTCACTCCCTGAAACAAGAGAAGTTTTTCCCTTGGGGCTGCTGCTGTTACCCCAAACGTCCTGTGAATATGGCAGGAAAGGCACCTCTGAGCTGCCGCCTGTGACCCCCTGTCACTCTTAGCCGTGTCACCTTTGTTAAAGCGGTACCTATCATTGTTCTGGGGATAGAAGTGCACAGGCATTTCTTCTGATTTGTGCCAGTTTGCTGTAACAAATTATAATACTCTGAATTCAATCCTTTTCCTCTTTTTGGAAATGGATGCCTTGTGACTAAGTTTAGTCACTTTAAAAACTTTCAGGAATAATCTGTGTTTTCATTTAAACCACAAGGTTCTGCTCCATCAATCTGCAGAGGCTTTAGATGCTAATGAGGAGAGTCTTTGCTTCTAAAGATCTCTAGGCATCATTTCCAGCTAAACAGAGATGAGACTTTTTCTAGGTATGAGTGAAACTATGTGATCCCAGCTCTTTTCACTCACATCTAAACCTTGTATGAACTTCACTTGATTCAGCTGAATGGCTTCTTTTGTGAAGAGAAACCCATGAAAACACAGAGAAACTTGAAATTTTTTGTTTCAGAGATTTAAAAAAAAAATTGTTTATAAAGCAGTATTTTATTTCAAAATGTAATTTCTATTTATTTTTAACTGGCATGCAATGTTAATTTGTATTTGAGTTAAGCAATATCATGAATCTGAAATAAGCTGTTATTTTTTTTCTGAAATGCTCAAACCCCTCAGAAACATGACATTCAGGGCAGTGTGTGGTATACGTGAGACCATCTATTCCCCTGCTCACAGCTGCAGAAAGTCCAAAGTTACAGAAAAGACTGAAAAATGAAACAAAGTAGTATGTTTCACATAACACATTATTTCCTCAGTCCACATACCACTGAGGGTGGGGTCTTGCTCTATCATGTAAAGAAGCTGAGAAAGAGAGAATTAAATTTTCTTTTGTCTAAAATACCCCTTGCAGCTATAGGCATTAAAGGAAAAGCATGCTCTCAAGAAACAGGCCAGGTAGAGGATCAGCATCTGATTATAGTACTTACTGTTATGGCATCAGCTCCTTTAAGTCTTTATCCACCTACCACTTTAAACTCCCTATCAGTGGAGGTAAGGTTTCACTTTATTAGTTGTCTTCTAGTGGGGCTCTAGCAAAACATGAAAGAAAGGACCTTTGCCACCTTGAGGGAGATCATTGTCTGGATTATAAAGCAGTCTCATAAATTATCATCCTTGATGGCTCATACAAGTATCCACACTCTGAAATTATTAGCTAAGGAGCATGTGGCTCCTCCAGCTGCTGGTCTCCCCCAGCCATCAGAAATCCTCCATTATGGCTTTTTTCTAGCACTTAAAATTTCTATTAAACTTCCTCACATGTGAGCATTGAGAGAAATACAGATTTGATGTGGGCATATACAATTAACCTTTAATGTGGGCGGAAGTCTTATAAAATATCTAGCCAGATAAAGTAACCAAACTAGCTCTTTTAGGCTTATACGTAGAGAAATAATGCACAAAAATATGTTGTCTCTTTCACCTGTGCCAATACTTAATATCTGAGCATGTTAGTTCTTCAAGAATTCATCAGTCAACTATTTCCTACCCATAGTCCCTTCTTTCCTCAGGATATTTATGCTATTTTTTAATGTCCACTTTTAATTATTTGGTATGTATGATCTATCAAAATTAAATCTATTGATCTAAATTACTTTTAAATAGAATCATTAGGGGGAAAATAGTTTTAATGAAATAAAGAAGTAAACCTCAACAGTAGGTCTACTTAAAAAAACCCAGTATTTATTATTTGCAGTGCTTCACCAGTGTCACCCTCAAAATCTTTCCACAGTCAGGGCTGAAGCATGCCAGGATGATACTACTAAGAGCTAGTCCTCATCCTAAGCAACAGTGAGAAAGAAAGAGCAGAGACTTGCCTCAGGTCATTACTATGTTAATTTTGATAGAAAAAATGTGCCCAGTGGGTCAAAGATGTTCATATGACCTCATCACTCCAGAACAATAAGCAATTAAGCAAGGGACTTCACTAGAGATGCCTGAGCTTGCTATAGCAACAACCATCATTAACATATTTTATTTAACCTTTCATTAAAGATTCAAGAGAAATTAAGAAAAAAACACACCACCCTGGAAGCATTTAAAATGTGTGGCTTTCCTTTTAACAAGACAAGTTTCTCTTCTTTTACTGCCATGAGTTGTTTTTGCTTTTTTAAGGAGGAAAGCCTTCAGTTTGACAGTCTTTTAGGTGGTATTAAAGATGTCAACAGTGGCTTTTCTTGGGTGTGAGAAAATTGGAAGAGAAAAGGTTCATTGCATTGGATTGGAATACCAATGGTGCTGCTGTAATGTCTCCTCCTATGTCCCTGCAGACAAAAATGAGAGGCATACATGCAGGAACAGCAGTAACAACAAAAGAATAGCAGCAAAACCAGAGAAGGCAGCTTCTGTCTCCAGTCCTGATAGCTCCTTGTAATCTCATGGCTGAAAAAGGATCAAAACAACATGGTCCAGCTGCCTGGAGAGCTGAAAATGAGTACTAGTGTCAGACTGTTTCAGGACATTGCTTTCTGGACTCGAACTGCACATAAGTGCCGGAAAACGAATGGTCTCAGCTGACTAACCTTCTGTGCTTATTAAATAGGAGACAAAAAAAAGAAAGAGTAGAAAAGATAGAGTAATGCAGTAGGGAATTAAAAAAATACACAGCTGTGTTTTCCTGTCATGAACTGAACAGCTGAGGAGGTTTTGTTTAGGCAAAGTAGATTTTTGTATTTTCAATTTGTACCAAATTTTTAAAGTAATTGTATGAAACAGATTGAGGAGCAACTTTTTTTTTTTTTTTACCTTGGTTGTGCTGAGATTCAGGTTCCTTCATAATTGAAATGTAGAGCCAGTACTACAAATGAAAACCAGCCTTTCTGACCCCGCCACGTCTTCATTAGTCCTTTTGTACTGTTTTTCTAAGACATTTCTCTGGAGCTTTTGTACCACTGACCCTCTAAGTTAGCTGATTCTGTCTTAGAAAAGCCTCTGGCTGAAAGGCTGAGGCAAACTTTGTAGCCTTGGGGATGTTGGAGTGAGGAACCCAAATCCATGAATGTAGTTGTGTGTTCTCAGCACTTTTGAAAGTCTCCCTCCTGAGTAACTTTCAGTGCAGATTTGGGGGCATCATCTACTTTGCTCATTTTCATTGTTAGGTAATTTTTCAACTGCCACTTTCCCCTAATATGTGAAGTGGAGCTTTTTTCTACGTTGCAACCAATGGTGATTCCAGAAGGAAGAAAGAATCAAGAGGGAGCAAATAAAGGGTGTGCTACTCTTAGAGCTGCAGATCAGTTCTTAGCTTTGATACAAGCAGGACTTCAAACAGTTTGTCTCAAAGCAGTTGTGGGTTCAGAGACTCTAAGGGCAGGGGAGACTACCACGATTATTTAGATGTTCTAGATGTTCTTCCTACACGCACAAGCACTGCTGTTCCCCCAGACAGCAGATTCAAACGTTTTTATAGTGTGACAGAGCTGAGAACAGAGCCCACTAGTGAAGTCTTAGTACACTGGCGTATTGCCATTAAATATTAATTAAATTATTAATTAACTTCCCTCCAGGCCTACACCTCTGTTACATCAGCCCCAGGGCATACCTCTTGGAAGCCGCTCTCCAAAAGGGAGGTATCTCTTCTCCCATGTCTGCCAGACCAGCAACATGACACAGGCACCATGGTTGTAATCATACTGGAGAAACACTAGGAAAAGTTTTTGCTGGAGTCACAGTTTATACTGACTAGATAAGTTCTTTGGCCCCATGTAGGTAAAATATTTCCCTAAACTGCATAAGCTAAAAGAAAAATTTACTGGTATGAGTTTCACTTATTTAGGCAAAGTTGCTGGCATAGCTGTGTTGGAGTCATATATTAGCTTTATTTTTTGCTATAGTCTTGGGATTGCTGGTGTAATGATACTGACAAACCATTTTACAGCACAGACAAGCCCTAACTTGTAGCCATTAATTTGACTTGAGAGCTCATTCACCTGTACTCTCTGTGCAATTTTTAGATCCAAAAGTAAATTTCTCATTTCACCTTGTCATTTTGTTTTGTTTGTTTTCAGAAACATCTGAAGCAAAATAATTCTGAAATTAACTGGAAACAAGTAGGAAGCTCTGTCCTTCACACATTAAGATTGACCACAACTGTAAGAAAAAGCTACTCATGAAAGTGTCTTTCTTGTCTCATGAAGAGCAATGTGGCTGTAATTTAGCTGTAATAATCCCCCATGAAAATAAACTGCTTAGTTGTCCTGAAGAAGTCAAACCAGCTAATGTCTCATAATCCTTTGAAGGGACAGAGTTCTTCTGTACATATTTATTAATGAATTCAGATAATAATGCCAAGTCCAATTCTTCATTCTCATTGCACCTGAAATTCCAGTTATTTCCTGAATCACTGTAGGGTATAAGCAAAAGGAACATCCCTTACTGAAACAGCTGCATGGTTGTTTCCTTAGGTTTTTTTGAGAAGGGAAAGGTAGAAAGGGAAGGGATGTCTTAGGTGAACAATTGGCCAATTTCTTTGGCCAATCTTACATGCTTCAGGTTAAGGCTCAAAACTGGAAATTACCAGATTCTGCCACTCTTTCGGATGATGAACAATGTACAAGTAATACTGTTGCAAAACATTTAATTTTTCCTGGAAAGCAATACCACTCCTCTCAGTGGGAAGTGCTACTCAGAAGGCCCAGGAACGCCCAACTTAGATAGCATTGCCATCTCTATAACCCCTTGCACAGCTAATATTTAGAATCACACTAGAACTACTATATTCAGCAATGTTCTGAAAATGCAGCCAGGAAGGATGGACAGAAGCTGGAGCTGAAAGGTTAGTGTTCGTGCCGACTCTACAAACTGAGATAAAGGCACATGCTACCCTCCTTAAGAAGTCTGAGAAAAGCAATGCTGAAGAACTTCACCTACACCTTGTGGTACCTCATATTCCCACACAGGGGTTGGGGGAAGAGGCAGCCCCAGATGCCTCTCTGCAACACCCATGAATGGCCAACGTCACCCCACTGGAGAAAAGGTACAGGAAGGGCATCACAACCTCTTCTTTTTTAAATTAAACAAGTGTTTGTTTTGAAGAATTTCATTTTACTTTATACATCTGAAAATGAAAATGAGAGCAAAATGGTTGCATGATATCTGAAAGGATACAGGACCTCCTTGGCCCAGATGGAGGGACCTCCCTTTGTGTCCTGCCCCCCTAACCTGTGAGTGCTGAGCAGGGACAGAGAGACCCTCTGCTTACATGAATGAGTATCTCAGTGGGCTTAGCAGGGAGCATGTAATCGATGCTGATATTAGACCTGCCACATTCCTGTCGGGGATTGATTTGGGCAAGCACACGAGCTGCGCAGGTAGGATGTGCTTAACATCTTTGGGTGGTACTGAACCTAGTCCTTGTATGCAGCTCATGCATAGTGAGTGCTGTGTATCCAAAAGTGTTAGACCTAGGAGAGGTGCATAACCCTCTGGAAGTGATTTGACTTCCAGGGAAAACTATCGAGAACTGATGTGTAAGCACAGAGTTGATGTGCCAGCAGTTTCCAGACTCAACAGCAACTTGATCAGAGTGACCTATCCAGAAATCCCAGACAGCAGGGTGGAAAAAGAGAACATTTTCACAAAGCCTAGGCATACCTATTTTTAGTCCTACTGAGGAGTTAAAAAGCAAAAGCTCACAAAAATGCCTTAAAATACTTTCTTGTCTGCTTGAAAAGACTTTTTCTTTGTAGTGTCTTCAGACTTGTCTACTAAAATGCTACTGAATGATTAATTTGCCGTAATGCAAATTGATTTAGGATTTCTTAACAGTCTCACATTAATTTATTCAAGACAAATTGTAACTGATTTTAATGAGGATGAACATTTAAGTATTAAAAGTATCACTCAGAGTACTCTAATTCTATGCATATCACTAGTTAATACGGTTTGCAGGTGTGTACAGAACTTGTAAGTGGCTGACACATCACTTTTGGATATTTTAAATAAATTTTAAGCATTTTTTCACAAAAATCTGTATTTCTCTTCTAGCAGCTCAAAACAGCCCTGTTTGTTTCACTGGCAAGTACAGCCTGGTATTTGAATAAAATAAATTTGTTGTGCATTTTACTGATTTTCTTTTTCTCTTTTCCTACTTTTCTACTGAATGTGATGATGTCACCTGCTGAATGTTTGAAAGGTATGATACATTACTACCACAATTTTTCTTCACTAAAGTACCAGAAGCCAGGCTTCTGCAGATAGAAAGGAGAGGAAAGCCAACAGCCTCTTGGGCTACAGTGGTGGAATGGTGCCAGCAGGTCAAGGGTGATGACTCTTCCCTCTGCTCAGCACTGGTGAGGCCACATCTGGACTACTGTGTTCAGTTCTGGACCATGAAGATGACTGAGGACTTGGAGCATTTGACATACAAGGAGAGCATGAGACAGTCTAGAAAAAACAAGGTGCTTATTAGTTGCTCTAAGTGTTAGGATGAGTGTGAACGAGGTGGGATGCAGTAACTTTCCCAACAAACCTAGCCTTTTTTCAGACATTCTACATCAGCATTTTGGATCTAGTTTGTGAACAAAACCAAGGCTCATCAGTCCTTTTTGCAAATTCTTCCCTTTAAAATGCTTTCAAAGGAGCAATTTCTCTTCTTTGCATAGATCCTGTCACATAAGGAGTCTGGTTCTAACACCCTTGTCCCACGCTATAATCCTGTCTTGTATGTTCAACCTCACTGAGTTGAATGAGTTTTATTGATCTGAGTGAAGGCCTGTATCTTTTCCTCAGGCACATGAGCCAGCATCGTGTCCTGTCACGGAAATGAGAACTAGCCTGGCTGTTCAGTTTACATGACACAGAGGGACAGCGCTTCTTGCATTCAGTTCTGGCATAGAGGAGAGGCCGTGGTGCTGTGCTGTGCTGTGAGGAAAGGGCATCCAGTCTTGCTGAGGAAAGCAGAGGGGAGGGAGGAGGCACAAAGTAAGGTCCTAATAAAAGGCTTGTGTTTGATATTTAAGACTTAATAAGTATTGTGATTCCCTTATGCCATACAGATGACCACAGTGATTTCATACTGTTTGCTAATACATGTTTGACAAAGCTATAATGTCATTGCAGTCCTTGAGGGACATGGTTATCATTCCCATACACTAATGCTCAAGAAGACTGCATTCAAGAGGAGAAAGCCATTTTCAGCTAAACACAGACCACAATCACTATGCCTGAAGAGAATACAAGTGTATTTAAATAATAAGATATTTGCTTTGCAAAAGATTGGCATAAGCTTTTGCACAGACTTGTTAGCTTAAAGGCTTATCTCTTTTAATGCTAAGAAGTATTTCCAGTGTGTTCTCGCTGAGGACCTGATCAGAAGCAGCTGCTTCCACAGCACTCCATGTGTACATAAGCCCTTAGTGAGATGGCATTTTCTGTTTGGATGATCAATATGCACATTTTTTATATATCCAGCCTTTGTGCCTGGGAAGATAAGAAGAATCTTCTCCCTGCATTCTTCTTTAAATGCCAAAAGCTCTTTTGTTTAAATGACACATGTCACAGGAACACTTATCTACCACAATGCTCCCAATAAGAAATTGCCTTTTATTCTTGCTATCTCTTCACTTAACTGATATGATACCTTTCCTACCTCTCCTAAGACTGCCCAAGTGTCTTCCTAACATTTTTCCGCTTTGGTGCACCTTAAATTTTCAGCTTTTTGACACTATATTAAAACTGATAGTCTCTGAAGAGAAAGTTTTCTTGCTTCTGCTTCATGTATTAGTGGCAGGTTTTTGCTGGTTTGTTTTTTTGTTGTTGTTGTTTTGTTTTGTTTTTTTCTTTTTTTTTTTTTTAATGCATCTGTGTGCTAGGAAGAGTTCTTGTGCTTTGCAATAACACATCTCTTTGATAAGCTTACTTCATATATTTTCATAGGGTTTTTTTATTTTCTAGGATAGCCTTTTACAACTCTTTCTCTAGGACTGATAAACTATGTGGGTCTGATGTAAGTGCAGACTGCCAGCTGCTGGCAGGCTGGGTAGGAGGAGAGATTACCCTGCCTTTGCCTTGCTGCTGCTGCTCTTGTCCCAGTTCACTGCTGTCAGCCCCAGCAGAGAGAGGTTACTGGGATGGATAACTCAGTCTGACCCTTTAAATTTTCTCATGCAACTTTAAATTCCTCATGTTTATTAAGATTTGGGAGTATGTGGAGAAGGTTACATGATGTCTCAAGGGGCTGATCCCATCAGGATCTAATAAGTGCCTGTACATGTGCATGCCTTGTTCCCATGTCCTCTTGTGACATTGTCCCTGAGGCTCTGGACGCAGCAGTGCCAGCAGCTGGAGGCTCAGGCCAACCTCAGAAAGCAGTAACTCTTCCTAGGGCAGCCTCGCATGTTATGATCTTTCTTTCTAGGAAATAGTGTTCCTCTGTAATCCCCCTGGTCCCCATGGTGCAGAGGAACGGTCCGAGTGGAGGTCAGAGGATTGCCCCTCATGGGGCACTGCAGCTACTTTGTTAGCAAAAAGATTCTTCTGCTTTCCCCCCTTATTTCAGCTGCCTGTTCTTCTTAGCTTCAGTGATCACATCTGTTAGTATTTTGAGATCTAACATCGCACAAAAGGAGAGGTAGAAGGAGCCTTTCTTTCTAAAATGACTTTTCTAGTCCAGAAAGCTGGTTTATACTGCCACTATTTGTCCACCGTACTTGCTGCAGCCCCTTCCTGCAAACATGCACATAAACAGTTCATGCAAATTTTCACACAGCTACGAACAGTTTGTAGAAGGAAGTGAAAGACATTAAGGATTTTATTTTATTGCATTTTCTGTCCTGGAGAGTTTGATTAGGCATGAATCAGTTAAAAAGCGTTTTTAAAGTATCATGTTTTTTTCCTAGAATCACATTTTAAGTAGGTATAAATGCTTTTTAGCAAATCTTTATGTGATTCTGTCTCCATTTCTCATCCTCTGAACCCTGTTTTGAGTGACTGTCTATGCTTTCCAGCTCGAGCAGCCCTTTCCAGTTGGTGCAGTCAGGCAGATCTGCAGTCCCAGGCTCCCTTATGCCCTCCAGGGATCCTTGCCACCGCTGCCTGTGGCAGCACAGTACTTCAATGCCATGCACTTTGCTCTTGAAATACCTCATGGCCAATTGTATCTCTTTGTAGAACAGAGAATTAAATCCAAAAGGAGCTTAGACTCAGATTTACAAGCATCAAAAATGTCCTATTAGGTGTTAGGAGCCCAAATGCCACTGTGGATATAGGCTGTAAGCACTTCAAACTTAAATAGAACAGAGCCCAGGAAGTGCTCTGGTGTCCAGCATTTGTGCAAAAATGAAGTGGCAGTGGGAGAGGTGGTATCAAGCTGGAATTTTTCTTCAAAAATTAAACTGAAGGAAATATCATACCTTTTTCAGTTGCCAGCTCTTTGCACTCAGTATATCAAGGTTCAGTATGAGCTCTGGAAAAGACAACATGCTCCTTCTGAAGCCACCGATGTTAGGATGAGGGAAATGTTATGACTGCATCATCTCGAACCTCACTACCTTTGGTAGTGGGAACTGAAGGTCCGCAGCTCATAACACCTGGTGAGAGGGGCAGGCAGCATTCCCTGGTCTAAAAAAGTAATGGAACAGTTTAGGTTTGGGAAATGCAGGAGTTTTTTAATGTTGTGCACTACAGTTAGAGTACTTACATAAGGTCATTTTGTTTTCTGTCAGAGTGCAAATCTACATCTGCTTCCCAGCAAAACCTCCTAGCTGCCAGATCAGAGGCTGCCCTGGGCAAGAATGTCTTTGCTCTCCTCCACACCTGGCAGGTGTGTGGAGAGTACTTTTTCCCACCAGAAAAAATGCAGTAGGGAGCATAGTCTGGGAAGGAATGCCCAAGTAATTCTGCACAGGTTAGGGATCATAGGGAAGGGGAAATCTAGGGTTCCAACTCCTCCTTGAAAAAAAAATAGATTTTTTTTTTGACATCTTTGGGAATGACCTCCTTGAGTGTAGGCCCTGTGACCTCTGTGTCTTGATATCTAAGAAACTTCTGTTTGCAGTTTTGTGAAGAGAGAAGTATCTTTCCTAGAGAAGGACAAGGGTGCCATTCGCCTTATGGAACAAAAAAGGGAGATTGCTGGAGAGGTCAGCCCTTACACATATCTATTAGGTAATAGTTTAGGACAGTATTTGTAAAGCACAGGTCCATTTTACCATGACTGTATGCCTAGTTCCAAAGAGTAGGCAAGGACAAGAACCTCATTTCTCACCATTCCTCAGAAATGTGATCATTCCTGTAGAAAGGGCACTGAAAACTGCTCAGCTCTCAGACATAAGGAGCTGATCCACCTAAAATGAGCCTGGGTGACCTTGGGTGCAAGTAGGTGCCTGAGGAGGCAAAGGCGGTGGTTCCCCATCAACCCCATAGAGGAGGTGGGGCAGAGCACTGCATGGTGTTCAGCACTATTATCCAAGTTTCGAGGATGGACAGGCTGTTTTCTGGTGGGCTTTTATTCTCCCCCGTTCTTCCTTTATCACATGCTACATTTCATTTCTAAACCTCCCTTCTTCACTCACAGATGTTTTTTCTAGTCCTCTTAGGTTTGCTATTTGTAGGCACATATGGAAATTTATCTTGCTGGCTTTCTGGAGATGCAGCCAACTGTAGTTATGCTTTCTTCTAACAGCACCTCTGTCAAACAGAAACTAGTCCTGTGTAATGCCAGGCATTCCTCAGTAAAGAGATTACATGTGTAACAGGTATGAGAACAGAGCTGCAAACCCCAGACTAATGCTGAGTAAGAAAAACCCGTATGCTTTGTGAGTCCTTCTTGCTGGACAAACCCCTGCTTTGGTAGTTATCAGCTTTTGCTAGCTCTAACTAGCAAGCAGGCTCCTCCAGTGCTCTCCCATTCCTCTCCAAGGACACCTACCGTACCTCTAAGGCTTTCTGTTGCTGCTTTTCTCTGTTTCTATCTGTTTCTGATACCCAGATGTTTTCTTACAAGAATACATCTATTCCGTTTCAAGGTAATGAGCTCTGCTCTACTTGTAAGAATCTCCCATCCCATATTTTATCAAAACTTTTATACATTCCTCAACCTCCAAAGTGCAATCATTGGCCAATATTTAAAGTCTTTACCTAACTAGTTACTGGATTAGGACAAAGTGTCTAAAATACACAAGTGTTTGATGCTGTATTAGAAAGATGACTCTTTTTCAAAAATCTGAAATATTTCTTAATGTTGTCATAAATTCAGGTAAGGAGTTATTTGCTTTTTTAAAACGTGCTTTAAAAATATTCTCCCAAGTGCAGTTTGTAAGTTTGTATTAATGGCTCTTTTTGTTTTCTCAAAGCGAGCCTTAGGTTAAATCTAAGTTAACCACAGAAAAGGTCAAAAATTTTTTTCAAAGTTTTTGGGAGCACAACTAGCTTAATATTTTAGCAGCTGGCAGCTGTGGTGACCTAAAGTCTGTTGGAATCTAATTACTCTGATATATGAACCAGGTAATTAAGGTAAAAACTCCCACATTTTCGTAGACCTTATTAATGTATTTCCTTTGAAAATTGTTAGCTAATGATGGTACATTAAGAGTTTATCCATTAAGTGACAATGAATAATTAAAACCTTTGTCCTGGGACATTAAAGGACAGAATAGTGTTTAACTGCTCAATGTGTTGGTAATTATTTCTTAATTTGCAGTGCAAATATCGTGCAAGTTTGGGGAGAAAGGACCAGTCAAACTGGGAAAGTGGAAGAGAAAGACAGAAATAATTTCCTTTTCATAGAATCATAGAAAGGTTTGGATTGGAAAGAACCTTAAAGGTCATCTAGTTCCAACCCCATTGCCATGTGCATGGACACCTTTCATTCATTTCCTTGGCATATGGCTAATAATTTAGGAGACATGGAGCCTCCTGAGGAGCTGATGTTTCTCCTGCTGCCTGAAGCTGAATCAGCAGTACAAAGAGACAGCAAGGACTTGTGTCTGGCAGGCATGCAGAGGGGGCTGCTCTCCCACCTCAGGGTCAACCTGCTGGGAGGGTGGGCTCCTAAGGGCAGCCTCAGAGGGTCCCTGCTGGAAGGGCCTTTGCTCAGTGGCCAGCCAGGCTGTGAGAGCTTCTTTCAGTCACTCTACTGGTGGAGGAAAAGTTCAAATGTCACCTCTAATGTCCACGGAAAATCCTGGACTGTTGCTCATGGCAGAAAGGCCATCTCTGCAATGGCTACAAATGAAACGTGGTGTGTGAGTGCAATAGAATGAAACTCTGTGCTCCAGCAGAAGAGCAAGTGGCACATGCTTTTCTTCTTCTGATTGAGTGTTGTGGGAGTGGGTTACCAACTGACATGTTGGGTGAAACCAAAACTATGAGGCAGACCTAAAATGGTGTCAGAAGAAATCTGCTTTTCCTGATTTTGACTTATGAGTCTAAGACTTGTGTTATCTTTGACTACACTGTAGTGCAGGCTATAACCTGATACGATACAGCGGGCAGTGGTCCTGCACTCCACCATGGAAAGGGAGCTCCAGCTATGCCTGCTCTCCAGGTGGAGTTTCCATAAAGATGGAGGATCCAAGCCAGCAGATTTTCCAAGAAACTTCCCTGTCCCACCTCCTCACAACCTCTGTTTCCAAGTTATGATTGATTCCCAGTATGTGTTATCACCATGAAGACTGCGATCAGCACTTGGGTTTGAGTGTGCCAAGCACTGAGATTACAAACATTGCAAATATTTCTCTTCCTCAGTAATCAAATCTAACATATGACACACTGCAACAAGAGGATTAGACATGGGAGAATGGAAAAGCAACCTGTGCTTATACAGGATACATAATCACATAAATCAATATATAGATCAAAGTTTTCTTGAAGTAAGTATAATGAATCAAAAACCAGAAATCTCTGTTGTCATGTAAAAGTAGCTACAGAATGAGGTAATTTGCTTCAGGACTTCTTTGGATGGGCTCTGCACTACCACGAGGCATTTACTTGTTGCAAAGCAGCCTACCGAGGGAATCCGTCTGTACTCTAGTATTTAACCTGAAAAGCCTGAAAGCTTCAAATTTGATTGCAGCTGGTCTGCAAAATAACAGCTTTGGTGGGAGTCAAGACATTGGTTTTTGATCAGAACTTCAAAGAAAAGTTTCTGGTGATCATCTCTTAGACCATCAAGGACCTGAGTAATTCCATATCTGGTGGAATCCCTGTCTACAGGGACAAAGAAACCCAGTCTGAAACAGAATATAATTTGCCTGCATTTAATTTTGTGTCCAATAATGATACACTATTTATAAAGTCAAAAAAGTAGTAAAGTAATATTAAGTGTGAGGCCTTTTATTTATAAGGAATTGAGTTAAAAAAATGAGATAATTAGAAAAATTAAGGATAAAAATATTGATTCAATATGAGAGAGATGCACACATGGTTTCTCAGGAAATCTTGCTGTAAAAAATTACCAAAGCCAGTATACCAGACACATGTCTGCTAAAAGATAAAATCAAACAATGTTGGAACTGCTCTTTCTCAAGAAACTGGGCACTGTCAAATCATCTCCTTCCAAATCATTCTAAATTCCCACTAGGTCAAGCTGTTGGCTCAAAGTCAAGCTTTCAAGCAGTTCTCGGCCCATTTTTCTTCCTGCTTCGTTAGACATAGCCTTTTGCCAGAGCTTCAGCAGCAATCCTCCTTGGAAAGAAACACAACATGACATTGTCAAATTAGCATGGAGCACATGCAGCTTGCAGCATACAAGGGATGAAATACATGCCTGCACTTGTCTCTCCTGTGGACAGTGAGAAGTAGACAAAGCCGGAGCTTGCTGATGGGGTAATAATTGCCTACAAATGCGTAGGGAGACACAGGCCATTCATTCAGCTCAGGATCCTTTGTACTGAGAGACAACTGGGCTTGTTCCCTTGTCACAAGTGTTGCAAGTCAAGATGATTGAAGACTCATGTTAAGGTCTTGGTCTGCACTTGCACATACCTTCATGGTTTATGAAGTAGTAGTGTGGTAGTTATAACTAGGCCTGTCTTTCTTTTCACTCTATAACAAAGAATTTGTGCTTTCTGCCAGCTAAGGCCTCAAGCTAATGAAGAAAATAATCCCCAGTATTTATGTCCAGGCAATAAGATGTGGCCCTCTAGGAAGTGTGCCTGGCCAGCCCAACCTAACATTAGCACCAGTTTGCAGGATAGTCATTGTTTGCTCCTCACTGATCAGTACTGATCTTTATAGTAGATAAAGAGTCTATAGAGGAAATTTGAGGGTAAAAAGTCTACTAGAAAACAAAGAAGAGTTATTCTCCTGCAAAACATGCTTTTGTATAAAACTGGCAACGTTGAAGAATTGAATTTGCACAGTATTGTACTGGGGGAATGAATTAGGAGGAGAGGGAAGCAAACAGTCCTCTTGCCTAGGAGGACCATAAGAGGACTGCAGAAAAGGTGAGGACAGCAGGAAAGGTTTTGGATAACGTGGCATATGCTGCTCTACCTTTGGGTATCAGTGAGGGGCAGAGCATAAAAAATAAAGATTCTGACTGTCCATGGATTGAGAAGCTTTAGAGGTAGCACAGCACTCTCTCAGTACAGTTCCTGCTGGACTAGCAGAGGCAACTAGAAGAAAATAAAGAGTAATCAAAGTCTAAATCAAGAAATGAAGTCTCACTCTTGGTTGGATGGAGTCCCATCCTAGGAGGTACTATCTGCTCTAGTCTATCCCTCTATCTGCTGTTGAAGTTTGCAGTACCAGAAGAGGACTCTGTATCTCACAGAATGTACTCAAAATTTTGGGGAATCTGACTCTACAAAAACAGTATGTCACATTTTGTCACCTGAGGTTTTTAGCAATAATGTAGGGTCTTTCAGGTTCCTGCTGATGCTGTGGATCCAGACAAAATATATTTCAAAACTTCTTTTTCTCATCTGCAAATCAGTCACCAGACTGAGTTAGCTGGCCTTTAATTCTCAGCTGAATTCAAAGCTCATCCCTTAGAGCAGAGTCAGGGAAACCTTTTCCCTGCAAAGCAATTTCAGGATTTCAGCTATGAACTTTATTTTGGCTGCACCTGCATGAAACTTCATCTCTCTCTTTCCTTCCATCTACCATATTCAACACTGATATCTCCTTTCCTCTATCTCTGCATTGTTATCCTCACCTGCTGTGCTGCCCTGGTGCTCTTCTCCCTCCCTGCCATCCTGCCAGTCATGCTTTTCTTTGCTCTGCCCCTTTTTCCCTCTGGAGGTAAGTCAAGAAACCCTGAGCTGTGGCATAGACTACCAGGCAGGGGATAGAGCTGTTAAGACCCTTATTCAGATTCTGAGGAATAATGCTATATGGAAAGTGGGAGGGAAGCACTCTGTGATGGGAGGGTGCTCTTTTGTAACACTCCAGAGCTTCATTTCACATCTTTTTCAGCTGCAAATGCAACTGGTGAGAGAATTTTCACTGAAATATATGGACAGAAGAGAATCACAAATGCCATAACTAGGCATACTAATTTTTCAGTGCATTTTTATGTTCTATTTCCATTTAAAGATTCGAAATAACTTTGCTTCATAAAGGTCAAACAAAAATAGCCAACCCAGCAGTATCTTTGCATGAATTGAATCCTCAGAAGAGTGTAATTCTATGTCACACCACTGGATGGTGATGCATGACTTATTTTGGTGAAGATGATGAAGCCAGCATTGTCTAAGGATACAGTTTTACTGGGACAAATTATGTTCTCTCAAAAATGAAAACCAGAACACTTGTGAACTCACAAACTCTTGCTCATGATCGTTTAGTTTTTGTTGTTGTTGTTCAACTGATCTATTAACTTCATTAACAGCTTTAATGTTTCCAGATTCAACTGATGAAACACAAATTAGTGTCTGTGTTTTTAAAGTTCCTATGAAAACCGGGGGGAAAAAAGTAAGATCATCTGCTTAAGAAATGCATTTGTCTCACTGAAATCCCATATGTAGTCAGTGTTATCCCATTGCTGCATTTGCTCTCTGGTGTGTTGTTTGTTTATGGTTGTATTTTTAACTGTTTTACTGTTAGTCTCTAAGTGTTTATAGTACTTTATATAAAAAATTCACCGTATTCATATGGAGAAAGGTATGTAGAGAGAACAAGATATTAAATATCTATGGACTGCAGACATTTGTAGGTCAGTCTCATACCTGTTAATTTATTTGCTTTATGAAGAGCTCTCACTGAAACCAGAACTTTATTTTGCCGTGGACTGAAGTCACTAATGGATGGGGGAACATCCCCTTCAACAAGCATCCTCGGGGGCAGGAAAGCCTGGAAGTTGTTTGTGGTTGGTAAATCTGTAGGGAAGTGTGTGGCCGCAATGAAATCTACAGCATTAGACCAGCCTTCACCAAAATTTGCTTCTGGATCAGAGAGATATTTTAAGCTGAAAGAGATGAAGATAAAAAATGTAACAAATAATTGAAATCTCCTGTAGAACACATTATTTGATCATTTATCCCAAATGTTTTTGTTCAGTATAAGATCCTGAGTGGTCTTAGTGCCACAGTGACCTAAAGCCTCCTTCAGTACTTTACACCTAATTTCTCCTGGTATTACTGCCTCTGCCCAGACTCAAAACAGCTCCTGAATGAGACCCTGGCTCCCAGTGGGGAATCAACATCTCATTTTAAGGGCACAGCCTGCTTGCCCATCACAGTCTGGGCAGCCATCTCTCACTGGTCATCCCATACTCCGAGAGAGTGGAAAGAAGAGCAGAACCTAAAGAGTAGATGCCTAAAGTAAGAAAGCTCATGCAGACTTTGTTAGGATACTATCCTTCCAAAGAGGCATGAAGGTGGGAAGATCCTCCTTGGCCACCTTTCTCATCCCCTTACCTGTCCTGGAACTTGGGGAGTGCATAAGCAATGGAGCTAACATGTGCCTTCCACATAAGACCAAGGGCATCATCCAGTTTGAAGGAGGAGAAGGTTGCAGAGCTCACAGCTTTGTGTTCTGTAGATAGTAGATACTACAGCAATAGGGAGGAAAAAAGGCAGAGAATGAGAGGGGGGATCGAAACACAATGAATTTTTTTTATTTGTGCACATACTTCACAAAATAAGGAGTTTGCAAGCTAAGGAAAATTGCTTTTGAGTAGTTAGAATGTGCTGCTTTGTATGTAAATATAATGTCTGACATAGAGACAAAAAGATGATTAATATAAATTTTTAAAATGAATATGTATCCACGCTGGAGTTAATAGGAGCTGCTGTTCTTTGATATCAACAGAGCAAGGGTTTTATCCACATACTTTAGGTATTCTGTCAGTGGACTTTTGTATCCAACTTCCGTGGAAGCTACTGCAATGAAATACTGGATTCCTTAAAAACTTGTCTCTATCCTTTTGGCAACAACTTTCTGGAGATTTTCAGAAAACAAGAAAATTATCCTTAATTGTTATCATTACGGTTACTTGAGGAGTTGATATTTTATAATAATTTCTGAAACATGCTGCGTAGAAAAAATGATCTTATGAAGACAAATCCAGTCTTTCAAAAACTCTCAAAGTCTCTCAAACCCTCTACCTTCACTCAGAGGTGCCAAAAGGAACTTATAGTTATTATAAATTATTTGACTACCAACAATAATGTTGACTGTAGTAGTCTAACTATAAAAAATAGTTATTAAATCTATGAAATAAGAAATATTGTCATCTTTGGGATTAGGGAACAGCTGAATGTGGAGGAAAGACAATATCTACTTGCATGAATAAGTGTCCCTCTGAATGAAGTTTCACATTTTCAGGTTTTTAGATGTCTAAAGGAATAAATGAACCCTATAAAACCAACCCAAGGCCATTTCTTAATGGCAGTGTTCCATCTCACATGCTTATTTTGCATTGCTAACATAAGCAGTATTGGAAGAATACAAATATAATTGTTAACAAAGCAGTTCTTGGGAGAGGCCAAATTACAGAAATTATCTTAAAGGAAGAAAAGAAAAATCCATAACTAGTAAAAATCATGGCCTTCTTATCTCTGACTCAATTTATGTTATGCTTTTCATTTTTCCTGCTTCTTGCTTTTATATGAAGCTGTTATTGAAAGAAAACTAAGCTCTCTGAGTCTTACAAGTGACAGTAATAATAGTTTTTAAAGGTAATATTCTGGTCTCATTTCTAAAACTATGTGGGGGGGGGGAAAGTAACATTATTTACTTCAAAAAAGGCCTTCCAGTCATCCATGAGCTTGGGCATGCGAGACCTGCAGTCTGCAACACTGTAACAGAAATCATCTTTTCGCTCCTCTGGTGGCAATATTTCTACTTCGAACGGCAGCTGCCCGAAGAGGCCAGCCTCCACTGCCCCCAGAAAGGGTATGACAGCCAGGTAGTAATTCATACCTGTAACAACAATTAAAAAAGAGGAAGTGTTAATCACAAGGAAATGAAAAATTCCTGCATAGAAAAGTGAACTCTGTCCCACACCAAATTCAACCGTTTCAAATTGCCCTGATACAACTGTGTTCAGCAGTGGGACATATTTACTGAAATGCACTAATGGTGTCATCTGTATTAATTTAGATATGATTTGTAATGTTCATTTATATATTGTCCTTTAAGAGCCTTGCATGAGCTTACAGAGGGCTTGACTTTACCAGAAATGAAGACACTACTGAAAAAAAAGTTAGATCTTTGTAGACTGTCACAGACAGGACAAGAAAAACCTCTCAAATATTAATTGCAAACTAAGTAAGAAAGACTAAAGGGTACCCCACAAGTATTGTTTTCATTAAAAAATCCCCTTCTTTGCATCCTAGACATAAGAAATGAAAAGGCAAATACTAGCAATATTTTACTGGAAAATAATAATTTTGCTTTTAAAAAATATTTCACGCACTGAAAACTGCTTAAAAACTACCTCACTTTTTCTGTCCAGTTTTATTTTAGGGTGATGGCTTCCTTTGGTCTGATCCATAATTTGGAGCAGTCAGATCCAGCATGTAGGAAACTCAGGCTCATTTCTCACCTCTGCCAAATCATGTCTGCAGTGAGAGTGCCCATAGGGCTATTTGATATTCCACATTTGAAAGGAGAATTTTAAATTCTCCTTTTAATTGTGTCCCCTTTGTAGAAATAAAGTTTAATAACTTTCAGTGAAGTAAAGCCTGGAAATCAGTTATTCTCTTTTTTGTGTGGGTGCCTCTGAGCTGCTGTGCTGAAAAGTCATTTGCTTATGGTCTCCGGGCCATGGGCTGCCCTGGTATGTTTTATACAATCACAGCAGTGAGGACCAAAATTACCAAAACCTGACGACCAACCATGTATCCCTGTCCTACTAATGGGAAACCGTCATTCCACCTTTTGGGGAGAAGACCATAAAACACAGTTCAGCAAAAAGGAGTGTATACCTTGGCTATAATTCACCGGGGACTATCTGTACAGGAACACTGAGGGAGCTTGGTGTATTTCTCTAAGGATGAGATGAGAAGAAGGATGGAGTGGCAAGTATGAAACAAAGGATAGAGCAACACAGTGGTATTGAGATTATGCTCCTTCAAAAACAATGCAGCTCAAAAATACATATTACTTTTGATGCCCTATATATATTAATGACTAAAGTCACTCAAACTCCACCTCAACATGAAATGTCATCAACTCTAACTTCAGCTTCTCCCTTCCCTCAAAGAAATTAATATAAATATCACTTAAGTAGGGAGGGAGGTCACCGAAGACTCAATCGTAACTTCTGGGATCAGTCGACAGGCTGAACCTGTCTTCTCCCCTATAGGGATGCTTATTGAGTAAGAATCTCATTTTATGCAAGCTAAATTATTATCTCTAGCTAGCTTAGTGGTTAGAGCTTGTCTATATATTGCTTCAAATTCATTTCTGCAGTCTGTTACTATCAACAGCAATCTCTGAACATTAACCTGTCACAGTCTTCTACTATCAGTGTGTTTGTTAATAAAGTGTGTTATTCTGTAAACTATTTGGTGTGAGTCCTTCAAGGGCACTAGGAGTGGCTGGCAGCAATATCATACTTGACAAAACTAGTCATACATACAGAGCGGGAATGCTCTTGGTGTATGAACCTGAATAGGTTGGTTGAACCACCCTCCAAAACAGTGAGCTAAAAAGACTGATGTTCTTAAGTAGGGAGTTTCCCATCCACCTAGGGGTGTATTTAAATGTGAGTTTCTTCTTTAAACTCATTCCTGGCTTCTTATGATTACTTGTGCCAGAGAGGGCAGCTCTGAAGGACAGCTGAAAGCACTGATACACTCAGAACAGTAAGAGACATTTCCATGCAGTCTCAAAGACTTTTTACATGTTCTTGCTGCAATAGGCTAAATCAAGGCTGAGTTTATACATTTTTGGAGGCAACAAAATTGATATTGAGCAAACATGCAATATTTAGAAGTAAGTGAAGAGCAGGAATGCAAACACTGAGAAGGTAAAGGTGGTGGTTTCTATTCCAGAAGGGTACCCTGCTTGCACAGGGCTATGAAGTGACTCTTATTACTTGTCACTTCATGGGACGCCTTCCCACAGAGCACGTAGTGCTATCCAACCACAGAGATGGGAAACTGAAGCTGGAGTGAGTATCGCAGTCGGCTTTGGTTTTACTCTAGATTTACATTTTAAATTTTCTCTGTGCTTGTACCTTTGTTCACTTGAAGACATATACATTTAATTGCTGGCTCACAGCCAGAAGCTTCATTCAACAAAGCATTCCTGTGGCAGGGAAGGGACAGAGCTGCTCGCTGAAACCTTCTGGCAGGTCTGGTGGAAAGGACAGGACAGCAAGAAAGCTGAGGGAGCAAGGGACAGAAGTGATGGAGGGAGAACATGCTATGGGAAAAAGAACCAAAGGTGATTGCAAGAACCACAAAGATTCCTGCTTGACATTCTCACACAAGGTTTTAGTTTGAAGTGCTAGCATCTAAACTGAACAAATCTGCTGTTGAGTAATTGAAAACTGCAAATATCTACAAATATCTACAAATACAGGTAACTGTCAAGGTGTTTCCCACTTATTTAACATAAATTTTTGCAGTGTAAACATTTTTAAAGCTGCAAGTTTGGGGTTTTTTTCTCCTTCCTCAAATATATTATCAAAATCAACTAACTTTCATTAACTCACACTTAGGTGTCTTACTGCAAGTTTGCAATGGAGCATCACATAACATGGAAATTACATTGTAATAGGGACTTCTAAGGGGAAGAAAGATTTAGAAATAGCCTTCTAGGACACTAATCTTATTCTGGAGAAGAACAGTGTATTAGCATATACTTACAGGACCACCAGCTTCTTACAGATAGGCACAGGAGGTCTCCATGTTCATAGCCACAGGAAGTTGCACCAGAAGGATCTGCTAACCTACCTGAATAAATCAAATGAAATAACACAACAAATACTTATCAAACTTTTCACACAAGAAATCCTACTGAGATGAAAAAAATATGTAGGAGTAAAGCACAGAATTTTGCTCAGAGAAGCAAAACAATTACTGTTGCTTTGTTTCATAAACTACTCTTCCTAGAGTAGTTGAATCTCTCGGTGCATAGTAATTTGATTGTGTTGTACAGTTTGATTTATACCTCACTGTGAATTTATGGAGCTGTTTGAAATCATGACACCACAGTGATATTTTTACAGAGGTGTAAATATATATTCACATAGAGAGGTAAACACGTGCACAGCTGATGCATAATTTCCAATAGATGTAGGGCTTACTAGTGCAGGAGAGCTGCTTAATGAGCAGAATAGCACCAATTAAGTGTACTAGTAATTGTCTCACCTAATTGGGTTGTGTGATACAGAATCCCTTTCAGTTTAATCATGCATACAAACATGGCCTTACTGTGAAGCCAAGCATGCAAATGTTGTTGTAACTGATTAGGAAGGTTTTCAAGCATCTATGCTGTAGCAAACATGCAAGACATTTCACAATTATTCGTGACAGCATGTAAGGCATATTTTACTTTAAGCATGTGATGTGAAGAAACAGCCCAAGTATTAAAAGAATAACGTACATGTATATGAAGTGGTAAGTAGTCATGTAGTGTGTCAGGAAGTCTGCTTGAATTGCATGATGTGAAATTACCATGGTCTAGTCCAATGACTTGAGCTATTCCAGAAGCTCTCAAACTCTGCCCTGCAGAGCACTTACTCTCTGACAAGTCAGCTGAATGAAGACAGCATCATTTCTGTCAGATTAGAACTAAACCTCGTTACCAAATCAAATTTTCTGATACTTTTTGCTCAAGAAGAAGAGATGATCATGAACAATGTGGATACAAATTATCCTAATTATCTTCCCTAGATGACTGGACAGAGCTTGTGCTCTGGGGCATGCTAGGTGCTCAAACTCATATCTTTCATTAGCAGAGCACATGAACTTGCAGTGATGAGGATTGCAGTTCAACTGGATTATTTTTTTAATGAAAAATTATAATTTTTAATATTAACAGAAAGATTATATTTTTTGATGTTCTACTTCAACAGAGAGTGCCAAAAATAGGCACAATAGATCACTGGTATGCAAAGGAGATGAATGGGAAGGATAAAGGATAAGAAGAAAAGAAGACAAAATGTTGCAAAGGAGTTGTATATGAGGTTTATGAAAGATTGTTAGCCTTGGTGTTTTGGGAAAATGAAGAGTCCCAGGCAGTATCAGTGATAATTATAAGATATGTAGTAATTACTAGCTGTGCTTACAGGTCTATACTCCATTTTTGTTGTTTCTGCTCCCTCCTATTCCCTGTACTTAACATGATCGTTATTTCAGTCTACCCAAGCTAAACTGTCTCTCTGTATTGACAGTGTCCCCAGCTGTATGTTATCCCATCAGCAAGATCTTTTCACTATTTTTTGTGGAAAGGTTGTTACTGAAAATGCTAAATGCAGTTGTTCTTATCTTGCTGAGGAAGAACTCTGAGCACATCCTCCATTTAGTTGTGTAATTCTCTTAGCAACACTCATCACTAAATTCTCCTTCAGGTGTTCCTTTACCAAATTTACAGTTCCCTGTTTCATTCTTATCTTGTAAAGTATCATTAAAAATTTTCATCCTATGCTTTGCTTTTACAAAGCGAGGAAATACATTTCTGGACTTCGATAAAACAACATTCATATAATGAAAGAAAATATCAAGTTAGCCTGACACAATCTACCTTTGATTCTTGTAAGCTGTGCTTTATCCCTTTTTCTGTTTAGTTCTATGTCTTTAATTATTCTTTCCTCTATACTTATTCTAATGTCTCATCTACTGCTGATGTAAGACAAATGTTTTTGTGTTCTTATCCCACTTTTCCTTCTTCTTAAATATAAGTACAATCTATCCTGCTCTTCAGACATACAATGGTGCCTGAATCTTTCTTGAAGTTCTTGCTCCTGAATTTGTGCTTCACATATGTGAAGTGGGGGTAGAGACTACCCAGTTTCCTCAGTTTGTGTAGGTAGGACTCCCAGTCTAGCTTCATCTCCCAAGTGACAAATTGTGCTTCCACAGTCTCATTCCTAACATCCATTTTGTCTCAACATAATTTTCTCTACTGTAAATTTAGGGAAATTACTGATTTCATTTTATGTCCATGAGTAGATTATTGCAAATCTTTGTACCGCTCTTATTAAGTAGCAGCTTTGCTTCCTCTTTATGGCTTATACAGAACTATATCCATAAAAATATTTTCTCAGTAACATAACTTTCAAGACCAGACAGAACTGTTAATTCAACAATTTTTGTAGCATTTTTAAAGATCTGTTTTCTTGCACTCTGGACTCAAATCCTGCTTTTGTATGTCCAAGTTTATTAAGTCAATGTACAAACACTTCAGCCATTCCTCACTAGTTTATCCCAGCTGCCTATCTCAGTTAGGTTTAGCCTTTTGCTAACCTCAATGCTGAATACAGCAGAATTATGTCGTTCTTTGTCCCTTATCTATTTATTTTTCAACTTCTCATTTTTTTTACTGTAAAACCTTCTAGTAGTTTTTTAACCTTCTGGTCATGTAATTTCAAAAATATATCTCCTTATCTAAGGACCAGTCCTATGACTCTTTAGGTACATCTTTACCTATCTATGCAACAAGATGCAAATCTTCCTCTCATCTACTACGTCCCTCATCTCTACTTGGAAATCCTCACTGCAACAAGGCACATCCTCACTTTGTGGAAGAGGCCATTCTACATAACTAGATCCTTTCCAGCAGGTAACCACTGAAGTGTAGCTTCTGCATCCAGTCATCTTTGCCTCACAGTGGGTCAATTCTCCTGCTGCACCAGCCTCTCCCCTTCTTGTATACATAAAAAAGGGAAAGAGGAAAAAGATTGACTAAACTCCAACCAAATTCTTCTTGTTGCTGTCTGTTTGCCAGCTAGTTTCCTGCTTGGATTTTGCTTACTATGTTGTTTTCCTAATTTTTACTTAGGAGTTAATTTTCCATTAGTTGTGACTAAATGCTGGCAGCCTTGCTTCACCGCCAGCTGCAGCACCTCTAGCTTCTTCCAAACATACAGCTTCAGCCAAACCACCACTACAGATTATATCCAATAAAAAAAAAAACCAGGCAGACAGATACATTTGCTTACATCTTGTTACCACCAGGCACAAGTTTGTGAAAACATCCTTGACTTTTATTCCCCTCTTCCCCTCTTTTTTTGATTGCTAGAACAAGGTGAGTTCAGCTCTGGCTTTGAAAGGAAAGCTTCACTGACTGCTGTGTGTGAAACAGCCTCTGAGAGAATGCATTCTCTGATAAAGCCCCCAGTAAGATATTACAGCCTTAGCCTTAAGGGACCTTTCGCATGTGTTTCTGCGTCTGCTTCCCTGTCATGAACAGGCAAATAAGAATGACTGCCCTAGATAAAAACAAGCTTTTAGGGGATAAACCATTAGAATTTGGACAAAATTGAAAACACCACAAAAACAAATCAACAACAACAGAAAAACAAACTCACAACCCCCACAAACAAACAAAACAACCTCAACAAACAGAACAAGCTTTAATTTTTGTAAAAAGTATATCTGGAAAATAATGAGGCTACTTCTAAACTGATCATAAAGAGCAAATGGAAATAAATTCTCACAGGGACAGGTGGACTTTTAACTATCTGTATTAGAAATTAAGCTAAAACTACCTATAGAAGATCATAACATTAACAGCCATTAACAAAAAATAAAAGCTTATTAGTTAACAAATTAAGAGCAACCCTGCACAGTGCAGGCCCTGAAATCTATCGACTATAAACTGGAACAACTGGGAATGCCTTTTCAAAGATTTTCTGCTAGCTGAAATATTACCCATCTAAACCACAGATCTTCTGTATTCTGACCTCTTCCTATTAGGAATTTTAATAGCTATTGCTCAACAAGGCAAGGGTGTTCTCTTTGTTCAGCATTTCTTTTTCAAATTGGCAGCTTAGCTCAGCATGTCAAAGTTTACACATACTGAGGCTACGCTGGGCTTTCGGGGCAAAAACCTTGGAAAGGAAGACTCAAAGCAGATCCAGTAAATACTTTGCTAATCTAACATTTTAAGGACATAACTCATACCTGTACGAAATTGCCATCCATGCTGCAGTGGTAATCCCCAGAGAATGTTGCCAGTGTTTTGGAGTCCAAAGGCACTAAAATATTCGGCTGAAGAATTTAGCAAGCTCTTATACACTCCCAGTCTTTCTTGATAGTTCCAAACATTAATGACAATTTTGTTGTCCTTTACTGGGAAATCCAGCAGGTTTTTAGGGGCAAGGTCCCACAGAGGGGGATATTCATCTTCTCCAGGGACTTTGTTTTCACTCCATGCTGCAGCCGTCACAGGACTCAGGGTAATAGTCACTATAAAAAGAGTATATATGCCAAGGCAGGGCCACATTGTGAAGGTTTGTAACCCAGGTGTTTGTGGCTGCAGGGCTTTTATCAGGAAAGGTGAGGGCTGCGCAAAAAAGGGTGACTCAAACACAGAGGTCTCCGTTGTCGCCCTTCCCTCTTCCCAGTGACCCTGACGTGGAGTTGCCAGATTAGCAACTGTGTGAGTAATGCTCTGTCCTTTCCATGGAATCTAGGGAGCAGCAACAGATGTTTAAGAAGAATCAACCTAATCAGAAGATGTCCAAGTCTGCGCTGCCCATGACATATACCCACCCTTCCATATGGCTGAGGTGCTATAATACTGACTGTAGAGTTGCATTATCAAAATTTTTGTTGCAGTGTTTCTTACTAGTTGTCAGCTTCCCTTTCCCAGCCTAGTTCCTTCAGGTAAAAAAGGGACAGCAATGCCATAAAGCTCACCCCAGCACACACGCAAGGCAGAGTGGGGCTAGGGCTGAGGTACTCTGAGGAGGGCTCAAAGCGCTGACAAAGGAACAGCAGTGACATATGGCCGGCATTGCCATTGGCACCTTTGTCTTTTGGCCTCGAGAAAACTGCCTGCAGCCTTCAGGTCATAAGAGTGTTGGAAATAGCCAAATCAGCCTGTCTGCAAGTACTGACTTGTCTTGTGTGGAAATGGTCATCATTGTAAAGTCCTAAAGTCTCCTACTAAACCTCCATGATCTTGTAGCCTGCAAAGGGAATACAAAGACCAAACCTCCACTGATAAAAGGGGTGTCTAAGTTACACTCCAAAAAAAGTGAAACTGTCCAGCTGCCTTCCTCTCACCTACTTCTAGGAATTCTGGGACTTTATAATCTTCAGCTGCTTTTTCTCAGATAAGCAATGGTTGCAAAAGAACACTCAGCAAACACATGGTTTGTTATCTCCGTAGTCTTTTATTTGCATGAGAAGAATTGCAAATGCCCCTTTTCTTTGAAGTAATTCTGTGAGTTTCGGTTGGGCTTTGTGTGCCTAAAGTACCTTAAACTGTGGATGGAACAAGTCAAAAGTGGCTGCAAACTTTTCACAGTAAATTTTAAAAAAATTTATCAGTTCAATTCAAAATTTTTCCATTTTCTCTATGTATTAAAGAGACTTTCTAGTCTCTAAATATCTAAATAGTATGATTTTTCAATGATCATTTATTATTTTTGGCTCCACTACTGAGAAAGAAACAAAGGCTTTTGAAATACATAGATCGGAGAACGCTTTTTCTAATCATGCTGCCTTGCAGAGGTTACAAATAATCAAGCTGTTCTTTCATTAACTTTCTGTGAATGGGATTTATCTAACCTCACTGTGGACATTTAAATACTAACCTAGCTATGAAGATTCCCTCGATAGCCAAACCAGAGAATGAGGCATGTCCAGAATGTAACTCATTTAAAACACACCACTGAGAGGAGTATTGCTCCTGACTGGCTGTAGAGGGAGTAGAAATTACAAGTTTACCTTTAGACAGAGAAAAAATATTTTAGATTGAATAAGATCAATATTGTTTTACCTACTTTTCTGAAATAATTCTTTCAGAAATGTTTTCAAAGGTACTTTTTATTTCCTTGAAATAAGACATTCTGTGAAATAATACTGAGGATAAATGCCAAGAACTGTGTTGATTTCATACATACATACATATATATATATATCTATATATATATATATATTAGGGTCTAATTGAGACAATTGGCAGTAAGGCTCACCTAAAAAGGAATAATGCTGAAAGGCATTAACTAGGTCACAAGACTTACAGAGGAAACCTGTGACTCAATGAAATAAAAGGCATAAATTTCATAATTGCACTAGGGCAAAAATTTTATTTGGGAACATGAAGGAGTGAGTAAGAGTGGCTGGCTTTTTGTTTTTTACCATCACTGAAGGAAGTGTCCAAATCAGGAGCCTAAATTCTTTCTGGTTTTCTATAGTCAAGGGGGAGAGTTTGAATTTGCTAGTGAGAGATACCAGCCATTTGTATTACAAATTATTTTGCTTCAGGTAATTAAGGTAAAGAGAGGTGAATAAACTTCTTCACTTTTTTTTGCAGAGGTACAGTATATTTAAATCCTCATGACAGATTACATATAGTAAATTGATTGGTTCCATGTTTGTGTGGAACTTTATTGTGCATGAAAAACTGTCCTCCTGCTCTGCCATCTGGAAAAGTAAACCCTATTAACACTGGTCTGGGCAGGCGTAAAAATATTAATTACTAGTCTGAATGCAAAAATGTACTTTCTCAAAAGACTTATAATACAGAATTAAGAGAAATTAATGACATAATGCTTGTCTTATATCAATTTTTGAGCTATTTTATAGAAAAAAAATTGTGTTGTATGCTAAATGGTAAAAAACAAAACTTGAATACATCTACTTAGACAAACTCTGCTGAGTTCGTTCACTTTTAGGAGTTTCAGCCTTTTGCTTACTATGGTAATAAAAGGACTTCAACAACCCAATTCATCTTTAAAGAGTCAACAATAATTTTTCCGTAGTACAATAAAAAATTCTTTCTGAAAAATATTATAATTAATTTTATAGCTCTTACTCCATTTTTGCATTTATCTGTGTCAGCAAATATGTTGCTGAAGTTTCTTTAAGTCTTTAGGGACAATGGTTTTCCTTTGAGAAATATCTGGCGTTTCCAGTTTGGAATCCAGGCCTGTTGGTTTTGCTGTCCTGAGGGGGGGACGGACAAGGGTGTGCTTCATGTGATATCAATTGGACTTGAGTGGTGGTGATGTTGGGTGTTGAGTCATAGCACCCCTTCAGGGCTGTCAGCATTTTAAATAAGTGGAAGATTAAGGAAGACTATTAGTAATGTCAGCACCTCTGTTCTTTTCACAACTCTCTTAATAAGCACCCTACCAGTTACTCAGTAAGGATGTGCTCATACAGACATTGCAATAGAAGCACATGCTGGAAAAGACTGTAGATTATGATAGATGGTAATTTCAGGTCTGATATGTAATTGTTTTCAAGTTTCAAGAGACAACTCTATAGTTTTCAGATGGGCTACAGATTTTGCTTCAAGATAACAGCAGAAAAGCTGGTAAGCATCAATTAGACTGGTTGAGGTGACTGCAAGAAAAGATGGCAGCCTTAAGTCCTCAGACTATCAAAACATAAAGTTCTGTAGTCCTGGTGGGATACTCTGAGGAAGGAACTGGAAAGCGAGTGAGGAAGAAGCATCAGTACTCCCACGGGAGTGAAATCAGAAGCATGTGAGAAATCTTTAGATTATCTGGTGCTCTCGCTACCCTTCAATCACATAAAATAGCACTGAAAAGAAGGGTTCCCACACTTCATATGAGGGCAACTGTCCTAAGAAAAAGAAGAATGAGTTTTCATTTAGATGGGATGTTGTTCTGGATGAGCCTCCCTATCACCTGGCACATTTTTTCATGCCCTGACATTTCCACCAGTAATTGTGAGTGCTCCTTGACTGTGATCTGTTCCAGGGAAAACAAGACCACATTGTAGCTGAAGGTATTCTTCATGTATTTCACTGGATAAACTTAGAACAGTGGATATATTTAGGTTACTTACTCATATTAGTTGTTATTGACTGCAGCTATCGTTTTGAACAGACTTTCTTTTTGTCACAGGCAGGGATATTTGGCAAGGGAGGATCTCTCTGGCTTCAGTGGCCTCCAGCAAAACCCCTTAACAGGGCTATAAAAGAGATTATAAATTGCTACTGGTGTGGTTGTGAGTAAAGGTCATCAGCTAAACCTCATGACCATGAGTGGGCTCTGCCACTAATGCTACAACACACGTGGTAAGACTGTCAGGCATCTGAGGGGCAACTACATTGCGTATGTAGTGGACCTAGCAGCAGGTGCTGCATCATCATATCCTGTCTTCTCCATATGTCCTTGGACCTAACATTTCTCCTTCTTTGGAAAACATCATTCTCATGTTGTTCTCCCCTCTCCAAAAGACTTCCCATATTACCTGCTGATCTTGCATCACCAGAAAGAGTAACCTATGCTGCAGAGCTGCAGATCCTGACAATCCAGACTATAAATTGTGCTGATAAATGTTGGTGAAGTGTGGTCATAATAATATATTCACTTTATCTCTCTCTCGCTTTCTTTCTTTTTTTTTTTAACAGAAGCAAACTATTGAATTGGCCATACAGAGTAGCACAAAAAAAATCCCAACCAAACCAACCAAACAAAAAAAGAAATAAAAACAAACAAAACCACAAACAAACAAACAAAAACCCCAAAACCAAACAAAAAACCTCAACCCCCCCAAACCTAATAATCAAATCAAATCCAATCACTCCTATTTTAGGAAATACTAGATTCATAGCTGTGGTGGGATTTTACCATATGCAGTTTTTCTTTCCCAGATGAAGCAGCATTCTTTCCATGGAGCTGGCTGGGTGAAAGTCTGGCTGGATAACTGGCTACAAAGGCAAGTGTAAGTCCAACATTTCCAGAGTTCCAATTCATAATAGTAAAAGAGGAGTAACTACCAGCAAGGTAAACATATGGATTTAGGAGTAAGCTACAAGATGTGTAATGCGTACCTGAAGCTGTCCCAGGTGTACTCTTTCAGATCAGAGTGCTCCAGAGGAGTACAGACCATACTCAAGTTCCTGAGCAGGCTTGCTTGCAGGACCAATGTGACTTTGTGTGTGGGCAGATAAGTAGATAGATAGATGGATACAAAACCAATCAACCAAAAAAAAAAAAAAACCAACCCTTCATCAGACCCAAAACAGGAAAATTTGAATTAACCTATAGTTTTCATTTTCATAATGGTATTTTGGAGGTATATTTTCCTTAGAGGTTAGTTCAGATGACACCATAACCTTCACATCTTTTTGTTATCTTCAGTTTAGAAGGTGAAGCTTAAGCTGATCACAGACTCAAACATCTGTAGAATTTAGCACCTACAGATCTATGGTCTTCCACATCACCTCTTCAACACCTACTCTACAAGACATCAACCTTATTTTCATATGGTGGAATTCGTTCCTTTGAGACAGACCACACAAAACCTCCATTCACTGGAACAGAGATTTAAAAGTTGGTAAAACCAAAATAGATAGATATATTCCTGAGAGCATCAGGGTTGTAAACACATGTCTAATGGAGGAAGATGATAGTAAATTTTTCATATAATATTTCTATTTTGTCTCAGAAGTAGTTACTCAAATACCTCCCCAAGACTGTGTACAAAGTCAAGGAAGTCTTCTGGCTGCTTTTTTGTATATCAATAGGGAGTGAGCAAACTGCAGCAAAAAATACTAGAATCACATTGTCAGCTGATGAAAGATTTTCAATCTTTCATTAATTATGCATCCATTTATAAGACAAATTAACTGAATCTTCACTTATATTTTTAGCATGACATTTTGATTAGATGAAAATGAGAATAAGTGGGAATAACTAATTAGAAAGAATCACCATAATGGCAAAGATTCATTAAAATAAAGGCACAAATTTCCAAAGCAGTAAATCTGTAGCTAGATGCTGGTGCCCAGATTTACTGATGTGAAGTATGCAAAATGACTGCATCAATTAGAAACTTGGACCAAAACAGCTTTTTTTTGCCATTTGGAAGGAGTAAACAATTATTTCAGGAATTAAAATCAGGATGTATTTTGAGGCACTTGAAACTCAGAGACTGCAGAGAAAATTTTCAGAAGACTGTGAACCATCTTTTTCCAGCTGCAGCCATTTTCCTCAGACTGAAAAATAAAAGGGAGGGGGAGGGGAGAAGCTTCCTTACAAGAAAGGAAAGGAGAGCTAACAAAAATGTTTCTCAAAGAAACAAATTAGTCTTCATTGTGTAAGCAGGAAAAATAAATTTTAATGTAAGAAAACTGGAAGAAAGTGTAGTAAAATAAAAGACAAGTGGTATAAATTATCCTCACATTTATTGCCTAATTTTGTTTCTGTCATGGAAAAGAATAACACTCTTGTTGTTTCTAATTGATATTCTCTGTTGGTATACAGCACAGTATTTTGGTCTGCAGTTTCATTTGCAATGACAGAGGAAATAAGGGTGATTTTCAAGACAAACAGATTTTAATCTTGTTTAGAGAAGTCTGAATAAAGCACTAAAAACAAATTCCAAACCTATTTGATTAAACTAAAATGTGTATTTAACATAAAATTCCTAAACCAAATCAGTAATTTTTGAAACATAATCATGATACTATAAACCTAGAAAAGGTCTGTAAGAAGCAAAGATATGCATGGATATGTATTAAGAGAGAAATGACTTGGTATTCACAGACACTTGCACAACAAAGCTAACATTGAAATGAGACCTAATGATACTATATGGAGAGATGTCACATCACCAAGCTATGATACAAAAAGAAATAATTATAAAATAGAACATTTTTCTGGAAAACATAATAAATATTTCCATTGCCCATTTTTTCATGCTTTTCTTTCACTTGACTTCTCTTTGTTTTTAGATCACACTCCAAGCTCCAATACCTGGATGCTACTAAGGACTCTGCTTCTGAGATTTCTCATGACATGATTTCATACCTATCAATATCAATTCCATAATGCAAGTGTCCAATGCATAAATATTCATGTGAAATATATTTCCTATATCTAACAGCTACCTGCTGATATTATACAGCAAACATAAACATGACTAAGTGCCACAAAGCCCACCACGTTTGGGACTATAATAAAAGCCCTGCAGCACACAACTGGGCAGCTATTGTGGGACAGGGCTTTCTAGTCCATTGTCCCAGGTCATTAAAAAATTAAGCCTTGGATTATCAAAAAGATGTAAGAGAAACACATTTTTAATTTTAAATAGGTTTTAAAGGAATTCATTTTAGCCCCCAGGTATTCCTATCAAAAAAAGAACCTCTGAGAATTCACTGATTTCACTGAAAAAACTGTCCAGCTTCCCAAATATTCCTGGCCTGCTCTGAAGAGCCGTTTCCTCAAATGAATGTGGCACATGACCTTACTCAGCTCAAGTCATACTTAGTTGTCATATTTAATTGGGATCAAGAACATAAGAATAGTCTTTGTTGATAAAAAGGTATGCCTCCCCCAGCCTCCTATCCAGCTGTCTGTCCTGTTCCTACCTCGGTTTCCAGCATAACCTGTCTGTCTCCTCCCTGACTGCACCATCACTTGGGTCATGCTCTGTGGTCTTTGTGGGGAGCTGCAATACTATGCTTACTTACCCAGGATGGCATACCATGGGAAACCATCCAGCAGAAGAGGCTAGAGAGATGTGATCTGAATTTTTTCTGCTGTTTGGGTGGTGAAGGGAACTGCTGTGTGCCCTAGGAACAAAGGTTGCCTTTCCTGGAGTGATGTGACCTGTTAGGGATGACTAAGAGTGTCATTGACACAGATACAAGAAAGTCTTATGTTATAGCCCAGATTTAAATGAAAGACCAGGGATAATTTTTTTCTTTTTTTTTTTTTGCATTACCATAGACCTTGCTACCAGCTAGTTTACACATACTAACACAGTATACAGTTAAGCACAACTGATTTTAAAATCTTGAAATCTGAAGCTTTTAAGAAGGAGAAAAAAGCAAAACCCCCTCCAGAGCAGTGAACATAAGCAGTCAAGCTTTATAGAAGGCAAGTTTCTGAAGTCTGTGACTTCCTCCTGGATTTCTATTGCATTTTCTTGTAATTAATTTAATTTAAAATGCTTAGCCTTGAAGAGAGAAGATTTGAATTCCTGTTCTGATTCTCTGTCTTTGAACAAGTACTTAAAAAGTAAAGCATTGCAGTTTATTTTGTCAAATCTGAGTAAGTACAGCAAGCTCTGAACCTGGGCTTTTACTATCCTTATACTAAAATCACACACCAAAATCCTCTGGCTTCACCTTATTTTCATTTAAAATGCTTAGCCTTGAAGAGAGAAGATTT